>NC_041388.1:44986647-45032704 GCF_002162155.2 Triticum dicoccoides | reverse complement strand
CTGGACACGATGAGAGGACGCACGGGCGGCGGGGAGCACGGCTACGACGAAGGCACGGCGATGGTGGTGTCGGCCATGGCGGGGGAGCGCGAGGGGGAGGAGCTGGAGAGCAGAGGGGGTGTCTGGGGGGTTCGGGGGAGCGAGGGAGGCCGGTCCACGACGTCACCGGGCGAGGGGAGCGGCGAGGCGGCGAGCAGGTGCGTGGCGCGCGCTGCGGTCGCCGTCGGGCACCTGCCTGCCTGCCTGGTCGGCAAGCAGCTCGCTGGAGCGGCGCTGGGCTGGGCCGGCAGGTGGGCCGGGTGCTGGGCGCCAGGTAAGTTTTTTCCATTTCTTTCTGTTTTCTGTTTTTTTAATACTTCTGCAACTTTGTTGAATTAAATAAAATACTTAGGCAACTCCTAAAATCACCAAACTACTCCTGGTCCATAGTTGGATTATTTCCAACATGAAACATTTTAGTTTGGAGATATTTGAGCATTTAAATATTTTATATAATTTTAAATGCCCAAATTCAAATATTTATGATCTAATTCAAAAACCCTAGGATGGCCTAGGAAAATGTGCACCACTTTTGGCAGAGGTTCTGAACCAAGACAAAAATGATGGGCATTTTAGAAGGGCATTTCAGGTTCATTGAAAAAGTTTTTAGTAAACCCTAATTGGATTCAGAGGGGACTGGGGGTTCTGTCATCCCCATTTCAGGTTTCTGATGAAAGAGTAAACATGATGCAACACTCTAATGCATGGCTAACTAGGATGTGACAGAGAGCTCTTCTGATAGTGAAGACTCCTCCTCGGGCGGGAGTGATGAGGAGGACAGTGGCAGCTACGACGAGGGTAGTAGGAGGCAGGATGATGGGTCCGATTAGGTGTCGGGTGCCGCTCTGTGCGGCACCGGCGACCCCATCATCCGCGTCGCCGGCTCCCTGAACTTCTCGGGGTCGTCTCTTGGACGGCTGGCGTTGGGAGGCTGCGGAAGAGGAAGAGGGCGGGCGGCAAGTCCGTCAAGTCGGAGTACGCGGGCACCGACACCTTCGACGCATGCTGACGTCCTGCCGCCTCGTCTTCGAGCTCTGCTTCCGCGGCCGCCATCACTATCCAGCCTTTGGACGGCCACCAAGATGTTCTCTTGGTGTCTTCTGCCACCCGTAGCTCACCTAGGCGCTCCTTTTGTCCCTTTCGCCTCCTTGACCTGCCTCCTGAGGAGAGGTACAAGAAAGGGATTACGGGCACCTTATCTCTTTTTAGTTTGTAAGCCTTCGGGCCTTTGTTGAATTTAAAACTTGTAATCCCATCATTCATGTTTTTCATTCCCTATGGACTATACCTGAGTGGAATGTTTTTTTAATGAAAAAGGGATGCTTGCCGGGTCATTTGTTTGCGGGTGGAACCCACGACAAGGAGTAAATCCTTGATATCTTCAAGATAAACATTTCCTTGCCTAGCAACAGGCCTTGCCATCTCCCCACTTCGCTCAACCTTCCTCACGCCTTTGGCAGAGGCAGGGACGAGGCGGGTTCAGGCTCCTTGTTTCATCCTTTCGCTGCCGCGACTACAACTAAACTTGGCCCCAGGAACGAGCCCTAGGGCCTAGAGTTAGGGGAGCACGGTAGCTTATGGGAAAACGAGGTTTCACATACCTCAGTCCATAATGGAATGCATGATAAGGGATGAAGAACTTATCTGATGCTGCAGTCCCCGGCAACCCTGCTTCGCCGTGGGTGAATCTTTGCTCTTGCAGCCCCCGGCAATACTGGCTTGCCGGGGGCTAGATGCTGGTTTGTTCCTCTTTTATTTCCTCCCCGAGTGGTTCGGCACGGATATCTGTGTGTCCTGTGAACCAAAGAAGACAAAAGAAAGACAAAGAGACGCACACTCGACCTCTAAGCTAAGGGTTAGTCGCCGCTAAGCACTATCAACCCTAACCAAGGACGAGACTCGACCTAGCATGCATGCTATAACTTAGGGCGCCAGCACTTCATTTACTTATGCTCAGGGTCTGCGCCTGGCTTTGTACAAAGGGTTACATGCGTCATCGGCAAGGCTCGTACAAAAGGTGGCTTGCCGGGGGGCCCGACAAGCCGCGCCTCACGGGTAAAACTTGCGAAGATGCTCAATGTTCCAGGAGTTACTCACCGGAACGGCATCTTCGGTCTCCAGGCGGACTGCGCCGGGCCTGGTGACTCGTATTACCCGATAAAGGCCTTCCCACTTTGGCGTCAACTTGTTGGAATTTTTGGCCGATTGAACGCGCCGAAGAACAAGGTCGCCTTCCTCAAAGCTTCGGGCATGAACCTTGCGGCTATGGTAGCGGCACAAGGCTTGCTGGTAGCGCGCTGCTCTCACAGCCGCCCGAAGACGATCTTCCTCAAGGAGCGTTGCGTCATCTTGCCGCAATTTCTCTTGCTCAAGCTCATCATTAGCGAGTACTCGAGGTGACCCGTATATGAGTTCCGTGGGGAGAACTTCTTCTGCCCCGTATACCAGGGCAAAGGGTGTCTGGCCGGTGGCTCGATTTGGTGTCGTTCTGATTGACCAAAGAACCGCCGGCAATTCATCAATCCAGCGCCTTCCACTCCTGCGCAGTCTGTCAAAGGTCTTTGTCCTCAGGCCTCGCAGTACTTCAGCATTTGCCCTCTTAGCTTGACCATTGCTTCGTGGGTGAGCAACGGAAGCGAAACAGACCTTGCTGCTGAGGTCTTGGATATATTGCATGAAGGTGTGGCTTGTGAATTGCGTGCTGTTGTCGGTGATAACCCTATTGGGTACACCAAAACGGCACACCAGTCCTTTGAAGAACTTGACGCCTGACTGTGATGTGACCTTCCTCACTGCTTCCACTTCTGGCAACTTTGTGAACTTGTCGATTGCAACGTACAAGTACTCAAAGCCCCCGACAGCACGGGGGAAAGGGCCCAGTATGTCGAGCCCCAGATTGAGAAAGGCCGGGAGAGAGGAATGGTTTGAAGGGATTGAGCTGGCTGATGAAGCTTCTTTGAATGGAACTGACACGCTTCACACCTGGTGACTAGTGTCGTCGCATCCTGGAGGGCGGTGGGCCAAAAGAAGCCTTGCCGAAATGCTTTGCCGGCAAGGGCCCTTGACCCGATGTGGGATCCACATATGCCTCCATGTATCTCCGCCAACAGCCCCAGTCCTTCCTCTCGAGGGATACACTTCAATTTCACGCCGTTCGGCCTCTTTCTGTACAGGACGTCATCGACGAACTGGTACATAGTAGAGCGACGGGCTACTTTTTCCGCTTCTTCCTGCTCCTCAGGAAGTTCCCCTGTTTGGAGGAATCGGACGGTATGCTGTGCCCATGCTGGAGCCTGGGGCTCGACGGCGAGGACTAAAGGCGTTTCCTCCGCTACAGGAGCAGCTGTCTCGACGGCAAGAGCTTGATGCTCCGCCGGAGCTAGCCATCCCGTGGCGGGCTCAGTATCTCCGGCAACATCCTTGCCGGCGGCTCCGGGGAGCTCGGCGGGAAAGTACTTGCCGGGCCCTGATTTCCTCCTCTTGTTTTGCTCTGTTGATGGATCAACGGATGGTTGAGTTAGCTGAAGCACAAAGGTACCTAGTTCCACAGGTAGCTTGAGGGCAGCGCGCTTTGACAGGTAATCGGCGATGTCGTTCTCTGCTCGGGGAACGTGCTCCGCCTGTATACCATCAAAACGCTCTTCCAGCTTTCTCACTTCATTGACGTAGGCCTTCATCAACGGGCTTTGGTAATCTTTGTTGACTTGTTTGATGACAAGTTGCGAGTCGCCCCTGACGATGAGTTTCTTGATTCCGAGGTCTGCCGTGATCCTAAGACCAGCAAGCAGCCCCTCGTATTCAGCAGTATTGTTTGTTGACACCTCCCTGGGGAAGTGCCTCTGGATCACGTACTTGAGGTGCTCTCCGGTGGGCGCGACAAGCAGTACGCTAGCCCCGGCGCCCTGTAAGGAGAAAGCTCCATCAAAGTATATACATGATCTAGTCGCAACTTGCCTGCTTGCCGGGGAGAGCAGTCTCTTGGGTTTCTTCGTCAGGCATCGCGTTCCGTTCTGCAACGAACTCCGCCAGGACTCGGCTTTGAATCGTCGAGGTACTCTCAAACTTGAGGCCAAAGCTGGACAGTTCCAGTGCCCACTCTACGATCCTTCCCGTTGTGTCTGGATTGTGCAATATCCGTTGCATAGGGAGGCGAGTGACAACAGTGATTTTGTGCGCCTGGAAGTAGTGACGTAGCTTCCTCGAGGCCATAAGAAGGCCGAAGAGCAGTTTCTGCACACCGGGGTACCTCGATCTAGCCCCTTACAGGAGGGAACTAACAAAGTAGACCGGGTGCTGCATCATTTTCTTCTTTGGCGACACTTCAATTGGCTGCGTCGTCTCAGCATTGGTGGCATCGGGCTCCGTCGCTGCTATTACCTCATCATCAATTTCTCTCTGTGCCACTAGTGCGGTGCTGACCACCTGGTTCGTTGCCGCCATGTACAGCAGCAACGGTTCCTGTGGCCTAGGCGCAACTAGTGTTGGCGCGGAGGAGAGGTACCTCTTCAAATCTTGCAATGCTGCTTCGGCTTCTGGCGTCCACTCCATCGGGCCCGCCTTTTTCAAAATCTTGAAAAAGGGAAGGGCGCGCTCGGTAGACTTGGAAATGAACCTGCTCATGGCGGCAACGCAACCAGCAAGCCGACGCACATCCTTGACTCGCTTGGGCGCTTCAATCTGCTCTATGGCTTTGATCTTGTCCGGATTGGCCTCTATCCCACGCTGTGACACAAAGAACCCGAGAAGCTTGCCAGACGGGACACCGAAGACGCACTTCTCAGGATTTAGCTTGAGATTGATCTTGCGTAGGTTTGCAAATGTTTCTTGTAAATCTAATATGAGGGTTGCCCTGTCCTTGGTTTTGACCACTATATCATCCATATAGGCTTCCATATTTCTATGGAGCTGGGGTTCAAAACCAATCTGGACCGCCCTTGCAAACGTTGAACCAGCACTCTTCAACCCGAAAGGCATCCGTATAAAGCAATACGTACCACATGGAGTGATGAATGCCGTTTTCTCTTCATCTTCCCTTGTCATGAAGATTTGGTGGTAGCCGGAGTAGGCATCGAGGAATGACAACAGATCACACCTAGCTGTGGAGTCAACAATCTGGTCGATGCGCGGCAACGGGAAGGGGTCTTTGGGACAAGCCTTATTAATATCTATGTAATCAATACACAACCTCCACTTCCCATTTGCCTTGCGCACTACCACCGGATTGGCCAACCACGTTGGATGGAGCACTCCTCTTACCAAACCCGTTGCTTCCAGTTTCCGATCTCCTCTGTGATGAACTCTTGTTATTCCAAAGATTGCTTTCTGACCTTCTGCTTGACGGGCCGCGCATGAGGACAGACAGCAAGGTGGTGCTCAGTCACCTCCCTGGGAACGCCGGGGATGTCGGATGCTTGCCATGCAAACACATCGGCATTCGCCCGCAGGAAGGTGATGAGCGCGTCTTCCTATTTGTCATCAAGGGTGGAGCTTATGGTAAAAGCTCCTCCCGTGCCGTCCTCCTTGACAGAAACCTTCTTGGTTCCCGGCAGTGTGGCCCTGGACTTCTTGTTTCTGTCGGCGGAGCTCTCTGGCACGTCCTTGATGGGAGCGCTACACTCCGAATAGGTGCGCTCTCCGGAGTGGGTGCCTGAGGTCTCACCGGTCTTCTTCTTTTGCCTTCCCGGGGCTCCAACAGCAGGAGCAAGCGCCTTAGCAGTGGCGGCTGCTGCAACTGCTTGTTGGTAGAGTTGGTCAGCGCAAATTAGTGCATCCTTCTTGTGTGATGGGACGGTAATGATCGCCATAGGCCCCGGTATCTTCAGGGTGTTGTAGGCGTAATATGACGCCGCAATGAACTTGGCCAGCGCTGGGCGGCCAAGGATCCCGTTGTAAGGCAAGGGGATCTTGGCAACGTCGAACACAATCCTTTCTGTCCTGTAGTTTAGATCACTCCCAAAAGTGACGGGCAACGTGACCTTTCCCTTTGGTTGACTTCTTCCTGGGTTGACCCCCTGAAACGTGCCCGTCTCTTCGAGGTCTTCATCAGGAATCTGCAATTTCTCGATCACGGCAGGCGAGATTAAGTTCAGACCGGCCCCGCCATCGACTAACATCTTTGTCACCTTAAGGTTGCGTATTGTTGGTAAAACCAACAATGGCAAGCACCCAACTGCAGTAGTGCGATCAGGGTGATCCTCAGTGTTAAAAATGATAGGTGTGCTGGACCACTTCAGCGGCCTTCAGGCATCAAACGACGGTTCCACTGCTGTAATCTCACGCGCCCACTGTTGAAGCTGGCGGTGAGAGATATGCAGCGAGGCACCGCCATCGACGCACATGGCCTCTATAGATTTTTGAAATTCTTGGTCACCATACTCATCATCCTCTTCGTGATCATCGTCTTTTGGCTTTTTGTCATGGCCCCGAGCGGGCCTCTCCTGCTGTTTATCTTTGCCGCGACGGCCCGTCTGGCCGTCACGCTTCTTGCCGGACCCCTCAGCACCGCCCTGGCCTTTCTCCTTGTCCCGCCTCTCATATTCAGTCCTCTGCTTCTCAGCAAGGAGCTCAACCTGTCGGCAGTTCTGGAGATCATGGCCTTTGGTGCGATGGATCTTGCAGTATGGCTTGTCGGAGTTTCCTGGCTTCTCGGCAGCCGCCAAGGCCTGGCAGGCGACACATCTGGCAATTTCCTTGCCGGGGTCATCTGCCTTGGTTTTCTTGGCGGAGCCGGCGTCGTCAGATCCCTCGATGGCAAGCACAGCTTTACCTTTGCGCTTCCTGTTGCGGCGCCGGCCTTTCTTCGCCGGGGCAGCAGTATCCTCATCTGAGGAGTCGGTTTCCACGCCGGCATCTTCGCCACGGTACTTCCTTCCCTCTTCAGCTCGGGCACATCTGTCAGCAAGAACATAGAGTTCTGCCACATCTTTCACCTTGTTCATTGCCAGTTCTTCGCGCATCTTGTGGTTACGCACGTTCTGATGGAACACGCTGATGATGGCGGCAGGGTGAACATCAGGGATATTGTACTGTACCCGGCTGAACCTCTGTATATACTTGCGCAGACTCTCGCCTCCCTTCTGGGGAATGACATGCAGGTCGCTTGCTTGGCCATGGGCTTGGTGACCTCCAGTAAAGGCGCCCACAAACTCATGGCACAAATCCGACCAGCAGGAAATGGAGTCTACCAGCAAGTGCAACAACCACGACATGGCGTTGGGTTTAAGAGCCAATGGAAAGTAATTCGCAAGCACCTTATCGTCGCGGGCTCTGGCGGCTTGCATCGCGATGGTGTAGATGATGAGGAACTCAGATTGGTGAGTCTTGCCGTTGTACTTCTCGCCAACGTCAGGTTTGAAGGTGCGGTGAGTGGGCCACAGGAACTGCCGCAGCTCACGGGTAAAAGCCGGACAGCCTACCTCGTAAGGTAGGCCTCCAGGGCTCTCCGGGGCCGGGTGGTTCACAGTAGGCCCTGCTCGCCTGTCTGACTGGTGGCGCGCTCCGCGCCGGCGCTCGATAGTGGTTCGAGCATCTTCATGGGCTCGTTCCCGAAGAACTTGGCGCTGGTCACAGTGGGTCCGCGGGTCGGACGATGCTATGGAGATGGCGTCGCCCGCGACGTCGCGACGAGCCGGCGTCCGTGGTACCGGATGGGGGAGAGGTGAATGCACCGTGGTCGCGGCGCCGCCGGCTTTTCCACCACTGGTCCACGGGACTCCATCGGAGCATCGACCCGGGGGCCCCACCGGACTTGGTTCGTCTTTGTTGGCCACCGCAATACGGCTTCGAATAGTGGCTCTCCATTCGTCGAGTTTCCCCGTAGTGGCAGGAAAGTCGAGGAGCAACTGCGTGCGCGCCAGGGCCTCCGCTGGCGTCGGTGGCAGCGAAACCTACACGGATCGTGATGCGCTTCGACTTCTGACCATGTCAGAAGGAGCTCTATCACGACCCCGTGGTCGCATGCCGTTTTCACCAGCGCCTTGGCGAGTGGGCAGGTCTTCTACGTCCCGGGAGTGGCGCTCGGGGCTCTTCCCGTGGCGACGCCCGGGATCTGCAGCGTGATTACGCCATTCGTCGCGTGCTGCCTGGGAGGAGCGCGCTGTTGACGCCGGCGTGGGAGTCTTGGAGGCCCTTGCGTCGCCTTCGGGCGGGGCGACGATGACCTTGGAAGGCCCCGCTCCACCCGCGAAGGACTTGTCTCCGCCTTTGGATTTGGCGACGTGTGGCCCGTTACCAGGCGCACAAACATCGCCGCCTCCCAAACTCCGGCTACTGGGATGGTGTTGGTGTTCGCGAGCAGCGCCCCGGGTCCTCTCTGCGACCGGTCCGCTGCTTGCCCGTGTCGGGACGGGCTGTCCGGCTTCCGACTGGCCAACCGCCACCGTCTTCTTCTTCTTGGGCGCCATGATGATGAAGAAGCGCCGAACTAACTGCTAAAGCCGATTCTCACAACTGCGCCCCCTACCTGGCGCACCTATGGGATCACAAGAATCCCTACCGTGGTTAGCGGGGCGCGGGGTCGTGAGAAGAGCGGATCTAACAGGTAGCACACGGTTCGTTTATCCAGGTTCAGGCCGCGAGGATGCATAAAACCCTACTCTTGCTTGGTGGATTGTATATCTGTGTTCTTGAGGTAGCTATGGGGCATGAGGAGCTCCAAAAGGCCGAATCCTTCTCCTGGTCGCCTCGGGCCTCCTTTTGTAGAAAAAGGGGTTGCCACGGTGGCACACAGGAGGTGGAAAGGGTACAGTGATGCGAGGTTATCCCTCGCATTACATGACAAGGCGCATTTAATGCGTCTTGCTTAGGTGTCCTTGCTTTATCGGGGACGGGGGAGAAACCTGTCTCGTCCGTCGCCGCTCCTTCTTGTGTTGACACACGCCCTGGCCAGTGACACCTGTGATGCCACGTAGGTAGGCAGGCAGCTGAGGTGGCGCACTGGTGGGTCTTCACGAAGATCTGCATGCCGCCACGCAGGTGCCTGCCCAGCTGGTTGGGTCGGCAGCTGCATGCATGCGGTGGTGGAGGTTTAGTCGGCATGGGCCTGATGGTGGTCCTGCGGGTGTCCTCGGTAAGGGCCTTGCCGGGGCCCCGGCAAGGGTCTTGCCGAGGCGCCTGCTGTCATCCCCGGCAAGGCGCTTGCCGGGGGCCTTGTGGTCTTCCTCGGCTAGGATCCCGCCAAGGGTTGTCGTCTCCTTAGTGCGAATCTGATCTTGAATGTCTTCACAAAGATCTGCATGCCGCCACGGGGATGTCTCCCGAATCCTTGCCCTTCGGGGGCAGTGGACTCAAGGGTGATTTGCTCCGTAGGCGCGGGATGAGTCGCCGCGGCAAGGGTCTTCCCGGGGCTGCTAGAACTGTCTCCCGGCAAGGATCTTGCCGGGGGAGTCCGTTTCGTACCCTTTGCTCTTCATGGTCTTGGCCTTGGCGTCGTTCTAGTTCTCTTGAGCTTCGGTCTTACCCTGGCTCACCTCCCTTGCCTTGCTTGGTGTGGTGGTGCCCGTGGCTTAGACTGCCCATGCACAGTTATAGCGGTACAAAAAGTGTACCCCTCTTTTTGTACACCAACACACTCGGGCCCTAGTGACAAGCATTAAGCATAGCAAAGTCATAGCAGTATCAATCTTAGAACATAGTGGATACTAGGGATCAAACCCTAACAAAACTAACTCGATTACATGATAAATCTCATCCAACCCATCACCGTCCAGCCAGCCTACGATGGAATTACTCACGCACGGTGGTGAGCATCATGAAATTGGTGATGGAGTAAGGTTGATGATGACGATGGCGATGGATTCCCCTCTCTGGAGCCTCGAACGGACTCCAGATCAGCCCTTCCGAGAGAGTTTAGGGCTTGGCGGCGGCTCCGTATCGTAAAACGCGATGAATCCTTCTCCTCTGGTTTTTTCTCCCCAAAGGTGAATATATGGAGTCCAGGTTGAGGTCGGTGGAGCGTCAGGGGGCCCACGAGGCAGGGGCGCGCCCCCCACCCTCGTGGACAGGTGGGGCACCCCCTGGCGTGGATCTTCCTTCCAATATTCATTATATATTCCAAAATAATTCTCCGTTGATTTTCAGGTCATTCCGAGAACTTTTATTTCTCCACAAAAATAACACCATGGCAATTCTACTGAAAACAGCATCAGTCGGGGTTAGTTCCGTTCAAATCATGCAAGTTAGAGTCCAAAACAAGGGCAAAAGTGTTTGGAAAAGTAGATACGATGGAGACGTATCAACTCCCCCAAGCTTGAACCTTTGCTTGTCCTCAAGCAATTCAGTTGAAAACTGAAAGTGATAAAGAAAAACTTTTACAAACTCTGTTTGCTCTTGTTGTTGTAAATATGTAAAGCCAGCATTCAAGTTTTCAGCAAAGATTATGAACTAAGCATATTCACAATAACATTTAGGTCTCATGTTTACTCATATCAATGGCATAATCAACTAGCGGGCAATAATACTAAATCTTGGATGACAACACTTTCTCAAAACAATCATGATATGATATAACAAGATGGTATCTCGCTAGCCCTTTCTGAGACCACAAAACATAAATGCAGAGCACTTTTAAAGATCAAGGGCTGGCTAGACATTGTAATTCATGGTAAAAGAGATCCAGTCAAGTCATATTCAATGTAAACTAACAATAATGAATGCAAATGATAGCGGTGCTCTCCAACTGGTGCTTTTTAATAAGAGGATGATGACTCAGCATAAAAGTAAATAGATAGGCCCTTCGCAGAGGGAAGCAGGGATTTGTAGAGGTGCCAGAGCTCGGTTTTGAAATAGATATGAATAATATTTTGAGCGGTATACTTTAATTGTCAACATAACAACCAAGAGATGGCGATATCTTCCATGCTACACACATTATAGGTGGTTCCCAAACAAAATGGTAAAGTTTATACCCCCCCCCCTCCACCAACAAGCATCAATCAATGGCTTGCTCGAAACAACAAGTGCCTCCAACTAACAAGAGTCCCGGGGGAGTTTTGTTTGCAATTATTTTGATTTGATTTGCATAAAGCATGGGACTAGGCATCCCGGTGACCAGCCATTTTCTCGTGAGTGAGGAGCAGAGTCCACTCCTCTTGAGAATAACCCGCCTAACATGGAAGATACGGACAACCCTAGTTGATACATGAGCTATTTGAGCATACAAAACATGATATTTATTTGAAGGTTTAGATTTTGGCACATACAAATTTACTTGGAACGGCAGGTAGATACCGTATATAGGTAGGTATGGTGGACTGATATGGAATAACTTTGGGGTTTATGGAATTGGATCCACAAGCAGTATTCCCGCTTTGTACATGTGAAGGCTAGCAAAAGACTGGGAAGCGACCAGCTAGAGAGCGACAACAGTCATGAACATGCATTAAAAGTAATCAACACCGAATGCAAGCATGAGTAGGATATAATGCACCATGAACAAAAATATCGTAGAGGCTATGTTGATTCTGTTTCAACTACATGCGTGAACATGTGCCAAGTCAAGCCACTTGAATCGTTCAAAAGAGGATACCACCCTATCGTACCACATCACAACCATTTTAATAGCATGTTGGCACGCAAGGTAAACCATTATAAGCTCCTAGCTAATTAAGCATGGCATAAGCAACTATAATCTCTAATTGTTATTGCAAACATGTTTATTCATAATAGGCTGAACCAGGAACGATGAACTAATCATATTTACAAAAAACAAGAGAGGTCGAGTTCATACCAGCTTTTCTCATCTCAATAAGTTCATCATATAGACATCATTATTTCCTTTCACTTGAACGACCGAATAGTGTGGATAATAATAATAGTGTTGGAAATATGCCCTAGAGGCAATAATAAAATGGTTATTATTATATTTCTTTGTTCATGATAATTGTCTATTGTTCGTGCTATAATTGTGTTATCCGGAAATCATAATACATGTGTGAATACATAGACCACAACACGTCCCTAGTGAGCCTCTAGTTGACTAGCTCGTTGATCAAAAGATAGTCATGGTTCCCTAACTATGGACATTGGATGTCATTGATAACGGGATCACATCATTAGGAGAATGATGTGATGGACAAGACCCAATCCTAAGCATAGCTCAAAGGTCATGTAGTTCGTTCGCTATAGCTTTTCCGAATGTCAAGTATCATTTCCTTAGACCATGAGATTGTGCAACTCCCGGATACCGTAGGAGTGCTTTGGGTGTGCCAAACGTCACAACGTAACTGGGTGACTATAAAGGTACACTACAGGTATCTCCGAAAGTGTCTGTTGGGTTGGCACAAATCGAGACTGGGATTTGTCACTCCGTATGACGGAGAGGTATCTCTGGGCCCACTCGGTAATGCATCATCATAATGAGCTCAATGTGACCAAGTGGTTGATCATGGGATCATGCATTATGGTATGAGTAAAGTGACTTGCCGGTAACGAGATTGAACGAGGTATTGGGATACCGACGATCGAGTCTCGGGCAAGTAACGTACCGATTGAGAAAGAGAATTGTATACGAATTGATTGAATCCTCGACATCGTGGTTCATCCGATGAGATCATCGAGGAGCATGTGGGAGCCAACATGGGTATCCAGATCCCACTGTTGGTTATTGACCGGAGAGTCGTCTCGGTCATGTCTGCGTGTCTCCCGAACCCGTAGGGTCTACACACTTAAGGTTCGGTGACGCTAGGATTGTTGAGATATTAGTATACGGTAACCCGAAAGTTGTTCGGAGTCCTGGATGAGATCCCGGACGTCACGAGGAGTTCCGGAATGGTCCGGAGGTGAAGATTTATATATAGGAAGTCAAGTTTCGGCCATCGGGAATGTTTCGGGGGTAATCGGTTTTGTACCGGGACCACCGGAAGGGTCCCGGGGGTCCACCAAGTGGGGCCACCTATCCCGGAGGGCCCCATGGGCTGAAGTGGGAGGGGAACCAGCCCCTAGTGGGCTGGTGTGCCCCCCTTGGGCCTCCCCCTGTGCCTAGGGTTGGAAACCCTAGGGGTGGGGGTGCCCCACTTGCCTTGGGGGGCAAGCCACCCCCTTGGCCGCCGCCCCCCCTTGGAGATGGCATCTCCTAGGGCCGCCCCCCCCTATGGGTTCTATAAATAGTGGGGAGGAGGGAGGGCAGCCGCACCCTAGCCCCTGGCCTCTCCCTCTCCCTCCCGTGACACTCCTCCGTCTCCCTGTGCTTGGCGAAGCCCTGCCGAGATCACCGTTGCTTCCACCACCACGACGTCGTGCTGCTGGATCTTCATCAACCTCTCCTTCCCCCTTGCTGGATCAAGTTGGAGGAGACCTCTTCCCAACTGTACGTATGTTCAACGCGGAGGTGCCGTCCGTTCGGCGCTAGGTCATCGGTGATTTGGATCACAACGAGTACGACTCCATCAACCCCGTTCTCTTGAACACTTCCGCGCGCGATCTACAAGGGTATGTATATGCACTCCTCTCTCCCTCGTTGCTAGATGACTCCATAGATTGATCTTGGTGATGCATAGAAAATTTTAAAATTCTGCTACATTCCCCAACAGTGGCATCATGAGCTAGGTCTATGCATAGTTTCTATGCACGAGTAGAACACAAAGCAGTTGTGGGCGTGGACATTGTCAATTTGCTTGCCGTTACTAGTCTTATCTTGATTCGGTGGCATCATGGGATGAAGCGGCCCGGACCGACCTTACACATACGCTTACGTGAGACTGGTTCCACCGATTGACATGCACTAGTTGCATAAGGTGGCTGGCGGGTGTCTGTCTCTCCCACTTTAGTCGGATCGGATTCGATGAAAAGGGTCCTTATGAAGGGTAAATAGAAATTGGCATATCACGTTGTGGTTTTGGTGTAGGTAAGAAACGTTCTTGCTAGAAACCTATAGCAGCCACGTAAAAACTTGCAACAACAATTAGAGGACGTCTAACTTGTTTTTGCAGCATGTGCCGTGTGATGTGATATGGCCAAAAGGATGTGATGAATGATATATATGATGTATGAGATTGATCATGTTCTTGTAATAGGAATCACGACTTGCATGTCGATGAGTATGACAACCGGCAGGAGCCATAGGAGTTGTCTTTATTTATTTATGACCTGCATGACAACATAAACGTCATGTAATTACTTTACTTTATTGCTAAAGCGTTAGCCATAGTAGTAGAAGTAATAGATGACGAGACAACTTCAAGAAGACACGATGATGGAGATCATGATGATGGAGATCATGGTGTCATGCCGGTGACAACGATGATCATGGAGCCCCGAAGATGGAGATCAAAAGGAGCAAATGATATTGGCCATATCATGTCACTATTTGATTGCATGTGATGTTTATCATGTTTTACATCTTATTTGCTTAGAACGACGGTAGCTTAAATAAGATGATCCCTCGTAATAATTTCAAGAAAGTGTTCCCCCTAACTGTGCACCGTTGCGAAGGTTCATTGTTTTGAAGCACCACGTGATGATCGGGTGTGATAGATTCTAACATTCGAATACAACGGGTGTAAGCCAGATTTACACACGCAATACACTTAGGTTGACTTGACGAGCCTAGCATGTACAGACATGGCCTCGGAACACGGAAGACCGAAAGGTTGAGCATGAGTCGTATAGAAGATATGATCAACATGAATATGTTCACCGATGTTGGCTAGTTCGTCTCACGTGATGATCGGACATGGCCTAGTTAACTCGGATCATGTTTCACTTAGATAACTAGAGGGATGTATATCTGAGTGGGAGTTGATTGAGTAATTTGATTAGATGAACTTAATTATCATGAACTTAGTCTAAAATCTTTACAATATGTCTTGTAGATCAAATGGCCCACGTTGTCCTCAACTTCAACGCGTTCCTAGAGAAAACCAAGCTGAAAGATGATGGCAGCAACTATACGGACTAGGTCCAGAACCTAAGGATCATCCTCATAGCTGCCAAGAAAGATTATGTCCTAGAAGCACCGCTAGTTGACGCACCCATCCCAGAGAACCAAGACGTTATGAACGCTTGGCAGTCACGTGCTGATGATTACTCCCTCGTTCAGTGCAGCATGCTTTACAGCTTAGAACCGAGGCTCCAAAAGCGTTTTGAGAGACACGGAGCATATGAGATGTTCGAAGAGCTGAAAATGGTTTTCCAAGCTCATGCCCGGGTCGAGAGATATGAAGTCTCTGACAAGTTCTTCAGCTGTAAGATGGAGGAAAATAGTTCTGTTAGTGAGCACATACTCAAAATGTCTGGGTTGCATAACCGCTTGAATCAACTGGGAGTTAATCTCCCGGATGACGCGGTCATTGACAGAATCCTTCAGTCACTTCCACCGAGCTACAAGAGCTATGTGATGAACTTCAATATGCATGGGATGGAAAAGACCATTCCTGAGGTATATTCAATGCTGAAATCAGCAGAGGTGAAAATCAAAAAGGAACATCAAGTGTTGATGGTGAATAAAACCACTAAGTTCAAGAAAGGCAAGGGTAAGAAGAACTTCAAGAAGGACGGCAAGGGAGTTGCCGCGCCTGATAAGCAAACTGCCGGGAAGAAGCCAAAGAATGGACCCAAGCCCGAGACTGAGTGTTTTTATTGCAAGGGAAGTGGTCACTGGAAGCAGAACTGCCCCAAATACTTAGCGGACAAGAAGGCCGGCAACACTAAAGGTATATGTGATATACATGTAATTGATGTGTACCTTACCAGTACTCGTAGTAGCTCCTGGGTATTTGATACCGGTGCGGTTGCTCACATTTGTAACTCAAAGCAGGAGCTGCGGAATAAGCGGAGACTGGCGAAGGACGAGGTGACGATGCGCGTCGGGAATGGTTCCAAGGTCGATGTGATCGCCGTCGGCACGCTACCTCTACATTTACCTACGAGATTAGTTTTAAACCTCAATAATTGTTATTTAGTGCCAGCTTTGAGCATGAACATTGTATCAGGATTTCGTTTAATTCAAGATGGCTACTCATTTAAATCCGAGAATAATGGTTGTTCTATTTATATGAGAGATATGTTTTATGGTCATGCTCCATTGGCGAATGGTTTATTCTTAATGAATCTCGAGCGTAATGTTACACATATTCATAGTGTGAATACCAAAAGATGTAAGGTTGATAATGATAGTCCCACATACTTGTGGCACTGCCGCCTTGGTCACATAGGTGTCAAACGCATGAAGAAGCTCCATGCAGATGGACTTTTGGAGTCTCTTGATTACGGATCATTTGACACGTGCGAACCATGCCTCATGGGTAAAATGACCAAGACTCCGCTCTCAGGAACAATGGAGCGAGCAACCAACTTATTGGAAATCATACATACTGATGTGTGCGGTCCAATGAGTGTTGAGGCTCACGGTGGCTATCGTTATGTTCTCACCCTCAGTGATGACTTGAGTAGATATGGGTATGTCTACTTAATGAAACACAAGTCTGAGACCTTTGAAAAGTTCAAGGAATTTCAAAGCGAGGTTGAGAATCAACGTGACAGGAAAATCAAGTTCTTGCGATCAGATCGTGGGGGAGAATACTTGAGTCACGAATTTGGCACACACTTAAGAAAATGTGGAATAGTTTCACAACTCACGCCGCCTGGAACACCTCAGTGTAATGGTGTGTCCGAACGTCGTAATCACACTCTATTGGATATGGTGTGATCTATGATGTCTCTTAATGATCTACCACTGTCATTTTGGGGCTATGCTTTAGAGACTGCCGCATTCACTTTAAATAGGGCTCCGTCGAAATCCGTTGAGACGACACCGTATGAATTATGGTTTGGGAAGAAACCTAAGCTGTCGTTTCTAAAAGTTTGGGGATGCGATGCTTATGTCAAGAAACTTCAACCTGAAAAGCTTGAACCCAAATCGGAAAAATGTGTCTTCATAGGATACCCTAAAGAAACTATTGGGTATACCTTCTACCTCAGATCCGAAGGCAAGATCTTTGTTGCCAAGAATGGGTCCTTTCTAGAGAAAGAGTTTCTCTCGAAAGAAATAAGTGGGAGGAAAGTAAAACTTGATGAAGTATTACCTCTTGAACCGGTAAGTGGCACAGCTCAAGAAAATGTTCCTGAGGTGCCTGCACCGACCAGAGAGGAAGTTGATGATGATGATCATGAAACTTCAGATCAAGTTGCTACTGAACTTCATAGGTCCACGAGGACACGTTCCGCACCAGAGTGGTATGGCAACCCTGTCTTGGAAATCATGTTGTTAGACAACGGTGAACCTTCGAACTATGAAGAAGCGATGGCGGGCCCGGATTCCGACAAATGGCTGGAAGCCATGAAATCCGAGATAGGATCCATGTATGAAAACAAAGTATGGACTTTGACTGACTTGCCCGATGATCAGCGAGCCATAGAAAATAAATGGATCTTTAAGAAGAAGACAGACGCGGATGGTAACGTAACCATCTATAAAGCTCGGCTTGTCGCTAAGGGTTATCGACAAGTTCAAGGGTTTGACTACGATGAGACTTTCTCACCCATAGCGAAGCTGAAGTCCATCCGAATCATGTTAGCAATTGCCGTGTTCTATGATTATGAGATATGGCAAATGGACGTCAAAACGGCATTCCTTAATGGTTTCCTTAAGGAAGAATTGTATATGATGCAGCCGGAAGGTTTTGTCGATCCTAAGAATGCTGACAAGGTGTGCAAGCTCCAATGCTTGATTTATGGGTTGATGCAAGCATCTCGGAGTTGGAACATTCGTTTTGATGAGATGATCAAAGTGTTTGGGTTTACGCAGACTTATGGAGAAGCCTGCATTTACAAGAAAACGAGTGGGAGCTCTGTAGCATTTCTCATATTGTATGTGGATGACATACTGTTGATGGGAAATGATATAGAATTCTTGGAAAGCATAAAGGCCTACTTGAACAAGTGTTTTTCAATGAAGGATCTTGGACAAGCTGCTTATATATTAGGCATCAAGATCTATAGAGATAGATCGAGACGCCTCATTGGTCTTTCACAGAGTACGTACCTTGACACGATATTGAAGAAGTTCAAAATGGATCAGTCAAAGAAGGGGTTCTTGCCTGTATTGCAAGGTACGAGATTGAGCATGGCTCAATGCCTGACCACAGCAGAAGATAGAGAAAAGATGAGTGTCGTCCCCTATGCCTCGGCCATAGGGTCTGTCATGTATGCTATGCTGTGTACCAGACCTGATGTAAACCTTGTCGTAAGTTTGGTAGGAAGGTACCAAACTAATCCCGGCATGGAACACTGGACAGCGGTCAAGAATATCCTGAAGTACCTTAAGAGGACTAAGGATATGTTTCTCGTTTATGGAGGTGACGAAGAGCTCGTCGTAAAGGCTTACGTCGATGCTAGCTTCGACACAGATCTGGATGACTCTAAGTCACAAACCGGATACGTGTATATTTTGAATGGTGGGGCAGTAAGCTTGTGCAGTTGCAAGAAAAGTGTTGTGGCGGGATCTACATGTGAAGCGGAGTACATGGCAGCCTCGGAGGCAGCACAAGAGGCAATCTGGGTGAAGGAGTTCATTACCGACCTAGGAGTCATACCCAATGCGTCGGGCCCGATGGCTCTCTTCTGTGACAACACTGGAGCTATTGCCCTTGCCAAGGAGCCCAGGTTTCACAGGAAGACCAGGCATATCAAGCGTCGCTTCAACTCCATTCGTGAAAGTGTTCAAAATGGAGACATAGATATTTGTAAAGTACATACGGACCTGAATGTGGCAGATCCGTTGACTAAACCTCTCCCTAGAGCAAAACATGATCAACACCAGAACTACATGGGTGTTCGATTCATCACTATGTAACTAGACTATTGACTCTAGTGCAAGTGGGAGACTGTTGGAAATATGCCCTAGAGGCAATAATAAAATGGTTATTATTATATTTCTTTGTTCATGATAATTGTCTATTGTTCATGCTATAATTGTGTTATCCGGAAATCGTAATACATGTGTGAATACATAGACCACAACACGTCCCTAGTGAGCCTCTAGTTGACTAGCTCGTTGATCAAAAGATAGTCATGGTTTCCTGACTATGGACATTGGATGTCATTGATAATGGGATCACATCATTAGGAGAATGATGTGATGGACAAGACCCAATCCTAAGCATAGCTCAAAGGTCGTGTAGTTCGTTTGCTATAGCTTTTTCGAATGTCAAGTATCATTTCCTTAGACCATGAGATTGTGTAACTCCCGGATACCGTAGGAGTGCTTTGGGTGTGCCAAACGTCACAACATAACTGGGTGACTATAAAGGTACACTACAGGTATCTCCGAAAGTGTCTGTTGGGTTGGAACGAATCAAGACTGGGATTTGTCACTCCGTATGACGGAGAGGTATCTCTGGGCCCACTCGATAATGCATCACCATAATGAGCTCAATGTGACCAAGTGGTTGATCACGGGATCATGCATTGTGGTACGAGTAAAGTGACTTGTCGGTAACAAGATTGAACGAGGTATTGGGATACCGACGATCGGGTCTCGGGCAAGTAACGTACCGATTGACAAAGGGAATTGTATATGGATTGATTGAATCCTCGACGTCGTGGTTCGTCCGATGAGATCATCGAGGAGCATGTGGGAGCCAACATGGGTATCCAGATCCCGCTGTTGGTTATTGACCGGAGAGTCGTCTCGATCATGTCTGCGTGTCTCCTGAACCCGTAGGGTCTACACACTTAAGGTTCGGTGACGCTAGGGTTGTTGAGATATTAGTATACGGTAACCCGAAAGTTGTTCAGAGTCCCGGATGAGATCCCGGACGTCACGAAGAGCTCCAGAATGGTCCGGAGGTGAAGATTTATATATAGGAAGTCAAGTTTCGGCCATCGGGAAAGTTTCGGGGGTAATCCGTATTGTACGGGACCACCGGAAGGGTCCTAGGGGTCCACCGGGTGGGCCACCTATCCCGGAGGGCCCCATGGGCTGAAGTGGGAGGGGAACGAGCCCCTAGTGGACTGGTGTGCCCCTTGGGCCTCCCCCTGCGCCTAGGGTTGGAAACCCTAGGGGTGGGGGGCGCCCCACTTGCCTTGGGGGGGCAAGCCACCCCCCCTTGGAGATGGCATCTCCTAGGGCCGGCGCCCCCCCTAGGGGTCCTATAAATAGTGGGGAGGAGGGAGGGCAGCCGCACCCTAGCCCCTGGCCTCTCCCTCTCCCTCCCGTGACACTCCTCCGTCTCCCTGTGCTTGGCGAAGCCCTGCCGAGATCACCGTTGCTTCCACCACCACGCCGTCGTGCTGCTGGATCTTCATCAACCTCTCCTCCCCCCTTGCTGGATCAATTTGGAGGAGACTTCTTCCCAACCGTACGTGTGTTGAACGCGGAGGTGCCGTCCGTTCGGCGCTAGGTCATCGGTGATTTGGATCACGACGAGTACGACTCCATCAACCCCGTTCTCTTGAACGCTTCCGCACGCGATTTACAAGGGTATGTAGATGCACTCCTCTCTCCCTCGTTGCTCTATGACTCCATAGATTGATCTTGGTAATGCGTAGAAAATTTTAAAATTCTGCTACGTTCCCCAACAAATAGTGCACGTGCATTGGACTAAGCTGGAATCTGCAAGCATCCAATTCAAGAGAGAAGACAAGGTAATATGGACTCTTTTGTCAGATCAACAATAATGCATATGAGAGCCGCTCAACATTTTCATTATGGTCTTCTCCTCTCGACCCCCAAAGGAAAGAAAAGAAATAAAACTATTTACACGGGAAAGCTCCCAACAAGCAAAAGAAGAACGAGAAATCTTTTTGGGTTTTCTTTTTAATTACTACTACAAGCATGGAAAGTAAACTAATTAAAAGCTACAACTAATTTTTTTGTTTTTCTTAAGGTTTATTAAACACACAAGAAGAAAGCATAAAAAGGAAAATAAACTAGCATGGATGATACAATGAAAAAGTATGAGCATCAACAACTAGCAATGAGTGTGTGAACATGAATGTAATGTCAGTGAGAAATACGTACTCCCCCAAGCTTAGGCTTTTGGCCTAAGTTGGTCTATGGCCACGGCTGGCCTGGAAGATATCCAAAGTTGTAGCTGGGGCCATACTGAGATGCAGCAGCTATTGCCTCATGAGCTGCCTCTTGGAGGCGGGCCGTCTCCGTCCTCCTCTTACACTCTTCCGCCTCCTCCCTGGTTATAACATATCTCCCTTTTGCCTGAAAGCCAAAGAAAGCAGGGGCAGGGAGAGCGGCGTGATAGGTGTGTCGTCTGTCAAAGATGGTACTGGAGGAACTGATCGTTCCTCTCAACAAACTGATGACAAACCATGGCCTCATAATCCAAATAAACAGGAGGCAACTCAATATCATACCCACGTATGGGTACACCAAGAAAATTAGCAAGACTGGGTGCATAGATTCCACCAAAGAAATCTCCACTAAATCTATTATATGCAACCTATGTGCAACAATGGCTCCCAAATTATGATGTCTATCTTCTAATACAGCACTCCTAAGAACACTGAGGTCAGGGACACACATGTGACATGCTTCATCCTTACCATTTATGCACCTACCTATGAAGAGAGCAAAATAATGTATAGCAGGAAAATGAATGCTCCCTATGGTAGCCTGTGTTATGTCTCTAGATTCCCCCACAGTTATACTAGCAAGAAAATCTATAAATTCAGATTTGGGAGGTTCATTAGGACTACCCCATTGTGGAAGTTTGCAAGCAATGTTAAAATCCTCTAAGTCCATAGTATAAGAATTTTCATAGAGATCAAACAGGACAGTTTGAGAAATGCGTGATGATGAAAATTCAAACCTCCTCACAAAGGAATCGGTGAGATAGTGGTACTGGCGGCATTTGTCTGCCTCGAAGCTCTCAAGATCAACATTACGCACATATGCGTTAAATTCTTCCTTTATTCCTGCTCGATCCATAAAGTCCTCTGAAGGCCATTCACAAGCCCGCACTTGAGCTTCCCTCGGCGGTTCTTCGTCGGCATCGCGCATTGCGAGCCTGGATCCTTGCTTCCTTGAAGGACCGCCTTGGTACATTTTCCTAAGCATATTTCTTCCTCTGAAAAATTTCTGAAATTTTAGTAACTTCAAAATAAAAGTTAACCAAACTCAACAAAATTGATAGCAACTACGCCTACAAGTGTCTAGAGGCAATATCATGCATCAAAACTACTTTTGACAATATAAATTTGACATGCAAGCTCAAGAACAGGGTCACCAAAGCAGCAAAATATGCAATGAATAAAGCACTAGAACAAAAACTAATTGGACCATTGGAGGAGTCACATACCAAGGAACAATCCCCCAAAGCAGTTTTGTGAGAGGTGTTTTGAGCAAGGAGATCGAAAATGGCAGCAAGATGAACTTGGAATCGGGTTTGAGATGGTTAGGGTGTTTGTGGGAGGAAGAAGGAGTGTGTGGTAGCTGGAATGAGTGGAGGGTAGGCACCATGGGCCCACGAGGCAGGGGCGCGCCCAGGGGGTAGGGCGCGCCCTCCACCCTCGTGGCCAGGTGCTTGCTCCCCTGCTGTGTTCTCAGTGCCAGATATTCTAAAATATTCTAGAAAAAATCATATTTAATTTTCAGGGCATTTGGAGAACTTTTATTTTCGGGGTATTTTTTATTGCATTGATAATTCAGAAAACAGACAGAAATTACTATTTTTGCTTTATTTAATATAAATAACAGAAAGTAGAAAGAGGGTACACAGAGTTGTGTTTTCTAAATTCATCCGTCTCATGCTCATCAAAAGGAATCCACTAACAAGGTTGATCAAGTCTTTTTAACAAACTCATTCCGAATAACATGGAACCAGAGAATTTTTGAATAACACTAGGTTACCTCAATGGGGATATGCACATCCCCAACAATAAGAATATCATATTTCTTCTTGACAGTAGGAAGAGGAAATTCAAAACCTCCAAAAATATTTGATGAAAATTTTCCAATAGAGTTTATACTATGAACTTGAGGTTGTTTCCTCGGAAAGTGTATCGTAGGCTCGTTTCCATTAACATGAAAAGTGGCATTGCCTTTGGTGCAATCAATAACAGCCCCTCCATTATTCAAAAAGGGTCTTCCAAGAATAATAGACATGCTATCGTCCTCGAGAATATCAAGAATAACAAAGTCCGTTAAAATAGTAACGTTTGCAACCACAACAGGCGCATCCTCACAAATACCGATAGGTATAGCAGTTGATTTATCAGCCATTTGCAAAGATATTTTAGTAGGTGTCAACTTATTCAAATCAATTCTACGATATAAAGAGAGTGGCATAACACTAACACCGGCTCCAAGATCACATAAAGCAGTTTTAACATAGTTTCTTTTAATGGAGCATGGTATAGTTGGTACTCCGAGATCTCCTAGTTTCTTAGGTATTCCACCTTTAAAAGTATAATTAGCAAGCATGGTGGAAATTTCAGCTTCCGGTATCTTTCTTTTATTAGTAAAAATTTCTTTCATATACTTAGCATAAGGATTCATTTTGAGCATATCAGTCAAACGCATACACAAGAAGTTAGGTCTAATCATTTCAGCAAAGCGCTCAAAATCCTCATCATCCTTTTTCTTGGACGGTTTAGGAGGAAAAGGCATGGGTTTCTGAACCCATGGTTCTCTTTCCTTACCGTGCTTTCTAGCAACAAAGTCTCTCTTATCATAACGTTGATTCTTTGATTGTGGGTTATCAAGATCAACAGCAGGTTCAATCTCTACTTCATTGTCATTACTAGGTTGAGCATCAATATGAACATCATCATTAACACTATTACTAGGTTCATGTTCATTACCAGATTGTGTTTCAGCATTAGAAATAGAGATATCATTAGGATTCTCAGGTGTGTCAATAACATGTTCACTAGAAGCATGCAAAGTCCTATCATTTTTCTTTTTCTTCCTCTTAGAAGGGCTAGGTGCATCAATATTATTTCTCTGAGAATCTTGCTCAATTCTCTTAGGATGGCCCTCAGGATACAAAGGTTCCTGAGTCATTTTACCACCTCTAGTCATAACTCTAACAGCATTATCATTTTTCTTACTATTTAATTCATTGAGCAAATCATTCTAAGCTTTAAGTACTTGTTCTACTTTAGTGGTAACCATAGAAGCATGTTTACTAATAAGTTTAAGTTCACCTTTAACATTAGCCATATAATCACCCAAGTGTTCAAGCATATCAGCATTGCATTTTAATTCTCTACCAAAATAAGCATTGAAGTTTTCTTGTTTAACCATAAAGTCATCAAACTCATCCAAGCATGGGCTAGCAAACTGAGTGAATGGGATTTCAGCTTTATCATATCTATAGAGAGAATTTACCTTTACTACTTGTGTCGGGTTATCAAGATCATGTAATTCTTCAATAGGTGATGGATTAAAACCATGTATTTCTTCAACACATGATAAATTAAGACCATGTATTTCTTCAATAGGAGGTAAATTCTTAACATCTTGAGCTTTAATACCTTTTTCCTTCATAGATTTCTTTGCCTCTTGCATATCTTCAGGACTGAGAAATAGAATACCCCTTTTCTTCGGAGTTGGCTTAGGAGTTGGTTCAGGAATTGGATCAGGAAGTGTGCAATTATTTTCATTAGTCAGCATATTATTCAATAGAATTTTAGCTTCATCTGGTGTTCTTTCCCTGAAAACACAACCAGCACAACTATCCAGGTGGTGTTTGGAAGCATCGGTTAGTCCATTATAAAAGATATCAAGTATTTCATTTTTCTTAATAGGATGATCAGGCAAAGCATTAAGTAATTGGAGAAGCCTCCCCCAAGATTGTGGGAGACTCTCTTCTTCAATTTGCAAAAAATTATATATTTCCCTTAAAGCAGCTTGTTTCTTATGAGCGGGGAAATATTTAGCAGAGAAGTAATAAATCATATCCTGGGGACTACGCACACAACCAGGATCAAGAGAATTAAACCATATCTTAGCATCACCCTTTAATGAGAACAGAAATATCTTAAGGATATATTAGTAGCGAGTTTTCTCATCATTAGTGAACAGAGTAGCTATATCATTTAATTTAGTAAGATGTGCCACAACAGTTTCAGATTCATAGCAATAGAAAGGATCAGATTGTACTAAAGTAATTATCTCAGGATCAACAGAGAAATCATAATCCTTATTAGTAACAAAGATAGGTGAAGTAGCATAAGCAGGATCATATTTCATTCTAGCATTCAAAGTTTTTTGTTTCAGCTTAGAAAATAATTTCTTAAGATCACTCCTATCATAGCAAGCAACAAAATCTCTAGCAATTTCTTAATCCATAACATAGCCCTCAGGCACAAAAGCTAATTCATCTCTAGGGGGAGAGTCTTCATCATCACTTTCATCAATATTATCAGTTTCAATAATTTCATTCTCTCTAGCCCTAGCAAGTTGTTCATCAAGAAATTCACCAAGTGGCACAGTAGTATCAAGCATAGAAGTAGTTTCATCATAAGTATCATGCATAGCAGAAGTGGCATCATCAATAACATGCGACATATCAGAATTAATAGCAGGTGTAGGTGTCGCAAGCCTACTCAAAACAGAAGGTGAATCAAGTGTAGAGCTAGATGGCGGTTCCTTACCTCCCCACGTAGTTGAGGGATAAATTTTTGTTTTGGCGTCTTTCAAGTTCTTCATAATGATAAGCAGATATAAATCTCAAGTGACTCATAGAATAGAGCTATGCTCCCCGGCAATGGCGCCAGAAAATAGTCTTGATAACCCACAAGTATAGGAGATCGCAACAGTTTTCGAGGGTAGAGTATTCAACCGAAATTTATTGATTCGACACAAGGGGAGCCAAAGAATATTATCAAGTATTAGCAGCTGAGTTGTCAATTCAACCACACCTGGAAACTTAATATCTGCTGCAAATTATTTAGTACCAAAGTAATATGATAGTAGTGGTACGATAGCAAAAGTAATGTTTTTGGTATTTTGTAGTGATGATAACAATAGCAACGGAAAAGTAATTAAGCGAAGAACAATATATGGAAAGCTCGTAGGCAATGGATCGGTGATGGAGAATTATGCCAGATGCGGTTCATCATGTAACAGTCATAACCTAGGGTGACACAGAACCAACTCCAGTTCATCAATGTAATGTAGGCATGTATTCCGAATATAGTCATACGTGCTTATGGAAAAGAACTTGCATGATATCTTTTGTCCTACCCTCCCATGGCAGCGGGGTCCTATTGGAAACTAAGGGATATTAAGGCCTCCTTTTAATAGAGTACCGGAACAAAGCATTAACACATAGTGAATACATGAACTCCTCAAACTATGGTCATCACTGGTAAGTATCCCGATTATTGTCACTTCGGGGTTAACGGATCATATCATATAATAGGTGACTATAGACTTGCAAGATAGGATCTAGAACTCTCATATATTGATGAAAACATAATAGGTTCAGATCTGAAATCCTGGCACTTGGGCCCTAGTGACAAGCATTAAGCATAGCAAAGTCATAGCAACATCAATCTCAGAACATAGTGGATACTAGGGATCAAACCCTAACAAAACTAACTCAATTACATGATAAATCTCATCCAACCCATCACCGTCCAGCAAGCCTACGATGGAATTACTCACGCACGGCGGTGAGCATCATGAAATTGGTGATGGAGGATGGTTGATGATGACGACGGCGACGAATCCCCCTCTCCGGAGCCCCGAACGGACTCCATATCAGCTCTCCCGAGAGGTTTTAGGGCTTGGCGGCGGCTTTGTATCGTAGAACGCGATGAATCCTTCTCCTCTATTTTTTTCTCCCCGAAAGTGAATATATGGAGTCCAGGTTGAGGTCGGTGGAGCGTTAGGGGGCCCACAAGGCAGGGGGCGCGCCCCCACCCTTGTGGACAGGTGGGGCACCCCCTGACGTGGATCTTCCTTCCAATATTCATTATATATTCCAAAATAATTCTCCGTTGATGTTCAGGTCATTCCGAGTACTTTTCTTTCTACACAAAAATAACACCATGGCAATTCTGCTGAAAACAACGTCAGTCCGGGTTAGTTCCATTCAAATCATGCAAGTTAGAGTCCAAAACAAGGGCAAAAGTGTTTGGAAAAGTAGATACGACGGAGACGTACCAACGCCCACCCCCCCCAGGCGCGTGGGCCTGCCTCATGGATGACTCGGGCACCTCCTTGACGTGAGACCGACGCCAAAAATTCCTATAAATACAGAAACCTCTAGCAATTAACCTAGATCGGGAGTTCCGCCGCCAGAAGCCTCCGTAGCCACCGAAAACCAATCTAGGCCCTCTCCGGTACCCTGCCGGAGGGGGCCATCATCGCCGGAGGGCATGGAGGAGGATTCCGGAGGGGCCATTATCGTCATGAAGGCCAAGGACCAGAGGGAGAACCTCTCCTCATCCAGGGGTAGTCCATGGAGGAGGAAGCACAAGGGGGAGAATCTCTCCTCCTCTCTCTTGGTGGCATCGGAGTAACATCGGGAGGGGTATCATTGCCGCGGTGATCGTCTTCATCAACATCACCATCATCATCACCATCCTCATCTCTTTTACGTGGTCCACTCTCCTGCACCCCGCTGTAATCCCTACTTGAACATGGTGCTTTATGCCACATATTATGATCCAATGATGTGTTGCCATCCTATGATGTTTTGAGTAGACATCCTTTGTCTTTGGGTTGATTGATAATCTAGATTGGTATGAGTTGTATGTTTTACTTTGGTGCTGTCCTATGGTGCCCTCCGTGTCGCGCAAGTGTGAGGGATTCCTGATGTAGGGTGTTGCAATACATTCATGATTCACTTATAGTGGGTTGGTGAGTGACTGAAACACAAACCTGAGTAAGGGGGTTGTTGCGTATGGGAATAAAGAGGACTTGATGCTTTAATGCTATGGTTGGGTTTTACCTTAATGATCTTTAGTAGTTGCGGATGCTTGCTAGAGTTCCAATTATAAGTGCATATGATCCAAGTATAGAAAGTATATTACCTTATGCCTCTCCCTCATATGAAACTGCAATGGTGATTACCGGTCTTGTTAACAATTGCCTAGGACAATTCCGCACACCGATCCACCATTATTCCACACTCGCTATTTATAATATTTAATAGTATATTCTAACTTTATGATAATAGCACCTACTTTACATTTTAGCTCTCCGATATCATACAAAGTTATCCACTTCATACCCCACAACGTAGTTTTATTTCTCGTTTCTAGTTGGAAGCAAACGTTTGATGTACATAGAGTCGTATCAGTGGCAGATAGGGCTTGAGAGAATATAGATCTTACCTTTAGCTCCTTGTGGGTTTGACACTCCATACTTATCACTTCCACCTTTGGAAATTGCTACGATGATTCCCTGCACTTGGGGATTATCAGTAGCACACAAAGTGTTCCTCCGGTATTCAGGAGTTGCATGATCTCATAGTCACAGGAACATGTATAAGTTATGGAGAAAGCAATAGCAACAAACTAAACGATCATCGTGCTAAGCAAACAGATGGGTCAAGTCATCACATCATTCTCTCATGATGTTATCCCGTTAATCAAATGACAACTCATGTCTATGGTTAGGAAACATAACCATCATTTATTCAACGAGCTAGTCAAGTAGAGGAAAACTAGTGACACTCTCTTTGTCTATGTATTCACACATGTACTAAGTTTCTGGTTAGTACAATTCTAGCATGAATAATAAACATTTATCATGATATAAGGAAATATAAATAACAACTTTATTATTGCATGTAGGGTGTATTTCCTTCAGTCTCCCACTTGCACTAGAGTCAATAATCTAAATTACATTGTTATGATTCTAACACCCATGGAGTCTTGGTGCTGATCATGTTTTGCTCATGAGCGAGGCTTAGTCAACGGGTTTGCAACATTCAGATCCGTATGTATCTTGCAAATCTCTATGTCTCCCTCCTTGACGTGATCGCAGATGGAATTGAAGCATCTCTTGATGTGCTTGGTTCTCTTGTGAAATCTGGATTCCTTTGCCAAGGCAATTGCACCAGTATTGTCACAAAAGATTTTCATTGGACCTGATGCACTAGGTATGTGATACGTCTCCAACGTATCTATAATTTTTGATTGCTCCATGCTATATTATCTACTGTTTTGGGCAATATTGGGCTTTATTATCCACTTTTATATTACTTTTCGGACTAACCTATTAACTGGAGGCCCATCCCAGATTTGCTGTTTTATGCCTATTTCAGTGTTTCGAAGAAAAGGAATATCAAACGGAGTCGAAACGGAATGAAATCAACTGGAGAAGTTATTTTTGGAAGGAAACCTACCGGATAGACTTGGACCCGACGTCAGAAGATGAAGGAGGTGCTCACAAGGGTAGGGGCGCGCCCACCCCCCCTGGGGCGCGCCCCCCTGCCTCGTGGCCCCCCTTCGGTCCACCGATGTACTCCTTTCACCCATATATACCTACGTATCGTAAAACTTCCAGAGGGCACAATAGATCGGGAGTTCCGCAGCCAGAAGCCTCCGTAGCCACCGAAAACCAATCTAGACTCATTCCGGCACCCTGCCGGAGGGGGCAATCCTTCTCCGGTGGCCATCTTCATTATCTCGGTGCTCTCCATGATGAGGAGGGAGTAGTTCTCCCTCGTGGCTGAGGGTATGTACTAGTAGCTATGTGTTTGATCTCTCTCTCTCTCTCTCTCTCTCTCTTGTGTTCTTGATTTGGCATGATCTTGATGTATCGCGAGCTTTGCTATTATAGTTGGATCTTATGTTTCTCCTCCCCCTCTACTCTCTTGTACTGGATTGAGTTTTCCCCTTTGAAGTAATCTTATCGGATTGAGTCTTTAAAGATTTGAGAACACTTGATGTATGTCTTGCCGTGCGTATCTGTGGTGACAATGGGATACCACGTGATTCACTTGATGTATGTTTTGGTGATCAACTTGCGGGTTCCGCCCATGAACCTATGCATAGGGGTTGGCACACGTTTTCGTCGTGATTCTCCGGTAGAACTTTGGGGCACTCTTTGAGGTCCTTTGTGTTGGTTGAATAGATGAATCTGAGATTGTGTGATGCTTATCGTATAATCATACCCACAGATACTTGAGGTGACATTGGAGTATCTAGGTGACATTAGGTTTTTGGTTGATTTGTGTCTTAAGGTGTTATTCTAGTACGAACTCTAGGGCTGTTTGTGACACTTATAGGAATAGCCCAACGGATTGATTGGAAAGAATAACTTTGAGGTGGTTTCGTACCCTACCATAATCTCTTCGTTTGTTCTCCGCTATTAGTGACTTTGGAGTGACTCTTTGTTGCATGCTGAGGGATAGTTATGTGATCCAATTATGTTATTATTGTTGAGAGGACTTGCACTAGTGAAAGTATGAACCCTAGGCCTTGTTTCCTATCATTGCAATACCGTTTACGCTCACTTTTATCATTAGTTACCTTGCTATTTTTATTGTTTCAGATTACAAATACCTTTATCAACTATCCATATACCACTTGTTTCACCATCTCTTCGCCGAACTAGTGCACCTATACAATTTACCATTGGATTGGGTGTGTTGGGGACACAAGAGACTCTTTGTTATTTGGTTGCAGGGTTGCTTGAGAGAGACCATCTTCATCCTACGCCTCCTACGGATTGATAAACCTTAGGTCATCCACTTGAGGGAAATTTGCTACTGTCCTACAAACCTCTGCACTTGGAGGCCCAACAACGTCTACAAGAAGAAGGTTGTGTAGTAGACATCAAGCTCTTCTCTGGCGCCATTGCCGGGGAGGTGAGTGCTTGAAGGTATATCTTTAGATCTTGCAATTGAGTCTTTTAGTTTCTTGTTTTATCACTAGTTTAGTTTATAAAAGAAAACTATAAAAAAATGGAATTGAGTTTGTCTCATACGCTTCACCTTTTTAATATCTTTTGTGAGTATGATGGAAAGGATAATTGTGCTCAAGTGCTAGAAGAAGAAATCTATTAAATGTTTGGCACTAAATATTTGAATGATGAGCATGATTGCAATGTTGTTAGTATGAATTCCTTGAATATCCATGATGCTAATGATATGCAAAGCCACAAGCTTGGGGAAGCTATGTTTGATGAAGATGATATTTTTTGTCCCCCAAGCTTTGATGAGCAAATTTATTATGATGAAAGCATGCCTCCTATTTATGATGATTATGTTGATGAATCCACTATTTCGGAAGAGGTTCCAATTGATTATGAGAACAAAGTTGCTATCTATGATGATTATTGTGATGGCTTGTATGCTATAAATAATAATGATATCCATGAAACTTGTCATCATGATTTTAGTTTTCAATTGGATTATGCCTCACATGATAATTATTTTGTTGAGTTTGCTCCTACTATTCATGAGAAGAAATTTGCTTATGTGGAGAGTAATAAAAATTCTATGCTTGTGCATCATGAAAATAGTCCTTTATGTGATAGTTATATTGTTGAATTCATTCATGATGCTACTGAAAATTATTATGAGGGAGGAACATATGCTTGTAGGAATTGCAATAATATCAAGTTTCCTCTCTATGTGCTTAAAGTTTTGAAGTTATGCTTGTATTGCCCTCCTATGCTAGTTGATTATTGCTCCCATAAGTTGTTTGCTCACAAAATCCGTATGCATAGGAAGTGGGTTAGACTTAAATGTGCTAGTAATATTCTTCATGATGCTCTCTTTATGTTTCAATTCTTATCCTTTATGTGAGCATCATTGAAATCATCATGCCTAGCTAGAGGCGTTAAACGATAGTGCTTGTTGGGAGACAACCCAATTTTATTTTTGTTCCTGTTTAGTAATAATAGCCTCTGTTTAGATGTGGTTTTATGTTTTTAATTACTGTTTGTGCCAAGTAGAACCTTTGGGAAGACTTTGGGAAAGTCTTGTTGATCATGCTGTAAAAAACAGAAACCTTAGTGCTCACGAGAATTGCTGCCATTTTTATTTGGAGAGTGATATTTAGTTAATTATTTTTTCAGATGATTAATCGATAAATTACTCAGGTCCAGAAATTTATTTGAGAATTTTATGAGTTCCAGAAGTATACGTTTGATCCAGATTACTACAGACTGTTCTGTTTTTGTCAGATTCTGTTTTCGTGTGTTGTTTGCTTATTTTAATGAATCTATGGCTAGTAAAATAGTTTATAAACCATAGAGAAGTTGGAATACAGTAGGTTTAACACCAATACAAATAAAGAATGAGTTCATTACAGTACCTTGAAGTGGTGATTTATTTTCTTATACTAACGGAACTTACAAGTTTTCTACTTTAAGTTTTGTGTTGTGAAGTTTTCAAGTTTTGGGTAAAGATTCGATGGACTATGGAATAAGGAGTGGTAAGAGCCTAATCTTGGGGATGCCCAAGTCACCCCAAGGTAATATTCAAGGACAACCAAAAGCCTAAGCTTGGGGATGCCCCGGAAGGCATCCCCTCTTTCGTCTTCGTTCATCGGTAACTTTACTTGGAGCTATATTTTTTATTCACCACATGATATGTGTTTTGCTTGGGGCGTCAATTTATTTTGTTAGGATTTTCATGCTGTTATTTAGAACAATGTTTTGCATCTTTTATTTCAATAAAAGTGGCATTGAGAGCCTTTACTATGCAGATGTTACAAGTATACATGTTGCTGTTTGAAAACAGAAAGTTTACCGTTGTTGCAATAATTCCCTAGAAAAGTCAGAATGTGATAAAATATTGAAACCTTTTGAATATTAAGAATTTACTACAGTGGGAATTGTATTTCATAATTTTTGGAGCTAGGGAAGTATGGATGTTGCAGCATTCTTTACAGACTATCCTGTTTAGGCAGATTGTTGTTATGTTGCATATGTTTGCTTCTTTAATGATTCTATTTGAGGATAGGACTATTAAATATGCAGAGGCATTTAGTATGCAATTTTGAATAATAATTTTAGTGGTTTGCTACAGTAGAGTATGATAAGGTTTTTGCAATGGTTTATACTAACTTATCTCACGAGTCCTTGTTGAGTTTTGTGTGGATGAAGCTTTTGAGATTTAGGGAGACCGTGATATGAGAGGAATTAAGGAGACACAAAAGCTCAAGCTTGGGGATGCCGAAGGCACCCCAAGATAATATTTCAAGAAGTCTCAAGCATCTAAGCTTGGGGATGCCCCGGTTGGCATCCCACCTTTCTTCTTCAACAATTATCGGTTAGTTTCGGTTGATCCTAAGTTTTTGCTTCTTCACATGATGTTTGCCATTCTTAGAATGTCATTTTATTTTGCTTTGCTTGCTGTTTGAATAGAGTACCAAGATCTAAAATTATTAAATGTTAGAGAGTCTTCACATAGTTGCATAATTATTCGACTACTCATTGATCTTCACTTATATCTTTCGAAGTAGTTTGTCATTTGCTCTAGTGCTTCACTTATATCTTTTAGAGCATCGTCGTAGTTTTATTTTTAAGAAATAGATGAACTCTCATGCTTCACTTATATTATTTTGAGAGTCTTAAATAGCATGGTAATTTGCTTAAAATCCTAATATGCTAGGTATACAAGATTAATAATAAAATTCTCTTATGAGTGTGTTGAATACTAAGAGAAGTTTGATACTTGATGATTGTTTTGAGATATGAGGATGGTAATATTAGATTCATGCTAGTTGAGTAGTTGTGAATTTGAGAAATACTTGTGTTGAAGTTTGTGATTCCTGTAGCATGCACGTATGGTGAACCGTTATGTGATGAAGTCGGAGCATGATTTATTTATTGATTGCCTTCCTTATGAGTGGCAGTCGGGGACGAGTGATGGTCTTTTCCTACCAATCTATCCCCCTAGGAGCATGTGCGTAGTACTTTGTTTTGATAACTAATAGATTTTTGCAATAAGTATGTGAGTTCTTTATGACTAATGTTGAGTCCATGGATTATACACACTCTCACCCTTCCACCATTGCTAGCCTCTCTAGTACCGCGCAACTTTCGCTGGTACCATAAACACACCATACACCTTCCTGAAAACAGCCACCATACCTACCTATTATGGCATTAACATAGCCATTCCGAGATATATTGCCATGCAACTTTCCACCGTTCCATTTATTATGACACACTCCATCATTGTCATATTGCTTAGCATGATCATGTAGTCGACATCGTATTTGTGGCAAAGCCACCATTCATAATTCTTTCATACATGTCACTCATGAGTCATTGCACATCCCGGTACACCACCGGAGGCATTCATATAGAGTCATATCTTGTTCTAAGTATCGAGTTGTAATTCTTGAGTAGTAAGAAAAATAAAAGTGTGATGATCATCATTATTAGAGCATTGTCCCAGTGAGGAAAGGATGATGGAGACTATGATTCCCCCACAAGTCGGGATGAGACTCCGGACGAAAAATAAATAAAAGAGGCCAAAGAAGTCCAAATAAAAAAGAGAAAGAAAAGAGGCCATAAAAAAGAGAAAAGGCCCAAATAAAAAAATAAAAAAATGAGAGAAAAAGAGAGAAGGGACAATGCTACTATCCTTTTACCACACTTGTGCTTCAAAGTAGCACCATGATCTTCATGATAGAGAGTCTCCTATGTTGTCACTTTAATATACTAGTGGGAATCTTTGACTATAGAACTTGGCTTGTATATTCCAATGATGGGCTTCCTCAAAATGCCCTAGGTCTTCGTGAGCAAGCGAGTTGGATGCACACCCACTAGTTTCCTTTTGTTGAGCTTTCATATATTTATAGCTCTAGTGCATCCGTTGCATGGCAATCCCTACTCACTCACATTGATATCTATTGATGGGCATCTCCATAGCCCGTTGATACGCCTAGTTGATGTGAGACTATCTTCCCCCTTTTTGTCTTCTCCACAACCACCACTCTATTCCACCTATAGTGCTATATCCATGGCTCACGCTCATGTATTGCGTGAAGATTGAAAAAGTTTGAGAACATCAAAAGTATGAAACAATTGCTTGGCTTGTCATCGGGGTTGTGCATGATTTAAATATTTTGTGCGGTGAACATAGAGCATAGCCAGACTATATGATTTTGTAGGGATAGCTTTCTTTGGCCATGTTATTTTGAGAAGACATAATTGTTTAGTTAGTATGCTTGAAGTATTATTATTTCTATGTCAATATGAACTTTTGTCTTGAATCTTATGGATCTGAATATTCATACCACAGTTAAGAAGAATCACATTGAAATTATGCCAACTAGCATTCCACACAAAAAACAATCTTTTTTATCATTTACCTACTCGATGACGAGCAGGAATTAAGCTTGGGGATGCTTGATACGTCTCCAACGTATCTATAATTTTTGATTGCTCCATGCTATATTATCCACTATTTTGGGCAATATTGGGCTTTATTATCCACTTTTATATTACTTTTGGGACTAACCTATTAACCAGAGGCCCAGCCCAGATTTGCTGTTTTATGCCTATTTCAGTGTTTCGAAGAAAAGGAATATCAAACGGAGTCAAAACGGAACGAAATCAACTGGAGAAGTTATTTTTGGAAGGAAACCTACCGGATAGACTTGGACCCTACGTCAGAAGATGAAGGAGGTGCTCACGAGGGTAGGGGCGCGCCCACCCCCTGGGGTGCGCCCCCTGCCTCGTGCCCCCCTTCGGTCCACCGACGTACTCCTTTCACCCATATATACCTTCGTATCGTAAAACTTCCAGAGGGCACAATAGATCGGGAGTTCCGCCGCTAGAAGCCTCCGTAGCCACCGAAAACCAATCTAGATCCGTTTCGGCACCCTGCCGGAGGGGGCAATCCTTCTCCGGTGGCCATCTTCATCATCCCGGTGCTCTCCATGACGAGGAGGGAGTAGTTCTCCCTCGGGGCTGAGGGTATGTACCAGTAGCTATGTGTTTGATCTCTCTCTCTCGTGTTCTTGATTTGGCACGATCGTGATGTATCGCGAGCTTTGCTATTATAGTTGGATCTTATGTTTCTCCTCCCCCTCTACTCTCTTATAATGGATTGAGTTTTCGCCTTTGAAGTAATCTTATCGAATTGAGTCTTTAAAGATTTGAGAACACTTGATGTATGTCTTGCCGTGTGTATCTGTGGTGACAATGGGATACCACGTGATTCACTTGATGTATGTTTTGGTGATCAACTTGCGGGTTCCGCCCATGAACCTATGCATAGGAGTTGGCACACGTTTTCGTCGTGATTCTCCGATAGAACTTTGGGGCACTCTTTGAGGTCCTTTGTGTTGGTTGAATAGATGAATCTGAGATTGTGTGATGCTTATCGTATAATCATACCCACAGATACTTGAGGTGACATTGGAGTATCTAGGTGACATTAGGTTTTTGGTTGATTTGTGTCTTAAGGTGTTATTCTAGTATGAACTCTAGGGCTGTTTGTGACACTTATAGGAATAGCCCAACGGATTGATTGGAAAGAATAACGTTGAGGAGGTTTCGTACCCTACCATAATCTCTTCGTTTGTTCTCTGCTATTAGTGACTTTGGAGTGACTCTTTGTTGCATGTTGAGGGATACTTATGTGATCCAATTATGTTATTATTGTTGAGAGGACTTGCACTAGTGAAAGTATGAACCCTAGGCCTTGTTTCCTATCATTGCAATACCGTTTACGCTCACTTTTATCATTAGTTAACTTGCTATTTTTATTATTTCATATTACAAATACCTTTATCAACTATCCATATACTACTTGTTTCACCATCTCTTCGCCGAACTAGTGCACCTATACAATTTACCATTGTATTGGGTGTGTTGGGGACACAAGAGATTCTTTGTTATTTGGTTGCAGGGTTGCTTGAGAGAGACCATCTTCATCCTATGCCTCCTACGGATTGATAAACCTTAGGTCATCCACTTGAGGGAAATTTGCTACTGTCCTACAAACCTCTGCACTTGGAGGCCCAACAACATCTACAAGAAGAAGGTTGTGTAGTAGACATCAGTATGACACCTAGATCGGATATGAACTCCTTCATCCAGACTCCTTCATTTGCTGCTTCTGAAGCAGCTATGTATTCCGCTTCACATGTAGATCCCGCCACGAAGCTCTGCTTGGAACTGCACCAACTGACAGCTCCACCATTTAATAAAAACACATATCCGTTTTGTGACTTAGAGTCATCCGGATCAGTGTCAAAGCTTGCATCGATGTAACTGTTTATGACGAGCTCTTTGTCACCTCCATATACGAGACACATATCCTCAATCCTTTTCGGGTATTTCAGGATATTCTTGACCGCTGTCTAGTGATCCACTCCTGGATTAATTTGGTACGTCCCTGCTAAACTGATAGCAAGGCACACATCAGGTCTTGTACATAGCATTGCATACATGATAGAGCCTATGGCTGAAGCATAGGGAACACCTTTCATTTTATCTCTATCTTTTGCAGTGGCCGGGCATTAAGTCTGACTCAACTTCACACCTTGTAATACAGGCAAGAACCCTTTATTTACTTGATCCATTTTGAAATTCTTCAAAACTTTATCAAGGTATGTGCTTTGTGAAAGTCCAATTAAGCGTCTTAATCTATCTCTATAGATCTTGATGCCCAATATATAAGCAGCTTCATCGAGGTCTTTCATTGAAAAATTCTTATTCAAGTATCCTTTTGTGCTATTCAGAAATTCAGTATCATTTCCGATCAATAATATGTCATCTACATATAATATCAAAAATGCTACAGAGCTCCCACTCACTTTCTTGTAAATATAGGCTTCTCCAAAAGTCTATATAAAACCATTTATAATATTATATGTGGATGACATATTGTTGATTGGAAATCATATAGAATTTATGGATAGCATAAAAGGATACTTGAATAAGAGTTTTTCAGTGAAAGACCTCGGTGAAGCTGCTTATATATTGGGCATCAAGATCTATAGAGATAGATCAAAATGCTTAATTGTACTTTCGCAAAGCACATACCTTGATAAAGTTTTGAAGAAGTTCAAAATGGATCAAGCTAAGAAAGGGTTCTTGCCTGTGTTACAAGGTGTGAAGTTGAGTAAGACTCAATGCCTGACCACTGCGGAAGATAGAGAGAAAATGAAAAGTGTTCCCTATGCTTCAGCCATAGGATCTATCATGTATGCAGTGTTGTGTACCAGACCTGATGTGTGCCTTGCTATTAGTCTAGCAGGGAGGTACCAAAGTAATCCAAGAGTGGATCACTGGACAACGGTCAAGAACATCCTAAAGTACCTGAAAAGGACCATGTTTCTCGTTTATGGAGGTGACAAAGAGCTCATCGTAAATGGTTACATTGATGCAAGCTTTGACACTGATCCGGACGATTCTAAATCGCAAACCAGATACGTGCTTATATTGAACGGTGGAGCTGTCAGTTGGAGCAGTTCTAAACAAAGCGTCGTGGCGGGATCTACATGTAAAGCGGAGTACACTGCTGCTCCGGAAGCAGCGAATGAAGGAGTCGGGATGAAGGAGTTCATATCCGATCTAGGTGTCATACCTAGTGCATCGGGTCCAATGAAAATCTTTTGTGACAATACTGGTGCAATTACCTTGGCAAAGGAATCCAGATTTCACAAGAGAACCAAGCACATCAAGAGACGCTTCAACTCCATCCGGGATCAAGTCCATGTGGGAAACATAGAGATTTGGAAGATACATACGGATCTGAATGTTGCAGACCCATTGACTAAGCCTCTTCCACGAGCAAAACATGATCATCACCAAGGCTCCATGGGTGTTAAAATCATTACTGTGTAATCTAGATTATTGACTCTAGTGCAAGTGGGAGACTGAAGGAAATAAGCCCTAGAGGAAATAATAAAGTTATTATTTATTTCCTTATTTCATGATAAATGTTTATTATTCATGCTAGAATTGTATTAACCGGAAACATAATACATGTGTGAATACATAGACAAACATAGTGTCACTAGTATGCCTCTCCTTGACTAGCTCATTGATCAAAGATGGTTAAGTTTCCAAACCATAGACATCAGTTGTTATTTGATCAATGGGATCACATCATTAGGAGAATGATGTGATTGACTTGACCCATTCCGTTAGCTTAGCACTTGATCGTTTTTGTTTACTGCTATTGCTTTCTTCATGACTTATACATGTTCTTATGACTATGAGATTATGCAACTCCTGAATACCGGAGGAACACTTTGTGTGCTACCAAACGTCACAACGTAACCGGGTGATTATAAAGGTGCTCTACAGGTGTCTCCGATGGTACTTGTTGAGTTGGCATAGATCAAGATTAGGATTTGTCACTCCGATTGTCGGAGAGGTATCTCTGGGCCCTCTCGGTAATGCACATCACTATAAGCCTTGCAAGCAATGCAACTAATGAGTTAGTTGCGGGATAGTGCATTACGAAATGAGTAAAGAGACTTGCCAGTAACGAGATTGAACTAGGTATTGGGATACCGACGATCGAATCTCGGGTAAGTAACATATCGATGACAAAGAGAACAACGTACGTATAGTGTTATGCGGTTTGACCGATAAAGATCTTCGTAGAATATGTAGGAACCAATATGAGCATCCATGTTCCGCTATTGGTTATTGACCGAAGACATGTCTCGGTCATGTCTACATAGTTCTCGAACCCGTAGGGTCCGCACGCTTAAAGTTCTGTGACGATCGGTTTTATGAGTTTATATGTTTTGATGTAACGAAGGTAGTTCGGAGTCTTGGATATGATCACGGACATGACGAGGTGTCACGAAATGGTCGAGACATGAATATTGATATATTGGAAGCCTATATTTGGACATCGGAAGAGTTCCGGGTAAAATCGGGATTTTACCGGAGTACCGGAGGGGTTACCGGAACCCCCCGGGGGCTAATGGGCCTTGTTGGGCCATAAGGGAAAGAGAGAGGGGCCGGCATAGGGCAGGCAGCGCGCCCCCTCCCCTCTGGTCCGAATTGGACTAGGAGAGGGGGGCAGCGCCCCGCTTTCCTTCTCTTTCTCTCCCTTCCTTTCCCCCTCCTAGTAGGAGTAGGAAAGAGGGGAATCCTATTCCTACTAGGAGGAGGATTCCTCCTCCTGGCGCACCAACAAGGGCCGGCCGGCCTCCCCCTTGCTCCTTTATATACAGGGGCAGGGGGCACCTCTAGACACACAAGTTGATCAAAAAGATCTCTCCCAGCCGTGTGCGGTGCCCCCCTTCACCATAATCCACCTCGGTCATACTGTAGCGGTGCTTAGGCGAAGCCCTATCATGGTAGCTTCATCAACATCGTCACCATGCCGTCGTGCTGAAGAAACTCTTCCCCGAGCTCTACTGGATCGTGAGTTCGTGGGACGTCACCGAGCTGAACGTGTGCTGAATGCGGAGGTGCCGTACGTTCGGTATGGAGGATCGGTCGATCGTGAAGACGTACGACTACATCAACCGCGTTGTCATAACGCTTCCGCTTAACGGTCTACGAGGGTACATGGACGACACTCTCCCCTCTCGTTGCTATGCATCACTATGATCCTGCGTGTGCGTAGGATTTTTTTTTGAAATTACTACGTTCCCCAACAGGGTTAACCCACGCTATTGCTATATCGACTTAGTAGTAGCGTTTTCTCCAAACAGCACTACTGGTAACTACTAGTAGCACTTCTCCCATCACACGTTTCTACTATTATTTTGTATTTTATTTCTTTTTTATTTCATGTTTTATTCATACACCTTTATACAAGTTTTCATACAACAGCATACACCTTTATACAAGTTTTCATACAGCAGCAATTTAGAGATTGTTTTTACATCATAATGAGTTATTACATCACTGGGTGAAAGAACCGTGGACTAGTTTCAAGTGGATGGACATCCACTTGAAACTAATCTGCGGTTCTTTCACCCAATGATATAATAAATATCATCGTCATCATCATCATCATATCATTAACAACTTATCATCATAATACATCATTGTCATATAACACCTCCTCATGATCATCGTTTTCATCAATGAGACATCACATAGCAAGTTGGTCACTAGTCATAATCACAACTACTCCTCATCATCAACTCTAACACATTGTACCACATAATAAATATTGTACCTCATAAGACCTACTACATTCTCTTAGGACCTACTATATTCTCTTAGGTAAAATAGCATAAAACAAGATAGTCACTGACTCTCCATTATGGAGAATGGAGATTATCCTGTCTCCAGTTCTTGCCTTTCGCACAATGTTGCTTACAAGTAGCTCCTTACGACTGTCCATACATTTTTTCCATTCTGCGATTTTCATGTCTCCACCTCTTTTAGAAATCTGATATGGACAGGTGAGATTCGTAGGACAACATGGCTGTATGTTCAAAACATTAAGGCGACCTTTCTGATACATCAGATGAGGCACACAATCATCCGGGGTTTTCTGTTGAAAACATAGTGATAACTTCATGGTTAGCAATGTAGTTAAGTTTTAAAAGAATTTATGCAAAAGATGCACAGATGTCGTAATAGTAAAAAATCTTACCATGGCATCTCCATGGATGTTACCGTAGTTCAACACGTGCACTAGTGGCACGTATTGACCATAATGTGGAGGAGTTTTATTATAGATATTGTAATTCTCAAGATCAGTACAAAATGCGACCAGATGATTTTTCTCCTGATAAGTTAACTCAGAGCCATCGGTGTAGTAGGTTATGCCTACCATGTTTCGCACATTGTTTGAACAATTAAAATAAGCTGTCAATGGAAATAAGCTGTCAACTATTTTGAAATGAACAATATAAATTAGTTAATAACTATGTTTGAGAAACTCACATAGTGGTAGATTTGGAAGCGTATCAACAAGGACCCAAATGTCCAAATTGTCTTGGTCGATGTCAGGATCACCAAGATCTATGGTGACAAACATACCCTCTTGAAAATCATACATCTTGCAAAGTGCTTCCCAACCCGGGCAACCAAAATGGGATACGCTCTCAGAATTGTATAGATTTACCTCAAAATCCATACCATGATGGGTCCTTAGGTTAATTTTATTTGTTTCATTCCTCTCATGATCTTCAAAACCCATCCTCTCAAGACATAGTGTCTTGCATGGCATGGGATAAGCTAGTTGAATTGTAAAAGACGAAAATTACACGTTGAAGTAGTAGAAGTCGAGCTTAATTACGAGAAAAACACTTTGCGTCGTAGCTTACCGTATCACAATCGAAGGCCTCCTCAAGCTTAATGCTGAAGCACCGATCTTCGTCCAGGTGAGGCCTGTCACAGAAACCCCGGTCGTCATAGCACCAGGAGCACTCCCCCGGGAGACTTTCGTCGTCCGAGTACGACATTTCCTATGTTCCTAATTCAAATATTAAACTTGTATAATTAAATATATGTACTAAACGAGTACGACATTACACCCCACGACAACAGTCGGGATTCTTCGGCCTCGACAGACTTAAAGTCAACCCGAAATATCGTTTAATTATCTTTCTAGAAAATCGAGGCCACTCGATGTTTCCTACATATTCTAGCACAAGTCATGCCAAAATTCACGGAAAATTCCGGCATGACCTTTGCTAAAATAAAACATATCGAGCACCTGAAATTTGCCGGAACGGAAATTAATCAACACTCCGGCAAAACATAGGCCACTCGGAGTAACATGAACATGACCGGCCACTTGGGCAACCACATATCCTATTTGAGCAACATAAGATATACATGTTTTTATCTACGTCATATCTTATACGACTCATATTGACATGGAGATTTGGCTGATCTCACCTCGAGGTCGGAGGGGGTCGGTGACGGGGCCGACGGCGGGGATGATGGAGGGGCTCCTTGATTTTTGCAAAAACAAAAGCCCTATAAATAAAACCCTAGTGAACGACATCGATGCGGGAATAATTGCTTAAACTAAAAAAATAACAACAGATGTGACATGTTTAACTAGTTCTATTAATTCAAATAGTTCTTACTAAATATAAACTTACTATAAATTGAAATAAACTAAAAATAAACTAGTTCAACTAGTTATATTAATTTTCTTACTAAAAATACATTAATTCTATTAATTCAACTAGTTCTTACTAAAACTAAACTAGTTCAGTTAGTTTATTAACTAGCAGAGTGACCCGCGCAATTTGTGCGGCTAGATTTATATTTTTCATGAAAGCACTTGGTGGTACCAAATATGCGATGTGAATGTTTTCTGTACGTAATTACACTTTGACAACACCCTTTCATATTTATTTCTTGTAAAATTGGGAGTGACATTTGTCGTTTATGCTTCCTAAATTGTTTTTTACTTTCTGTTATTGGCATTTCAATATTATTGAGTTGCAAAATGACACTTGTAGGCTCTAGTTGCATCGCAATGACCCAGGTAACCAATTTGCGCTAGGCTCATTTGTTTCACGAATCGTGTATGTGTTTTCTCCCGAAAAAACTCATGACATATCTTGAATTTATATTTGAACCAAGATTAAGCCTAACAGGTCAAACTACTTACACATATAATTGTTTCTGAATTAGTGGAGCTGCAAAAAATATTAATTGTTTATTTCTAGTTTTTTCGAGAATTTCTTGAATCACAACCTCCATTCTCGGCATTTTGTTCAACTAACTGGGACCGTGACAACCATCAATTTTTTTTGTAATGTCATGTGCAAAAGCGGACATACTGATGCCCATGTGTAGTTGGAAGGGATAAGGTTGATCGAATTCTTTTCTTTCTCAAAAAGAAACAATGATAATACCCAACAAATAAACATCAAATAATTATGTACCAACACCCACAATCAGATAGAGGATGCAAAATATGCCATCTCAAATTTATCGTTGAACTCCATTAGTGGTCATTGTTCTTACCAAGATCATACATATAGACTCTAGCTATTTAGACATATATTGTTTTCTTGGACTTGGTGTGCATAATTTATCGAGTATTATTTATGGGTTGTCAAAGATTTTCTCGAACCCATAACCTTATTTAGTAACATTTGGATTAACATTTAGTGATCCTCATCCATGGCCCGTTCCTGGTAGACAGACTTGATGAATAGGCATGGGGCAGTGATAGGCATGAATCTTGTATTCCCTTGAACGGTACAGTCGGCGAGCGTAGATTTGCATACCTTTACATGATATCGTGCATGTCCTAGATTCTGATAGGCATTATAGGTTCCCCTTATGCATAAATAGATCAATGCAGTTTTATGATACGTTTAGTATTTTGACTTCTAAATCTCTGCAACAATAATTATAATTAGTACTCGCTATAACTAATTGCTAGATTGCTAACACTTAATATTTTTGTATATTTCCAAGTCAGGTTTTCTGGGTAACCTAGTGAGTGCAAGAAAAACTCAACTTTGGATTAAACCTTGCATTAGCTAGTTAATCTTGTCTAAAAGAGATATAGATTGGTACATTTAGGAACCTGATTACTGACATCATCTGTGGTAGTATGTTGTGCACTCTGTTATTATTTTTATATACAAACACATATGCGGCATACAGCTTGCATAGATAGTTTGTATTACCTCCAAATCTTGACCCTTTTTGTGTTGACTCATGCATTAGTGCTCCGAAAGTTGTTACATTTTGTGCATATCAGTGTAGGTCTTCACATGATCATCTGTACACAACATTAAGCAGTGTTTTTCACATGGCTATTTTTATATAAATTAACAAATGAAAGTATTAGAAAAAATACTAACAAAAAATGCATTATGTTCTTACCCGGTCAATCTAATTTTAATACAAATAATATGAAGTTTACTATGCATTTATGGACTACGTATGGATTTCCTATGAAAATCATTTTTCTGATTTCCTTTATTCTAAAATCCGTACACCAAGAGAGTAGTAATCACTATCCACCTAATCAGATTTCTTAATATACATATTTTATCCGAATTTTATATATTAAGGATATCACTTGGAGTTTGGAAAAAATGAATTTTGCTAATTTTCTTTTATTATTATTTTAGTTCATTTGGTAAATATATAGTTGTATTCTTTACCAGTATGGTAATCATTTTTTATACTTCTATTTAATATTTCATATCTAATTTATGCAAGACAAATCTCTATCTTTTCCTATTCTATTTTTCATATTATATAATCTAATTTTAATTTAGCTATCCAATAAGTGTTTCTAGAATTACAACAGAATTCGAATTTACTATTTATAATTGTTACAGATTTATTTTAATATGTTTCCAGTACTATTTTTTGAAAACCAAAATGCTATTTTTTTATTCATATAGTAAAACAAAGTTATATTATTTATTCATCTGGTAAGAGCCATTTATTTATTGGACGGATGTGTGTGTTTCAAGCTTTAATCTAATATACCACCTTATTTGTATTTTTTCTTCTGTGATGCCTCACTACTAATTGTCCATAGGCTTGTTATATAAAATTTGATTGATGAATCGTGAGACTGGACCAAAAAGGTGGCAGGTTCCCTTGTGTAGCGTGACTGGGTTTGGAAGTTTTTTCTCTCTCAATATGACTCAAACTTCACTAAAAAAGTTTCTAGATGGAATTTATTACCTGTCCCCGTTGGACGGTTTCTGCCCCACACGGATCTGAGTCCTATACGGATTCATGTTGCACTTTTCCATCGTAGGTTTGCAAAAAAAAAAACTTCTGCTACATATCAAGTCCACTTTTTAACAAGATGCAAGTCCACTTTTTAGGAGTCCTTCCAGGCCTATACCTTCTGCATGTGTACATGTGACAAATCAATCTGCTATGTATTTGGATTTCTTTTTTGACTTGATGGTAGGCTTCTTTTTGGACATGATGCAAGTCCTTCCACGCCTATACATTATGCTTGTGTACACGTGACAGATCAATAAGCCATTTTTATGTTACGTAGTATCTTTTAATCTCAACCTTTGTTATTATAATCAAAGGGACGATATAATTTTAGGCTATGTGGATTAATACGATGGCTCGTTTGACTTCTGTTTTATGTATATAATAGATAATAAATAGATAGATAGATAGATAGATAGATAGATAGATAGATTTACTTACTGATTATTTTAAACACTTAATAAAAACAGTAAAAAAACTACATTATACAAAGTAGGGAGGAGGAGGAGAGAGGAGGAGGGAGAGGAGGCC
>NC_041388.1:44908945-44986149 GCF_002162155.2 Triticum dicoccoides | reverse complement strand
CGGCCGGAGGAGGAGGGAGAAGGGCGGTGGGAGGAGGGCGGCCGGAGGAGGAGGGGGAGGAGGGAGTACCTCGACGAGGAGCAGCGCGATGGCGGCGGCGGCGGACCATGTACAGGTTCGACGCGGGCGAGAGCGACTGAGAGGGAGTGAGTGTCCAGGGTGAACCGCTACAGGATAAGGTAAGTAAGTAGTAGCGCGTTTCCGAGAAACGCGCTACTGCGACGGGCCGTAGCAGTAGCGCTGGTCAGTGGTAAGCGCTACTGCTAAGTGGGGCTAGCCATCTATGCCGAGTACAAATATAGCAGCAGCGCGGTTTCGCGGAATGCGCTACTGCTAAAGTAGTAGCACCAGCGCAGTTTTTTTAAAAACGCTACTACTAAGTAGCAGTAGCGAACTGTTTTGTCCAGCGCTACTGTTAAGATTCTGTGTATAAGGTTTTCCCTAGTAGTGCTTCCCTAGTTGGATTAGGAGAGAAGGAAGGGGGAGGAAGGAGGAAGGAAAGGGGGGCGGCCCCCCTCCCAATTCGGATTGGGCTTGGGGGGGGGGGCTCCCCCTCCTTTGCTTCCTTCTCCTCTCTCCCACTATGGCCCAATAAGGCCCATATACCTTCCGGGGGGTTCCAGTAACCTCCCGGTACATCGGTAAATGCCCTATCTCACCCGGAACCATTCCTATGTCCAAATATAGTCGTCCAATATATCGATCTTTATGTCTCGACCATTTCGAGACTCCTCTTCATGTTCGTGATCATATCCGGGACTCCAAACTACATTCGGTGCATCAAAACACATAAACTCATAATACGATTGTCGCTGAACGTTAAGCGTGCGGACCCTACGGGTTCGAGAACTATGTAGACATAACCGAGACACGTCTACGGTCAATAACCAATAGCAGAACCTAGATGCTCATATTGGTTCCTACATATTCTTCGAAGATCTTTCTCGGTCAAACCGCATAACGATATACGTTGTTCCTTTTGTCATCGGTATGTTACTTGCCCGAGATTTGATCGTCGGTATCTCAATACCTAGTTCAATATCGTTACCGGCAAGTCTCTTTACTCATTTCGGTAATGCTACATCCCGTAACTAACTCATTAGCTACATTGCTTGCAAGGCTTATAGCGATGTACATTACCGAGAGGGCACAGAGATACCTCTCTGACAATCAGAGTGACAAATCCTAATCTCGATCTATGCCAAATCAACAACCACCGGAGACACATGTAGAACACCTTTATAATCACCCAGTTATGTTCTGACGTTTGGTAGCACACAAAGTGTTCCTCCGGTATTCGGGAGTTGCATGATCTCATAGTCATAGGAACATGTATAAGTTATGGAGAAAGCAATAGCAACAAACTAAACGATCATCGTGCTAAGCTAATGGATGGGTCAAGTCAATCACATTATTCTCTAATGATGTGATCCCGTTAATCAAATGACAACTCATTATTATGGTTAGGAAACATAACCACCATTGATTAAATGAGCTAGTCAAGTACAGGCAAACTAGTGACACTCTGTTTGTCTATGTATTCACACATGTACTAAGTTTTCGGTTAATACAATTCTAGCATGAATAATAAAATTTATCATGATATAAGGAAATATAAATGACAACTTTATTATTGCCTCTAGGGCATATTTCCTTCAGGCACAACCCACCTGGGCGCGCCAGGCCCCCCTGGCGCGCCCTGGTGGGTTGTGGCCTCCTCGGCCCACTTCCGGTGCCCATCTTTTGGTATATAAGTCATTTTTACCTAGAAAAAATTAGGGAGGACTTTCAGGACGAAGTGTCAGTGTCAAAACCGGCAGATCTCGGGGTAGGGGGTCCCGAGCTGTGGATTTAGGATCAATGGTAACAGGGACGATGAACACGGTGTTTTTACCCAGGTTCGGGCCCTCTCTATGGAGGTAAAACCCTACGTCCTGCTCTTGTTTATATTAATGGAGTATCAAGTACAGAGTTGATCTACCTCGAGATCATATATTGTGGTCTAACCCCTAGAGGTATGATGAGTAATGTCATAATGATCTAGCATATATCTATCAACTAGCCTAGCCTCGGTTTATATAATGCACCAGAGGCCTAGGAGAACAAGAGTCCTAGTCGAATACGCCTATGGGGAGGAGTCCTTGTCTTGATCCTCAAGTCTTGTGGAATCTTCCTCGTGTATACATCGGTTGTCCGAACTGGCCCATGAGTATACGACCATGGGGGTCCTCGGCCCAATCTAACTGATCGGGAGACGACGTGGTGAGTACCCCCTAGTCTAGGACACCATCATGAAGCACCGCCGCCTCGAGGCGGAACTTGGGCAGGAGCACTTTTTCCCTCCGGCGGAGCGATTCCGCCGGGGGAACTTCCCTCCCGGAGGGGGAAATCATCGTCATCATCATCACCAACAACTCTCCCATCTTGGGGAAGGCAATCTCCATCAACATCTTCACCAGGACCATCTCATCTCAAACCATAGTTCATTTCTTGTATTCAATCTTGTTACCGGAACTATAGATTGTTGCTAGGGGATGACTAGTATTGTTGATTACATCTTGTAGTTGATTACTATATGGTTTATTTGGTGGAAGATTATATGTTCAGATCCATTATGCATATTAATACCCCTTTGATCATGAGCATGTTTATTGTTTGTGAGTAGTTGCTTTCGTTCTTGAGGTCACGGGATAAATCATGTTGCAAGTAATCATGTGAATTTGATATGTGTTCGATATTTTGATAATATGTATGTTGTGATTCCCTTAGTGGTGTCATGTGAACGTCGACTACATGAAACTTCATCACATTTGGGCCTAAGGGAATGCATTGTGGAATAGTAAATAGATGATGGGTTGCGAGAGTGATAGAAACTTAAACCCCAGTTTATGCACTATTCCGTAAGGGGCCGATTGGATCCTAGAGTTTAATGCTATGGTTAGGATTTATCCTTAATACTTTTCTCGTAGTTGCGGATGCTTGTGGGAGGGTTAATCATAAGTAGGAGGTTTGTTCAAGTAAGAGCAGCACCTAAGCACCAGTCCACCCACATATCAAATTATCAAAGTAGAGAACGAAAATCAAACCAACATGATGAAAGTGACTAGATGAAATTCCCATGTGCCCTCAAGACCGCTTTGCTTATCATAAGAGACCGTTTTGGCCTGTCCTTTGCCTCAAAAGGATTGGGCTACCTTGCTGCATACTTGTTACTATTATCGCTACTTTCTCATTATAAATTATCTTGCTATCAAACTACTCGCTACTTACAATTTCAGCACTTGCAGACATTACCTTACTGAAAACTACTTGTCATTTCCTTCTGCTCCTCGTTGGGTTCGACACTCTTACTTATCGAAAAGAGCTACAATTGATCCCCTATACTTGTGGGTCATCAACTACATCTAGCGAAGACTTGTTTTACACTCCAAGACCTCTTTCGCCGCCTCCATGTCAAGATGTCGACCTTGTAACCCTAGATGCCGAACTCGGCGTGTATATAAGCCGAGGGGTTTAGCCCGTAGAAGGGACATCAACGCAATCTCATTCTCCTAGCCCTAGAGTAGACAACATCTATAGATCTCGAGGTAGATCAACTCTGTGCTTGTAACATCTTTCATCAATATAAATAAGAGCAGGACGTAGAGTTTTACCTCCATTAAGAGGGTCTGAACCTGGGTAAACATCATCTCCCCTGTTCTAGTTACCATCTGTCGGAGATTCACAGCTCGGGACCCCCTAACCCGAGGTTTGCCAATTTTTACACCGACACTGGTGCTTTAATTGAGAGTTCCGCTATGATATCAATGGGAGGATCGATGGCCCATCTGCAGATCAATAGCGATAACGGCCGCGGGAACATTTACGTCCCTGGCCAACTTTTTGTGTTCGGCAGCATCACCTTATGCGCTGACTTTGCTGGCCATCTAGCCTCCATGGAAAACTACGCCCCATGTTAGATTGTGAACTTTGGAGGCATGGAGTACATAGCGGATGCCTGCGGTGAGCTCATCCTGACAAGCTGGGCACCCATCCAGGGGGCAGAATCTTCCAACGACAGAATCCCAAATTGGGACCTATCGCCATTGAGAACGCCGGGTCGGGGTCTCTGGCATTGCCGGAAGGCCCCGATGTTATGACCTCGGGCGATCTCTCCTTGACCCCTGCCTCGGATGAGAATCCTGCCCCTATCTCTGAAGCTACGTCAAATTCAGAGCCAACCCCAGTGCTAGACCTAGAGCCGCTTTTGGGTCTTCTTTGCGCTGAAAACACACCGAGCTATACGCCGGTCGTACTTTGAGTCAGCCCCGCCTACAGTCTGGGATGACCTAGCTCACCTCCTAGGAATTGATCATATTTGTTGTTAATAGGTAGACAAGTGACCACTATCAATGATGATGACAAGGAGAAATAGCAACATGTATGATTTTCTAGAGCTGCACGAGAGTTTGTTTCTCACGTTGCAACTCACAGGCATATGAGTTATTTGTAAAAGGAATTCTCACCATATTTTATCCATTCAATGTTAAACAACAACTATTTCTAGAGTCTTCTACTATTATGATAAAAATGAACACAACAAAATTAAAGCACAATTTTAGAAAACTTATAAGGTTTCAAATTATTTTTAAGTAGCATATGAGTATCTTAAGAATTACTAAATAATAATATCATATATAAGGTTTTAAAAGAAAATAAACATATTGCCTTCGTCAAATGATATAATTAATAAAAACATTCAAAATCATTCATTTTCATAGATCAATTAAACTATTTCTTGAGTTCTCTCAAAATATTGTCCACCGAAATTGTCCCTTAAAAGTTGCAAAATACCCATTTCCCATATAACATTTAAAAATATGAAATGATATGTTGTAAGCAGATGCACGAGAATGGGCTAGTTTGCTAGTTATATTCAAAATAACCTTTGATAATTTTGAAATAGAAAACATTAAACATAGTAGCTAAGCTATACCTTGGACCGACAACATTTTGAGCACTACATATATCTTGAATTTTGTTTTAGAATTTCAGTTATGTGAGCAATGGAAAATGGGCGACCCAACTTGAAGGAAAATATGTGTATGTATGTTGGGTAACGTTGCAGAAAACAAAAAAATTTCTACTCGTTTCACCAAGATCATCTAGGAGTTCATCTAGCAACGAGTCATTGGATGCATCTACGTACCTTGTAGATCGCGAGCGGAAGCGTTCAAAGAACGGGGATGATGTAGTCGAACACGACGTGATTCGAATCACCGGAGATCCTAGCACCGAACGGACGGCACCTCCGCGTTCAACACACGTACGGAACAGCCACGTCTCCTCCTTCTTGATCCAGCAAGGGAGGGAGGAGAGGTTGAGGGAGATGGCACCAGCAGCAGCACGACGGCGTGGTGTTGATGGAGCTGCAGTACTCCGGCAGAGCTTCGCTAAGCAATAAGGAGATGGAGGAGGTGTTGGGGAGGGAGAAGGAGGCAACCAAAGGCCAAGGACTCAAGGTATGAAGTCCCTCCTCTCCCCCACTATATATAGGGGTGCCAAGGGGGGGTGGCCGGCCCTAGGAGATCCAATCTCCTAGGGGGTGCGGCGGCCAAGGGGGGTTTCCCTCCCCCCCAAGGCACCTAGGAGGTGCCTTACCCTCCTAGGACTCTTGCCCCCTTGAACCCTAGGCGCATGGGCCTATGTGGGGCTGGTGCCCTTGGCCCAAGCAGGCCAAGGCGCACCCCCTACAGCCCATGTGGCCCCCGGGGATGGGTGGCCCCACCCGGTGGGCCCCCGGGACCCCTCCGGTGGTCCCGGTACAATACCGATAACCCCGAAACTTGTCCCGATGCCCGAAACAGGACTTTCCATATATAAATCTTTACCTCCGGACCATTCCGGAACTCCTCGTGACGTCCAGGATCTCATCCGGGACTCCGAACAACATTCGGGTTACTGCATATACATATCCCTACAACCCTAGCGTAACTGAACCTTAAGTGTGTAGACCCTACGGGTTCGGGAGACATGTAGACATGACCGAGATCGCTCTCCGGTCAATAACCAACAGCGGGATCTGGATACCCATGTTGGCTCCCACATGCTCCACGATGATCTCATCGGATGAACCACGATGTCGAGGATTTAATCAACCCCGTATGCAATTCCCTTTGTCAATCGATATGTTACTTGCCCGAGATTCGATCGTCGGTATCCCAATACCTCGTTCAATCTTGTTACCGGCAAGTCACTTTACTCGTACCGTAATGCATGATCCCGTGACCAAACACTTGGTCACTTTGAGCTCATTATGATGATGCATTACTTGAGTGGGCCCATTGATATCTCTCCGTCATACGGAGTGACAAATCCCAGTCTCGATCCATATAAAACAATAGATACTTTCGGAGATACCTGTAGTGCACCTTTATAGTCACCCAGTTACGTTGTGACGTTTGATACACCCAAAGCACTCCTACGGTATCCAGGAGTTATACGATCTCATGGTCGAAGGAAGAGATACTTTGACATTGCAAAAACTCTAGCAAACGAACTATACGATCTTGTGCTACGTTTAGGATTGGGTCTTGTCCATCACATCATTATCCTAATGATGTGATCCCGTTATCAATGACATCTAATGTCCATAGCCAGGAAACCATGACTATCTATTGATCAACGAGCTAGTCAACTAGAGGCTTACTAGGGACATGTTGGTGTCTGTTATTCACACATGTATTACGATTTCCGGATAACACAATTATAGCATGAATAAAGACAATTATCATGAACAAAGAAATATAATAATAATGCTTTTATTATTGCCTCTAGGGCATATTTCCAACAATGTAGTGTACGGTGAGTGCCCACATTATGAAGGAAGTTGTTCCAGATATTCAATGAAGAAATAAGCAACCATGTATTTGTCGGTGTTCTGGAAACGGGGGTCCCCAGACTTGCCTGCCTGCGGCCTGCGGCGTGGCTCAAAGGGGGCCCAGCACGGCCCATCTTCATCAACACAAGACTCAAGACCCTCGCGAGGGGCCAAGCCTCGCGGGGCGGACGACGCGGAGCTTCCTCGGGCGCGGCCTTATTAGGCTGGCTCACGAGGAGGCGGAGAGATCAAGGCGGGGTACCTCACGAGGAGCCCGTGACGCGACCCATGACGACTCAGGGCGCCAGGCGGGTGCCAGCCCGCGCAGCGTCCTTCTTTTCTCTTTGGTGCAAAGGGAGCAAGCGCAGCCGCGGAGTACCGAGGCATCAGGCAAAGGTTGCCATTTCGGTGCAACGAGACCAAGACCAGGAGGACTATGAGACCGAGGTCACCGTGGAGCCCAAGACGGCGTCATCACCAGAGCTTTGCGCAGGCGAAGACTACTTTTGTCAGGATAGCTGATACTTGCTGTCCCCCTTCAAATTAGCCCGCCATTGTTGGCTCCCTTCCTGCTCGATATTTGGGAAGAGGACCAGGGCCTCTATAAATAGGACCAGCCACCCACAGGATAGGGGGGATCGGATCAAAATCAGAGAGAGAGAGAGAGAGAGAAGGGTGACTGAACTCCTCCTAGCAGTTCATCGCCCCCGCCAAGAGCAGACCCTCGCGAGGCTGTTCTTCCTTGTATTGTTCATCTTCATCAGCCCCAAGAGGCAATCCACCCACCAAACACTAGAGTAGGGTATTACACCACAACGGTGGCCCGAACCAGTATAAACCTTGAGTCTCTTGTGTAGTTCTTTCAATAGTCTAGATCTTTGCGAGACGGAGAGGTAGAAGGCGTAATCTTCGCGCGCACCCCAGAGTTCGAACCTTAAGGGTCTTCCGAAACCCGAAATCCGACATTTGGCGCGCCAGGTAGGGGTGCGCTGGAGTTCGTCTTCCACTGCCCCGTTCTCCTCCGACCGTCGCGTCCATGTCCGACGCTCGTCGGGCCCGCGCCGAGCGCCGGGCCGCCATCGCTTCCGCGTCGCCCAGACGGCGCCCGTTGGCGGGCGTTCTCATCATTCCCCGTCACCCGCCATCAACGCCGCCACCGGCCCGGCGGGGGGCGAGCAGCAAGCGTCGTCTCAGCATCCATCCGTGTGGCAAGACGGCCGCACCGCTACTCCATCGCTCACACCAGCTGGTTCTTCGTCCTGCGCGCTCTGCGCGCCCTTGGAGGCTCGAGTTGTGCTCATCGCGGCAAACGAGCTACTGCGCTACCGTCCCGTCGACGACGTCTACGAAGAGTGGCTCGACCGCGTCGCCGAGCTCGTCCGCGCCACAGGGGGCTCCGGGGGCGTACCATCCGCCTCCTCTCCAAGAAGACGCCATGGCTCCAAGGCGCGTGGCCCCTGGGCGGAACCCGCTCCGTCAGGTGCCAGCGCAGCAAGAACGGATCTGCCAAGAAGTCCCTCGCCCGCAAGGAGCTGCCCGGGCGCTCCCTGCTCCGGCACGCCGCGACCCTGCTCCAGCTCCCGCACGCCAAGACCCCGCGCTGCTCCTAGCTGCAGCGCGTGGGGACCCTCAAGACCGAGCTCTCCACCAGCCGAAGCCTTTCGTGGCCACCGCAGGCTGCCGTGCCTACACCACCGAGCTGCGTAGTGTCGCATGGCCCGGCAAGTTCAAGCCAGACCTGCCTCCTCGTTACGACGGCACGACTGACCCTACAGAGTTCCTCCAGCTCTATGAGCTGGGCATCGAAGCTGCCAGCGGGGATGAGAAGGTCATGGCGAACTGGTTCCCCATGGCGCTCAAGGAAGGAGCTCGCACCTGGCTCCTGAATCTGGCTCCAGGCACGATCTCTTCCTGGGACCAGATGCGCACCCGCTTCATCGCCAACTTCCAAGGTACTCGCGACCGGCCACCCGCCGTGAGCGACATGCGCCGCATCAAGCAACAACCCGGAGAGACCCTGCAAAAGTACATCCAGCGCTTCAACAGCGCACGCCTCAAGATCCCCAAGGTGTCCGAGGAGGCCATCATCTTGGCCTTCTCCGATGGTGTGCGCGACGTCAAGATGAAGGAGGAGCTGGCGATGCATGAAGACCTATGCACCTCCCTGGAGCTGTTCAACTTGGCGACCAAGTGTGCCAGGGCTGAGGAGGGACGCCTCTCCCTCCTCGAGCTGCCTGCCGCAGACCCAGAAGAGAAGAAGCCCAAGGCCAAGGACGTGAAGCGCAAGGGGGCTGCCGTGCTCGCGGCAGAACCAGACACCAAGCGGGGCAAAGATCTGCCTGAGTCCTCCAGGGGCAGCCGGTACTGTGTGTACCACGACCTCCACACCCACAACACCAACGAATGCCAAGAACTCTGCGCCGTGCGGGAAGGAAGGATCGGCCGTCGTCCCGACCGCGCCGATCGGGGCTACGACCGAGGAGGAGGAAGAAACGCAGGACGTTGGGAAGACCGCGGCCCGCGCCAAGGGTGGCGCGATCAACCTCGCGAGGATCGCTGGCGAGACCTGCCTCGCGAGGGGGACTGGAGGGATCAGCCTCGTGAGGATCGCCCACAGGGCAACGCAGGCCTCCCTCCACTGCCGCCTGAGCCAAGGAGGAACGAGGACCGCCATCAAGACGAAGGGGCTGGGGGCTTCCAGGAGCCACGCGCAATCGCCTGCATCCTGGGCGGAGCTCAAGCCCCAGCCTCCCAACGCATCTTCAACCAGTTTGCCCACGAAGTGAATGCAGTCCTTCCTAGGCTTGAAGCAACGCGCCCTCTCAGGTGGTCGGCATGCGCCATCACATTCAGCTCAGCGGATCAACTCAAGTGTGCGGCCACAGCCGGAGTCCTCCCGATGCTTTGCTCCCCAGTCATCAGCAATGTACTGGTCACCAGGACCCTCATCGATGGTGGGGCAGGGCTCAACGTCCTGTCCGTGGAAACGTTCAACAATCTCCAAGTGTCCTACGACCAGCTTCAGCCAACCAAGCCCTTCTCCGGAGTCACCGACGGCTCCACGGTCCCGATTGGGCAGGTCCGCCTCCCAGTCACCTTCGGGGCACGCAACAACTACCGCACCGAGCTCATCGACTTCGACGTCGCCCACATCCGTCTGCCGTATAACGCCATCCTCGGGTACCCAGCGCTGGCCAAGTTCATGGCCATAACTCACCATGGCTACAACGTCCTCAAGATGCCAGGAAGTGGCGGAGTCATCACGGTGCCCTGTGAAGAGAAGGATGCAGTGTGTTTCCTGGAGCGAGCCTTTCAGGCCACGTCACTGGAAGACCCGAATCGCGGAAGCAGGAGGCTTCCCGAGACCACCCCCAAGAAGAAGAAGACATCGTCCGGACCGGCCCCTCGGGAGGCGGGTCCCTCAGGGCCCGCATCTGCCCAGGGGGAACCTCCTTCCATCGCATAGGAAAGCGCGCCCGGCGCCCTCCTCAGGCAGGGCTCGGGGGCTCTCCCCTGGAGGGCCACCGACCTGGCCAGGGTCACGAGGGAGGCGCTTGGGCACCACATGGAGGCGTGTTTCGAAGCACGTTTCCCTCAAGAAGGAGCAAGGCAAGGAAGGTCAGACCCGCAGGAGTTCATCGACAAGGCCATTCAAGAACTACAGGAATCAAGAATCATGAGGGGTTGCCGCCATCTACCGGCTGTGGCTCCCCCATCCAGGCGAGGATGGTGGGCTGCGCGTCTGCATCGACGTACCAGGGCTCAACCAAGTCGCTACGATGAAGCGCCTCTGGCCCTCGCGAGTGGGGCACTGCGGGGGTCTGCCCCACAGCTACGTTCGCATGCCTTACGGCCTGCCGAGCGCGGTTGCTACGTGCCAGCGCCTCATGAGGGGCATCATGGAGGCTCAAGAAGACAGGCGTTCCGCAGCCTTGGCGGAGATGGAGATGATTCGCAAAGAGCTACCAGTGCCTCTAGAGCCTCCCGTGGCCCCTGAGCCTGGGGGCTTGTGAGGATCGGCTTCCGCAGCCCACCGAGTCTGCTGCACCAACACCCCTTCGCCCTCGACACCTTCAGGTGACATCTTACAAGTTTCATTTCTAGCTGGGAGCGCCCTCCCAGGGCTGCATCGTTCCCAGGCCGCGTGGGTCCATCCCTGCGGTATGTACCCCTTTTATTTCATGGCGTTAGCTTGCTTTGTTGGGGGCGCCCCTCGGGCTGCATCATCCCCAAGTCGCTCGGGCCCGACCCAGCGATGTCTACCTTCCCAGCGTCTATTTGAATGAATCCCCTCCTTCGCGGCTAACGTGTTTGATCTAGTTGCCTGCTCAACTGACGCCAACTAACGGAATTGCTCCCATAACGGCACGACGCTTGCGCATGGGTCCGTCCCTGCAACACCGACAAACCTGAATGGCTGAGCTCTGGCCGCGGCAGCCCCGCATGGCGCCACCTCGTCAAGCCTCCAGTGCCTCACCTCCCCTCGGAAGCAACTAACGGCAGACTGATAATTGTCATGGCAACCTCTTCTCCCTTCTATGATGAGTTTACAGGATCCCCTAAGGGAGTTGCGCCAGGCGAGGCCCTCGCGGCATTCCTTTCACTCTTGTCCGCGTGAACCGCTTGCACATTAAAGGGGGGATGCTTGAGCATCGCGACTCAGGGCTCCTACTGGCTCTCCAGCCCTCACCCTCTGGCCTTGACCACGGCATCGCGACCTGGCATACCAGCGACGGCTGAGACTAGCTCGAGGGCTGGGACCCGAGGATGTAGAGCAGAAAGGGGAGCAAAGGCGGGGGAGAAGGGGCACGCGAGGACCTCGCCGAGTGATTCCGCTCCTGCCGACGCGCGGACCCGACGACACACCAGGAATACTCCCCGACTCTCGAGATAAGTCACCGCCCGAAAGCACCGGCTATCGTAGCACTACCCCCGCACCTAATGCAATTCCGTGTCAGCGACGCCGCTCTCCTTTCTCGCCGAGCGACGGCTGCTTGGGCGCCAAAGGGGACCTCCTGAGCATCGCGACTCAGGGGCTCTTACCGGACCCCGGGTCGCTCACATCATGGCCTTGACCACGGCATCGCAACCTAGCATACCAGCGACGGCTCACGCCGCCTTGGGACTGGGACCTTTCGACACAGAGCACCAAGCCCTCGCGAGGTTCGAAAGGGTGAACTGAGCTAAGACGGAATCAGCAACTCGCACAGCTCTACAGCAAGGGTTATGTATTAACAAACGAGATTACAGGCACCTTACAAGCCCCCATGGGGCGCATTTTGATTCCTCGCAGGGAACGGATCCTAAGGGATGCTAACTGCACGCGCTCCTGCAAAAGATGCCATCGCCAATAGTGGGCCGTCAAGCGCCGGCGCCAACCCCATCCAGATCAGAGTCGGCGACGGCCAGACGAGCCCGCCCTGCTCCAGGAGCGGCGCCGGCTCGTGGGCTCGTAGCTGTCGTCACTCATCTCCGGAGTCGCGAAGATCTTGCTGGAGTCGCTGGATCCTCCGGCGCCTCCGTCGCCTGCAGAGCCGCCAAGGGAGCGGTCGACGGGCCTAGCCCTCACCATGGCGAGGTCCTGGCCACCTCTCCCGGGGCAACACTCTAGCCGGCACCCATTCGCGTCGAAGACCTTGAAGAACATCACCGAAGCGCCATCGTACTCCAAGTGGACCGCGAAGACGCCCCTTACCCTGCAAACCCGAGTGATGTCTCTCTAGCCACGAGTCATGTAGACCTCGCCCGGGGCAACGACCACGACCTCTGCCTCGGTCGCAAGGGTGCTGCAGCCGGCATGCTGCAGCCAGAGCTCCAGGGGCTCCCCCTGCGGGATGATGGAGGCGAAGAAGGGAGGCAGGCGGATCCAATACTAGAGAGGAATGGCGATGTGGAGCACGAACTCTTGGGAGGAGCCCTCGGCATGGACCCCTGGAGGAACAACCCACACCTTCGTGACCTGTCGGCGCCGATGACGGTGCTGACTACGGGGATCGGCATCGACCCCTTCGAGGCCCTCGATGTGGGCATACAAGGGAAGCGGGAACCCCGGCGGAGCCCGCTCGCACCGAGGCCTCGACACCACCTGACGGTCCTCCTCGTCCCGGCCGCGAAGAGCGAGCCGTTTCTTCGGCGGGAGCGGGTCTGGTCCCTCTCGAGGGGCCTTTCCCTTCTCCGCTGCAGAGAACCGGCGAATCGGAGCCATCGCGGCAAGACGGAGCAAGGATCGAGAAGAAGGAGAAGCAAGGAGGGATGGACTGGAAGGGCACGCGCAGTTCTGTACTTATAGCCGGCGAAGGCCAACCGCCGGCCTCCACGATCGCAGGTAATCATGACACGATTTGCATGCAGGGACTTGTCCAACCCGCGCGATCACCGAGGCGTCATGGGGAAGTGGAGACGCCCACATCCCATCAACCGCCACGCCGCGCCCAAGGCTGCAGGCTGTTAGGGCCCGCGGTGCTTCGCCCTTGCCCTTTCGCCTCTCAGCACGGCCAAGTCCGGGCACGCCTTGGGCCCGGGGGCTACTGTCGGCGTTCTGGGAACGGGGGTCCCCAGACTTGCCTGCCTGCGGCCTGCGACGTGGCTCAAAGGGGGCCCAGCACGGCCCATCTTCATCAACACAAGACTCAAGACCCTCGCGAGGGGCCAAGCCTCGCGGGGCGGACGACGCGGAGCTTCCTCAGGCGCGGCCTCATCAGGCTGGCTCACGAGGAGGCGGAGAGATCAAGGCGGGGTACCTCACGAGGAGCCCGTGACGCAAGCCATGACGACTCAGGGCGTCAGGCGGGTGCCAGCCCGCGCAGCGTCCTCCTTTCCTCTTTGGTGCAAAGGGAGCAAGCGCAGCCGCGGAGTACCGAGGCATCAGGCAAAGGTTGCCATTTCGGTGCAACGAGACCAAGACCAGGAGGACTACGAGACGGAGGTCATCGTGGAGCCCAAGACGGCGTCATCACCAGAGCTTTGCGCAGGCGAAGACTACTTTTGTCAGGATAGCTGATACTTGCTGTCCCCCTTCAAATTAGCCCGCCATTGTTGGCTCCCTTCCCGCTCGATATTTGGGAAGAGGACCAGGGCCTCTATAAATAGGACCAGCCATCCACAGGGTAAGGGGGATCCGATCGAAATCAGAGAGAGAGAAGGGTGACTGAACTCCTCCTAGCAGTTCATCGCCCCCGCCAAGAGCAGACCCTCGCGAGGCTGTTCTTTCTTGTATTGTTCATCTTCATCAACCCCAAGAGGCAATCCACCCACCAAACACTGGAGTAGGGTATTACACCACAACGGTGGCCCAAACCAGTATAAACCTTGAGTCTCTTGTGCAGTTCTTTCAGTAGTCTAGATCTTTGCGAGACGGAGAGGTAGAAGGCGTAATCTTTGCGCGCACCCCAAAGTTTGAACCTTAAGGGTCTGCCGGAACCCGAAATCCGACAGTATTGATAGATTTTGCTTAAATTCATAACATTAAGGCAACAACAAATTAAAGCACATAGTGCCTAAACATGCTCAACACACGTGCATGTTATATATAGAAGATCTTTCACATGTAAACTGTAAGCAAGACTATCGAGGGTAGCTCGCGGACAACACGAACTCTTCTTCTTGACTATATTGTCTGCTCGTTTTCTCTAAGCTTGTACTTCTTCTTGGTGATGTATACCTCATTGCTGAATAACTCCCCTCATATGTTCCATCCTGAACCCGAAAACGCTCTTTGGGTCCTTGAAGTGCTTCTAGTGTCATCTCCACTGACCTCATGGTTGGTCGCTCCTCTGCCCTTAGCTTTGTGCACGACATAGCTAGAGAAGCTACCACTTCAGCTTGGCTACCTCCCTCCTCCATTACCTGTGGATCTAGTATGTCTACCAATTTTCCTTTTGCAAGTAGTTCAACAAATTGTGCAACTAGCCCATCACCTGAGGAGGATCTACGTGTAATTGGCATCTTCCTCGTAAGCAACTCAACAAGAATAACTCCGAAGCTATAAACATCACTTTTTTCTGTTAGCCTGCCACAATAAAAGTATGTAGGATCTAAATATCCTAACATTCCCTGCACCACAGTTGTAATTGTTGTTTTATCTCTAGGAATGTACCTTGAAGCTCCAAAGTCACACACCTTCGCTGTCAAAGCATCATCAAGAAGTATATTGGTGGACTTGATATCTCTGTGTATTATGGGGACAGAAAGGCCTGAATGAAGGTAAGAAAGGGCTCTACCAATTTCTAATGCAATCCTTAATATTTCTTGCCAAGGTAGTGATCTTAGTGGTTTCTTGTGAAGATAATCACATAGGGTTCCATTGGAAATGAACTCATAAGCCAACAAAGGGACTTCTGTCTCGAGACAACATCCAAAAAGCTTTACAATGTTCCTATGATTGATTTGTGAGAGTATGGAAACTTCATTTATAAACTCATTAATCTCACTCTTGACCTCAATATTTGACCTTTTGATTGCAACAACATGCAAGTCTGATAAAATTCCTTTATATACAGTACCATGCCCTCCACCACCAAGCTTACGAGTTGGATGAAACTTGTTTGTGGCTTTTTCTAGCTCCCTTAAAGGGATGATCATCCGCTCTGCAATATCTGACCTATGAGATACCAATTTTTGCAACAATTGTCCACGATTTTGATTGAAGAACTTTTGTCTCAACTTTTGTTCCTTTTGATTCTTAAGCTTGCGGATTATTATCTTTGTGGTGAGAAGCAAAATTAGAATAGTTGGGCCACTAGAAACTGATAGGCCAATGATTAAACCTGCAAAAAATAGAATGATTGACACGTAATTAGGGTCTATGGTGACATAACTCAACAATAGTTAAATGAATAGATATGAGGTTGGACCTAGGGTTTGAAGTCTTGGTAAGGGGAGAGGTATCACCCAATTGAATGAAAAATCAACTAACTACACATGATTCAAATTTCAAAAGGATCAAAATCTAACACAAAAAATGTCTCAAATCTAAGTGACCCAACTAATAGGAGGGATAAATATTTAACCCATGTAAGTCCGCTAACCAACCACTAACCAATATCCCATATGAGTCGCATGAGAAAGGATGCAGATAAGATTATGTGTAACGAGAGAGAATGTTGGCTTCTATTTCAAACTTTTGGAATGTATTTATCTATTATTACTAATGTAAAAAACATATATTTTCATTTCATATTTAATCGTACATATATTCTAATAATTTTATTATTATTATTCCTTCTATGCAACCTAAAAAAATTCTTACTGATAGAGTCCTTTTCTTCTCTATAAAATGGTGGCATTCCATGCTTATATAATTGTGGCTTCAAACTAGTTTATATAGGGATTGTTTCCACTTGAAATATTATATTTTTTAATCTAGATTTCTTAGCAGAAATCTGAATTTTATCTGCACCGCATAAATGTTTTTTGCTTATTGTTCATGCAACATACTCTATTTTTATTATTCATGAGCTAATACATAGAACTAACTATGATAATATTGTTTTCATTGAAGACAACAAGAGGGGGTTGCTAAATACGGTTGAGAAGGAACAATGTCTTTTCACCTACTTCTTCCATTTCCAAAATGTTAGTATCTTTATGATTTCAAAGATATATACTTTACTAAGTTTGACCAAACCTGTAAAAATATAGCAACATCTATGACACAAAATATAGACATATTGACAACATATGTCAAAACTGGTCTAATGAAGCTGCTTCATCCTTGAAGATGTTGGTATATTTTATATAGAATCGATTAGGCTTAAAGATGTTTTACTTAGAACAAACCTAAAAATAACTTTTTGGAAAAGGAGGAATTACTAATTTTTAAAATGGTGTGCTTGATCCAAGATAGTTTATATACATGTTGATCCTATTGAAAGTAAGAAGCAATGGTGCCCACCTGTCTTTATAGACTTGACACAACCATGCTTTTTGCTGGCATTTCCTTCGTGTCCTTTTGAGCACGTGCACTCGAAAGATCCATCCTTGTTGGTACACTTGCCGAAGCATGGATATAATTCTGGCTTCTTACACTCGTTGATATCTACATTAGACAGGAAAGCATTAAGCCAAGTTGACCATGCCAATCTATATCTTGGTTGACAGAAGGCAACATGCATGGCTGAAAGCTTGTTGTGATAAAAAACCTTCATCATGCTCCACCACAAAGTAGATTTATTAGTAGATGCACATGTAAACACATGGGTTCCGGTGGGAGTCAGATGTATGTGTTCGTGTGTAGGTTAAATATAAGAAAAGAGATGAGTCAATTCTGAATAGCACCTCGGGAAACTTGTCAACCTATCGGTGTCTATAATACGTGTTTAATATTTTTTTGCAGGAGAGAGAGAGAGAGAGAGAGAGAGAGAATTTCTAGTACTTCAAAGAGAAGAAAGGCACTTTCGCTCTCGGACGCGGAGTTTCTGCACTCGAGCTCAAATGAGCTCGGGTGAACAGTAAAATCAAAACTAAATCAAAAAAAATTAAAAAAATCCAAATTTTTTTTGGAGAAACATTGACAAAAGTTCTAAGTGCTTGCAAAAATTCGCCATGAAATCACATTTCTAGAAGGCGTGGCAAAAAAAACAAAATCAGTACTCTGAAAAAGCTACTTTCAAAAGCATTTAGGAGCACTGAATTTGTTTTTTTTTTTGCCACGCTTTACAGGAATGTGATTTCATGATGAATTTTTGCAAGCACTTAGAACTTTTGTCAATGTTTCTCCCAAAAAAAAATTGGAATTTTTTGATTTTTTTTTGATTTTTTTTGGATTTTACTGTTCACCGAGCTCAAATGAGCTCGGGAGCAGAAAGGCACTTTCGCTCTCAGTATTCATCCTTCGTCTAAGTTTCCTACTCCCTCTTTCTCTTTCGAAATTTGCCTTCCTTCTTTGACTTTTTCCACACATTTTACCTTAAAATGGCTCAACTGCCCCACCTCTTATTGACTTGCCATATGATTATGATTCCATGGTAAGCCAATAAATGTTTTCCAAATAAAATTCTTTCGTTACAGGATCACATAAATATGGGCATGTAAATCATGAGCTAATGTACTATGAATATTAATACTCTCACTGCAACACACATACAATTATCTAGTTGAGACAAAAAGGCACAATAAAGATTTAATTATAAAAATTGGGGGCGAGTGAGAAGTTCTTATTTCTTGTCAGTGTGTTAGAGCCATATGATTATGATCCGATGGGGAAAAGTAAAAATATTTAGAAATTGACGCCCTTTAAAAAAGAAAAGGTAAATCCTAACGCGACCCAACGTCATTCGAGCATTAGCAAAGCAAATAAATAATTGATTTAGTCCTTAGAACATGAGGCAAACGTTGGTGCTAAGTAAACTTTTTAGTCTTGGAGTCTGGTTTAAACGCTGGATTGAGAGAGGCTAATGAAAATACACCTAGAGTTCCAGTTGAAGGGTGACTCTCAAACAATTAAAAAAATAGCAGGACCATTCTAAAGCCATGTAGAGCTGCTCCACAAGTTATGTTTCCGATTCTATGTAAGATATCTAACCCCATGTATCATGTGGTCACAACTTATGTTGATTTGACGCTGGAAGGTGAGAAAATTTGAGAGTTGAGTTGAGTTGCATCATGTTTAGGTTTCTTAGCACCGACTTGGTCGGGACCTTACAACAATCTAACCAATTCCCAATAAATATGGCCTCCAAAATTTCTAACAGCGCTCTCCAAATATTTTGGAGGTTGAAAGGCAATGATCAAAGTCAAATTCCCCAAACTTGAGTCCTCAAATGAATTACCCTTATGTTCTTCTATTTGTGTGCATATAAAATCTATCCTAATTCAATCACATCAAAGAAATTCAAACTCTTCATCTTTTGATATCAAACAATTCAGTAAAATTTCAAATCAATAGGTTCATGGAAATTAAATTCAAATTTAAACAAAATAAGAAGGTATGGTTGCAAAAAATAACCTAATAAAATAAATAATCTGAAGACAACAGATAATCCGATGAAGCAAATACTCCAAATTAACTAATAATTAGGATTGAATGAATGTAAGCACACTATCTGCCATGTAATTTCCAATGATGTTAATTGGGATATTCACGAAGCTCGTCATGAGATCTCGGGTCTTCAGTCATCCGGTACACCTCAAGGAAAACCTAAATGTGGTATGGGTTCCTACGAGGTTTGACACTTTGGCCAACATAGCCTTAGTCCTAGTCCACTGTTGATACGTCTCGAATGTATCTATAATTTTTATTGTTAAATGCTATTATGTTATCATTTTTATATACTTTTTATAGCATTTTATATTATTTTTATGGACTAACTTATTATTTAAGTACCCAGTGTTAGTTCCTATTTTTATGCTTATTTTTAGTTTTGCAAGAAATCAATATCTACGGAGTTCAAAATACATTGTGGATTTAACATTATTTTTTTGGGGCCACAAGATACATTGGAAGCTTCGGGAGACGAGACAAGAAGCAGCCACATGGACACGTGGTGCGGCTAGGGGTGGCCACGCCAGCTATCCATGTGGGGCCCATGGGAACCGGCTTGAACCGATTCCATCTCCATAAATTCCTATAAATACGAAAACCATCTGTCATTCCTCTAGAAGAATTTCCTCGCCATGCAAGCCTTTGTTTCGAAGAGATCCCATCTAAAGCCCTGTTCCGAAGTTCTGCCGGAGGGGAAAGCCATTGTCGGAGGCCTCTTTATCAACCTTGCTGCCTCCGTAACCATGTGTGAGTAGTTCCTTTAGGACCTATGGGTCCATAGTAGTAGCTAGATGGTTATGTCTCTCCTTTTCGATCTTCAATACCATGTTTCGCTTTCTCCATGTGCGATTGGGATCAATTTGATGTAATCCTACAGTGTGTTTGTTGGGACATGATGAATTATGATATCGTGATCAGATTATTCTTTAAATCCAATTGAATATTTTGAAGTTTCTTTGCTTTATAATTAAGTAGCTATGTATGCTTTCCGATCTACTTGTCTTCTCTGGCCAAGAGTGATGAGTAGTTCTTCAGAAGGAGTGGTGCATAGTAGCGGGTTCAATCTTGCGATGTATTGTATCCCAATGATAGAATGGGGACAAAACACATATTGTATTGTTGCTACTAAGGATAAAACGACGGGGTATAACCCTATTGCTAGATTTCTTTTTGTCTACATTATGTCTTGCTTATTGTAGTACTTTGTTTCTTATAAACTTAATGTTTTGAGATGCATGCTGGATAGCGGGCTTGGGGTAGAGTATTAATAGTAGACGCTAGTAAGTTTAATGGTCTACTTATCACAGACGTAATGTCTATATGAGATTATGCCATTAATGATCATAGTCATAAAGATTGCTTTTTCTTGTCAATTTTAACTGTAATTTCTTACCATGCCATTTTCTTGAGATAGATACGTCTAGTGAACCTATGGGCCCCGGGTCCATTCTCCATTAATACTTTCTAATAAGAAATTGCCTCTTCATTTGCTTTTAGTATTTGCCATTTCACTATACCATTATTTATCCATATGTTTGCTCTTAATCTTGTAACTAACAAGACAAGGGTCTTGACAACCCCCTTGCCAAGTTGAGTGCAAGTATTTTATTTTTTCGTGTGGAGGTACTACTTATGTTGTTAGCTGGTTAACTCTTGCTGGTTCGATTAAACCTTGGTTCTTAACTGAGGGAAATACTTTGGTTAGTGATACATCACTCTTCCTCTTTAGGGAAGCCCAACAACTCGTACTATAGTAGCAACTATGCATCCCACTCCTTCTCGATGACCATTTCTAGAATCACACAACATGCCACAATCTTTCCCAAGGTATTCTTGTCCCAGAAGCGAGCAAGACCCCGAACAATTGCAAACTAAGCTCCCAACACCCCAAATGCTCCGCCAATATCCTTCTCCACTCATTCTTGACACTTGGCAAAGAGTTTATTTTTCTTACCTTGATGACTTGAAATTGTCTAGAAAAATGTTGACCATGAAGAATAGGTGCCATGGGTGAGATAGTAGCCTTGGTCATAATCATGCCCATTGACATTGAAGTTGCATGTCAGAGCATCACCACTTTCTAGCCTAGCAAAAAGATTAGATACCTACAAGACATTGATGTCATGATGAGAGCCATGATGCCAAAGTAGCAAGGGTGAATCTACAAGTCATCAGAGGAAACCACTTCCTGGATAAAAGTTGGATCCTGGCAAGGTGTGGTGAATTGTCCATGACATGCAGGGACATTCTTCCGGCTCCAACACATGCAGTCAATGCTCCCAAGCATATTTGGTCAGCCTCATACTTCACCTGTTGCTAAAAGTCTTGATGTCTCATCAGCATTGGGTGCCCCAAAATACTCTGTTGTGTAGACCATGATTGCAACCTCAGAAAACGGTCTCATGCTCTTAGGTATTGTATCTTCGACAATTTAAAGATACTCATTGGTCAAATATGCAGGAGTGCCATACGCAACCACCTAGAGTGTCGTGGCCAGCTTTTGGGAACTAGTAAATCCCATCAACCTAACTACATTTCTTCGTTGCGCGGAGAATGTTTCAATAGCTTACATGCAATGGCGGAGGCAGGGAGAGGTTTATAAGTGGTGGGAGAAGGTTGTAGGTGGCAGATGGCGGCCCAGGCTGCTGTGCCAAGCGAACGGTTGCTAGAACTGAACCTGGAGCTTGTTACTCACGGGAGTTAGCTCGGGTGCGAGAGATGTAGCATAGGTAGAAGCTAGATGGCACAAAATATGGAATTGGCGATGAAGGATTGTCGGTGCATGACTCTGGCCTCCTCGACAAGTTGGGGAATGAAGGACTGGTGGCAGGGACAGCCCCACATCGGGATCTTATGATAAGGTCATGGCAGTGGTTGGGCAAAATGGTAGGAAGCTCACATTGGGGGAACCACGGTGTGTGTACAGACAGGAATGGGACGGCTGTGGTGAGTGCTGCCAGTCGACCCCGGATAGAGGCCAAAGGTGGAAGCAAACGGTCCTCAAATGTTCCTATCCACATACGCCTCATAGTTGACGGGCATGCCATATCATTGATACAATAACACGGAAGAACTTGAAATAAATTTAGAAAATATACGAGCACCTAAGACTACATGAGTTTGTCAATGTGTTGAAAAAATTATATTGACATATAGAAGTGTTGCTAGAAGGATGCAGAGGTTATATAGGATGGGCATATCATGGTCGGCTTCTCTATTCTGGTGACATGTCAAACAACCGAGCTATGACCCTGCAGACCTCGTCTTCCTCCCACTTTCCATCACCCGTAGAGTAACCATCAACAGAATCTCCTCATCTTCCTCATCAAATGAATCAACATCAAGATCATCCAACAATGGTGAATCATCAAAAAAAACTCCTCAACCATGTTGGCATCCAGATAAATAGTGAATCATATGGCCTTTGTATGAATCTACAAGATGCTACGCTACTAAATCAAACAAATTTGAGGCAAATATATCTTGAAGAAAGTCATCAAACACCCTTATTGTCCAGGTCATCGTTGGTCGAATGCAATGGTGGGGGCAGGGAGAGGTTCGTAAGTGGCGATATAAGGTTGTAGGTTGCACACAGCGGCATGAGCCGCTCTGCCAAACGAACGGTTGCTAGAACTGAATCTGGAGCTTGTCACCCACAGGAGTTAGGTCAGGTATGAGAGATGTAGCACAGGTAGACGCTAGATGGCATGAAAGATGGAATTGGCGATGGCGCATGGTCCGTGCGTGACTTTGGCCTCCTCAACAAGTCGGGGAACGGAGGACTGGTGGCAGAGACAGTCCCACATCGAGATCTTGTCATGCGGTCATGGCGGTGGTTGGGCTGATGGTAGGAAGATCGCATGGGGGAACCATGGTGTCTGGTACGGACGGGAATGGATCAGTCATGGCGAGTGCTGCCAATCGACGCCGGTACAAAGGTCAAAGGTGGAAGCAAATGGTCCTCAAATGTTCCTCTCTACATACGCCTCATAGTTGACACGCATGCCATATCGCTGATACAATAGTGCGGAAGAACCTGTAATAAATCCAGAAAATATGCGAGCACCTAAGACTACATGACTTCGTCAATGTGCTAAAACAATTATACTGACATCTAGAACCGTTGCTGGAAGAGACACAGAGGTTATATAGGATGAGCATATCAGGGCCGACTTCTCTGTTATGGTGGCATGTCAAAGGACCGAGCTATAACCCTGCACAACTCGCCTTTCTCCCACTTTCCATCATTCATGGAGTAACCATCAACATAATCTCCTCGTCAAATGAATCAACATCAAGATCCACTACAACAAGAACACCCATATAACAACGCATGTCTAGCAACGGTGATGAGATGATGTGTTGTTTTGGTCAACCTCCCACTTCCCTCACTTATCCCTCGCTTGGCGCTAACCTCCGGCGCCCCGTTGCCTTAGAAAACTCTAACCTCCCCGTTTCCTAAAAATAATCCCCGTACCTATTTCCACCTTATTCTATACCACGCCATCTCTCTATCCCCCGATTCCTCTCACCCAAACACCACACCGCCGCTCCTGACCGGTTCTGGCTAGCTCCGGCGCCCTCCCAACCGCGCCATCAGTCATCACCCGGCTGCGTTGGTCTCCTCGGATCCTCCGCCGCCGCGGCATCCTCCGCGCCCCTGAACATGCTCCTACAGCAACCCTAGTCAGCATGGGCACTGCTCCTGCGCCTCCTCTGGTTCATAGGCCCGCTACCTCGGTGTCTCCGCATAAGTTGCCTCTGTGTCTCCACATACGCTGCTGCCGGATCGCCTTCGACTGTCCTGCTCTACCTCGGCTACCGCCTCCCACACCGACGGTTCATGAAGAATCTGTATGTGTTATGCACCCAAGCAGTAGACAGGTGATCTTCATAACCTCCTTAGTACTTCAATACGACTAATGGAGAAGATTTTGTATTTTAATTTGGAGGATGCAGTGGTCGTTACAGCAATGATTGTCCTGATCTATATTTTTATATGTAGCTGAGTATTTTTTTTCATCTAGCTTGGTTTATGCTCTGAAGAAATGGTTCAGACTTCAGACCAAGTGTGCAGTCTCCACAAATAGATTTACTCGAGACAAAAGGCATGGCCCTTTTATCTACAGAAGTAAATTCTAGCAGGGGGTTAGATATTAGGGTCCAGTCTTTGCTTTCTATCAAGTGAATGTCCATTACGCCACAGTAACCACCAAAGATCCATCGGCCAAACAACTCTAAATGACCCAACTTCTTGGCATCGATAGATCACACACTGAACTACCTCATGTATCACTGTGTTTTCCCAGTATGTTAGGTTTGTACGGGTTGCATTTGACACCATTGGCACTCAATGGTTTCGATACATGAATTTATAAGGCCAGGCCACATCCTGTCAGGTGGCGGGCTTTCATAAACCTCTCTTAAATACTGGTTTTGCCTGAAGAGGGATTCCTTTTTTCCCCTATTTTCACTATTAATTGCAGGTGGAATTGTATAGGCAAAGAGTACGAGAAAGCTGAACCATTATATCTAGAAGCAATTGAAATCCTGGAGCAATCATTTGAACCTATTGATATACTGTACTGTAAGTTTGAGATTAGATTTCTTTTCCATATTATTGTTCAGTATTTTCTGATTCAGTTCATTTTGACATATGGCTATTTTTTAGGGTTAAATTGGACCAGATAGTGGGATACTGGGATGCATAGGATATATGTTTCCAATACATGGTGTGTGATGCATCTATGCCTGCTCGGTGTGTACTGTTGCTGATGAGTGGAAGAATGGCGCACACTTGTGTCAGCAGAGAACTAAATATTATATCCTCATCATTCCAGCGTACACTTGTCAATTCTTATGATATTTCATATAAATTCCCAATGTTAACTCGTTCTGCACAAAACACGTTTTACATACCTCTTGTAGCGTTGGAACAACTTCGTGTAATCTTGGACAATACTATCATATTCAGAACAGGTTTGATCAAGCTCGGACATGTTATGAGGTACCTGTCGTTACCTCTAAATATTTTCAGCTTCTAATTTTATTTTGTAATTGTTTTATGCTATATACGGTTCGAAAAGTGTTTAAGTGAATAATAAAGTTAGATATTTCGTCTAAAGAAATGTGTTCAACTGAACTGTCATATAATAGCTCAGTTGGACTCTCCCCTATTGTTCTGAGAGAAATTTGTACCAGTTAGCAGGCAATAGTTTGTACGGACTGAATATATCATAACAATATCACTTTCGGTTGCTTACGCTTAATATGTAGTTCATTTATTTTGCTGGGAGCAATGATGGGGCCATCGTTCATTTATCTTTGCAAACCTGAATTATTCACAATCTTATTCTAACTTTGATATTTTGTGAACATTACCTAGAGCAAGGAAAATCAAACATAGGAATCAAATGTTTCCTTAAAGAAACATAGCATCATTATATGTCATACAATTCTTAAAGAAACATAGCATCCGAACATTGCATTCTCATGTGGAAACTCATCTATGTTGTACGAAGGCATTAACACAGTGGCCATTTTTTTATCTTGCTGTCATGATCACTAATTTAAGCATCTCTACTTGTTTTAGTTTTGTTGTGACCATGTGGAGCATAAATGCTACAGACTGCTTGTGGAATAAAATCTTGAAAGGTTTTCTTTTCCACTGTACTTTTCAATCGAATAATTTAATCCGTTTTTCTATGATTTATGCAAGTTCTATTTAGTTTAAACTTGTTTCTTGTATGTCAGAACATGATTATTTTTTAAGGGGGGTACCTCGTTTCTTACTAATTAGTATCCTCCCTTTATGGTTTATCTGAACTGAACTGACATACAGCAGGTTTGTTCATAAGAAATCAACGATTGAAGTTTTTGTCAGATGCGGGGTAGTACTTTACTGCGTATAGTGCTGCTAATGTCAAGGCATTCAACCACTCTATGGTGCCCTCCTTCAAATTTGACTTCTCTGTTAACCTATTTTCTCATACTTTTTTTCTTCTTGTAGATTGCAAAGATAAACTGATGATACATGGCCCAAGTTTCAATTGCAAGGTTACGAAAGAGGCTACTAGATTGCAAAGATAAATAGAATGTCATTGTATTGATCGATGTTTCAAACATTATAGTTGATTGCAAGCTCGAGAATTGGGCTACTATTAGATAGTTTCACCTCTTGTAACCTTTGGATCATGGTCTTTGTAATGCAACATATTTGATTTAATATATGAGACATTTTTGTTTATTATACTGTTGCTTCTATGCACTATCCCCATAATACTGGAAGGCAATATGTAAAATACCATTACTTGTTCATGCAATCTAGCAAAGCTTCTAATCATATCAACGATGTGTTATGTTATCGTTTTTTGCAGGGCAGCAACACATGCGAACTGTTGTTAGGGCCCAACTCTATATGTTGCTCTCTAACAACGCTTCTACGGGCCGTTTACCAACGCATGTATATATGTTGTTGTAGACCCTTGCAACGCCACCAACGGCAACACATATTAATCCGTTGGTGTAGACACTAGCAACACATGTATGGACATAGAACAACACATCGATGTGTTGCTGAAGGGGGTTCCTGTTGTAGTGATCGTACAACGATGGTGAATCATCAAAAAAAACTCCTCAGCCATGTTGGCATACAGACAAATAGTGAATCATATAGCATATGCATGAATCTACAAGATACTACACTACTAAATCGAACAAATTTGAGGAAAATATACCTTGGGGCAAATCGTTGAAACGTTGATTGTCGAGGTTATAGTTGGCCAAATGCAAGAGCGGAAGCCGAGAGAGGTTCATAATTGGTGGGAGAATGGTTATAGGTGGCACACGGTGGCCCGGGCTGCTCTGCCGAGCGAACAGTTGCTAGAACTGAATCTGGAGCTTGTCACCCACGGGATTTAGCTCGGGTGTGAGAGATGTAGCATAGGTAGAAGCTAGATGGCACTAAAGATGGAATTGGCAATGATGGATGGCCAGTGCATGACTCTAGCCTCCTCGACAAGTCAGGGAACGGAGGATTGGTGGCAGAGACAGCCCCACATCGAGATCTTATGATGAGGTCATGGCGGTGGTAGGGCAGATGGTAGGATGCTCACATTGGGGGAACCATGGTGTGTGGTACGGACCGGAATGGGTCAGCCATGGTGAGTACTGCCAATTGACGTTGGTACAAAGGTCAGAGGTGGAAGAAAATGGTTCTCAAATGTTCCTCTTCACATATGCCTAGTTCACGGGCATGCCATATAGCAGATACAATAGCGCGGACGAACCTGAAATAAATCTAGGAAATGTGCGAGCACCTAAGACTTGAACTCGGGTTGATTGGTTTAGTTCGCCGGGTGTCAATATTCTCTTCACCAACCTTCAAACACGGAGCCTATGTGTTGTTTTTGTAGCACGCTCCAAATATTACAGGTATGGAGGGTTGGTTAGGAACCTGGTAGAGTGGCTTTTTAAGCCAAAAACTTCAAATTGGAAGATTTTATAGAGTTGGGGTAAAAATCAGGAAGGCCACCTCGAATTTCATGCGTAGCCTACGCATAGCGTAGATTTATATTTTAAATAAACATTTGACAAAATTATATGAATATTTTCATTATTGGACCATCATGGCTTTTCCATAGCTACTCCACTAGTGAGAAGAGAATGTACTAGAGTTGCTGTTACCTGTGCATCCATCGATAAGGTATGGGGTGCCCTCATAGCCGTTCGAGCATTTGCAGATGTACCCCTTCCCGTTGGTGGAATTCGCGCAGTCGCTGTGCTTGCTCACGCAAGCGTATTCTCGCGTCTTGACCGCCTGGGGGCACCACATGGAGTTACTGCGGTTGCGGATGGCCCAGTCCAGCCAAAGCGGCATGCTCCATCGCTTGTCCGGGTCCGGCTCCGGTTTCCTCTTCAGATGGGCAGTCTCGAAGACGTAGCCATTCTTCTCCACGATGAAGGCGTAGTCGCAGGGGCGCGTGGAGTCGACGCGCGTGCGCGACCATTTCTCGAACCACATCTTGGTGTTGTTTAGCAACCGCGAGATGTTGACGTGGCAGCATCCGATGCTGTTGCACCTGCGGTCCCGCGCGTCCTGGGCGCTATTGCAATAGGCAACGCACCCACTGGAGTAGGGGTCGCTCGTCGCGTGCCGGAATCGGGACCTCCGCGGCCTACTGGCGGCGTAGATGAGGGTGTCGCAGCCCAAAACAAAGAGCTCGTTGGCGGTGTTGGAGATGCGGTAAACGCGCCACTTGTTGAATGTCAGCTTGCCGTCGAAGCGGGCGGTCACCTTGCGGGCAGTGTCGACGCACTCGTGCGCCACAGGCAGCATCACCCGGACCTGCGCCCTCGGCGTCACGTTCAGGTTCAACACGCGCACGGGCTCGGCGGGGGTGTGGCCCTTGAAGGTGACATCCGGCAGAAACGGCGTCGTGTTCCTGTCGCAGGCGATCTCGAAGCCGGGACGGAAGCAGCCGGCGCCGATGCCGAACGGGTAGGGGACGACGAGGTCGCCGCATCGCGCCTGGCAGTCTGGCTTCAGCACCAAGGCGCTAGAGGCCGATGCAGCTAATGGCAGTAGCATTAGCACCAACATCCATGCCATCGGCGACATTGTTCGTTCAATATGGTGGTTAAGCCACCGCACATTCTCCTTCTCTTAAATACAACGGCGAGCCCATGCACTTACCACTGGGCGTCCTTGAATTGAAAATTGTAGTAGTGGCATTTCTGAACTTGTGGGAAAACCGAAAACAACTACACGCACTCCACCCGAAAATCTAACTGGTCTTGTTCATTAATTAATTTACGATCTAATTCATCACTCTACTTGGCCGGCAGCAGGGGCAATGGCCGGCAACAATACATTTCTAATCTATGTGTGACCTCGTTGCCTAATTAAACGGAAGCATTCAAACAGTCAAAGGTAATTTGGTCCGTAAACACATCTTAACAAACCAGGACGGCAGGCCAAGGCGAACGTTTCTACGGAGTTTACACATTGGCTGACGAAGGCTACTGTGCGTAGCATGATAGCAGCCTCACAATTTTCATGCCTCGCGATGTCTGCAACACTAGTGCAAATCAAGTCAAGGTAAGCACTAAACGTTAATCCGTCCCAGATGTTGTTTACTAGAAGGGTTGGGCATGCTTTGCTGCACCGCTGGTGTTGCTGAGATTTTGAAAAAAAAATACTCATTTTGTTTTAAAATATATGGTGTATTATTTTTTTGAAAAGTTTAGCCTCTTTAAGTTTGATCAAATTTATGAATAAATATATCAAAATTCGTAATATCAAAGTGGTGTTATTAGATTCATCATGAAATAAATTTCCATAATTTTTTGGCTTAATATTGTGGGTGATATTTTTGGCTCTAAACTTGGTCAATCCAAAGAACTAATACCCCTTGTATTTTGGACCTGATGAAATATCTAGTTTGGCGGATGGGGAGACGATGGAGTGTGTTTTATGTTTATTTATAATGCGATTATTTGGTGGGTCTTTCATGGTGTGATTATGTGTTATGCGCTAATCAACTCATATTTTTATGGGTAAATTCCTGTGTCGGTGGCCACATGCATGTATTGATGCTATAGTATCATCACATGGTGGCATTTCTTTTTTCTAGGTGGTAAGAAGGTGCACGGGGTTGATATGTTTTTCTAGCGGCTGGTGTTGATTGATTTGAAAAAATCGTTGGCTCGATAAAAATTGTAACCAAATATAAAATTGAATATCTCAATTGAATTAAAAAAGCTTCAAAATTAGAGAATATGGTGAATTAAAATAATTAAATAGGAGAGCTCCTTGAGAAATTATTGATCCGGTCAAAATCAGATGACCGAGTTCTAAACTAAAGATCTCAATAAATTATGAGGACTTAAAAATTAAGAAGCATAGTGTATGGTATCACTATTAGAAAAATGGCCTAATGTGAAGCACATTAGTGCCGGTTCGTGTTAAACCTTTAGTACCGGTTTGTGCCACTATACTTCTTATGGATGGTACAGAAAGGTGGGTATTTTTAACCGTTGGTATCCATTTACTCTGTCGGGTGGAGGATATGAAAAAACATCGTACACTTTGACGGGTATGTGTACGAATGAGGGGGGTAGGGTAATGGGGTGTCTCCATCTGTATTCAAACCTGTCGGGTGTCATTCCTAATTCCTACCTATGAACTAAAGGGGCCTAAGCGAATCTCCAACGTGGACTTCAAAACACCCGCAAATCGGACTGACGTGTCCGGACGATGCAAGTCATTCAACATGGTGCCTCATCGGCATGCGGACGATGCAAGTCATCGAACATGGTGGCCCATCGGCATGCGGACGCATCCGCATGTCCGAAACCCTATAAAGTGGACGCAAATCAGAGGGAGATTTGTGGGAGTCTGGACGTCCGCCATGTACGCGCCCAACCACAACGTCTCCCTAAAACCCTCTTTGCCCGAAAAATCCTCTCTGTGCGAAGCGGCTGCCGCGCATGAAGGAAATATGCCCTAGAGGCAATAATAAAGTTGTTATTTATATTTCCTTATATCATGATAAATATTTATTATTCATGGTAGAATTGTATTGACCGGAAACTTAGTACATGTGTGAATACATAGACAAACAGAGTGTCACTAGTATGCCTCTACTTGACTAGCTCGTTAATCAAAGATGGTTAAGTTTCCTAGCCATGGACAAAGAGTTGTCATTTGATGAAATGGGATCACATCATTAAAGAATGATGTGATTGACTTGATCCATCCGTTAGCTTAGCATGATGATCGTTTAGTTTACTGCTATTGCTTTCTCCATAACTTATACATGTTCCTATGCCTATGAGATTATGCATCTCCCGAATACCGGAGGAACACTTAGTGTGCTATCAAACGTCACAAGTAACTGGGTGACTATAAAGATGCTCTACAGGTGTCTCCGATGGTGTTTGTTGAGTTGGCATAGATCAAGATTACGATTTGTCACTCCGTGTATCGGAGAGGTATCTCTGGGCCCTCTCGGTAATGCACATCACTATAAGCCTTGCAAGCAATGTGACTAATGAGTTAGTTACGGGATGTTGCATTACGGAATGAGTAAAGAGACTTGCCGGTAATGAGATTGAACTAGGTATTGAGATACCGATGATCGAATCTCGGGCAAGTAACATACCGATGACAAAGGGAACAACGTATGTTGTTATGCGGTTGGATCGATAAAGATCTTCGTAGAATATGTAGGAACCAATATGAGCAACCAGGTTCAGCTATTGGTTATTAACCGGAGATGAGTCTCGGTCATGTCTACATGGTTCTCGAACCCGTAGGGTCCGCACGCTTAACGTTCGGTGACGATCGGTATTATGAGATTATGTGTTTTGATGTACCAAAGGTTGTTCGGAGTCCCAGATGTGATCACGGACATGACGAGGAGTCTCGAAATGGTCGAGACGTAAAGATTGATATATTGGATGGCTATATTCGGTCACCGGAAGTGTTTCGGATGATTTCGGAGAAAACCGAAGTGCCGGAGGGTTACCGGAAACCCCGTGGGGAACTAGTGGGCCTAGATGGGCCTTACTGGAGAGAGAGAGAGGGGCTGCCAAGGCAGGCCGCACGCCCCCTCCCCCTTGGGTCCTAATTGGACTAGGAGGGGGTGGCGCCCCCCCCCCCCTTTCCTTCCTCTCTCCCACTCCTTCCTTCCCCCTCCTAGTAGGACTAGGAAAGGAGGAATCCTGCTCCTACTAGGAGGAGGATTCCTCCCCTCCTTGGCGCGCCCTAGGGCCGGCCGGCCTCCCCCTTGCTCCTTTATATACGAGGGCAAGGGGCACCCGAGAACACACAAGTTGACATTGTTTAGCCATTGCGGTGCCCCCCTCCACCATAATCCACCTCGGTCATATCGTTACAGTGCTTAGGCAAAGCCCTGTTCCGGTAGCTTCATCATCACCATCATCATGCTGTCGTGCTGACGAAACTATCCCTCGGCACGCAGCTGGATCTAGAGTTCGTGGGACGTCACCGAGCTGAACGTGTGCAAATTACGGAGGTGTCGTACCTTCGGTGCTAGGATCGGTCGGATCGTGAAGACGTTCGACTACATCAACCGCGTTGTTATAACGCTTCTGCTTACGGTCTACGAGGGTACATGGACAACACTCTTCCCCTCTTTTTGCTATGCATCACCATGATAGATCTTGCGTGTGCGTAGGAAAATTTTGTAATTATTGCATTCCCCAAAAGTGGCATCCGAGCCAGGTTATACAAAGGAGTAGATGTTTAGGGTTATATGCACGAGTAGAACACAAAGGAGTTGTGGGCATGGGTATATACATATTGCTTGCCGTCACTAGTTGATTCTTGATTCAGCGATATTGTTGGATGAAGCGGCTCAGACCGACATTATGCGTACGCTTACGCGAGACTGGTTCTACCGATGTGCTTCGCACACAGGTGGCTAGTGAGTGTCAGTTTCTCCAACTTTAGTTGAATCGGATTCAATGAACAGGGTTCTTTCTGAAGATCAAAAATCAATCACTATACCGCATTGTGCTTTTTGATGCGTAGGTAAGAACGGTTCTTGCTTAGCCCATAGCAGCCACGTAAAACTTGCAACAACAAAGTAGAGGACGTCTAACTTGTTTTTGCAGGGCATGTTGTGATGTGATATAGTCAAGACATGATGCTAAATTTTATTGTATGAGATGATCATATTTTGTAACAAAGTTATCGGCAACTGGCAAGAGCCATATGGTTGTCACTTTATTGTATGAAATGCAATCGCCATGTAATTGCTTTACTTTATCACTAAGAGGTAGCAATAGTCGTAGAAGCAATAGTTGGCAAGAAGACAACGATGTTTCGATGGAGATCAAGGTGTCAAGCCGGTGACGATGGTGATCATGACGGTGCTTTGGAGATGGAGATCAAAGGCACAAGATGATGATGGCCATATCATATCACTTATATTGATTGCATGTGATGTTTATCCTTTATGCATCTTATTTTGCTTAGTTCGGCGGTAACATTATAAGATGATATCTCACTAAATTTCAACGTACAAGTGTTCTCCCTGAGTATGCACCATTGCTACAGTTCGTCATGCCGAGACACCACGTGATGATTGGGTGTGATAAGCTCTATGTTGACATACAATAGGTGCAAGCCAGTTTTGCACACACGGAATACTCGGGTTAAACTTGACGAGCCTAGCATATGCAGATATGGCCTCGGAACACTGAGACCGAAAGGTTGAGCGTGAATCATATAGTAGATATGATCAACATAGTGATGTTCACCATTTAAAACTACTCCATCTCATGTGATGATTGGACATGGTTTAGTTGATATGGATCACGTGATCACTTAGATGATTAGAGGGATGTCTATCTAAGTGGGAGTTCTTAAGTAATTTTATTAATTGAACTTTAATTTATCATAAACTTAGTACGTGATAGTATTTTGCATGTCTGTGTTGTTGTAGATAGATGGCCCGTGCTGTTGTTCCGTTGAATTTTAATGCGTTCCTAGAGAAAGCTAAGTTGAAAGATGAAGGTAGCAACTACACGGACTGGGCCCGTAACTTGAGGATTATCCTCATTGCTGCATATAAGAATTACGTTCTGGAAGCACCGCTAGGTGAAAAACCCGCTGCAGGATCAACGCCAGATGTTATGAATACCTGGCAGAGCAAAGCTGATGACTACTCGATAGTTCAGTGTCCCATGCTTTACGGCTTAGAACGCGGGACTTCAACAACGTTTTGAACATCATGGAGCATATGAGATGTTCCAGGAGTTGAAGTTAATATTTCAAGCAAATGCCCGGATTGAGAGATATGAAGTCTCCAATAAGTTCTACAGCTGCAAAATGGAGGAGAATAGTTCTGTCAGTGAACATATACTCAGAATGTCTGGGTACCACAACCACTTGACTTAGCTGGGAGTTAATCTTCCTGATGATAGTTTCATTGAAAGAGTTCTTCAATCACTGCCACCAAGCTACAAGAGCTTTGTGATGAACTACAATGTGCAAGGGATGGATAAGACAATTCCTGAGCTCTTCGCGATGCTGAAGGCTGTAGAGGTAGAAATCAAGAAAGAGCATCAAGTGTTGATGGTCAACAAGACCACCAGTTTCAAGAAAAAGGGTCAAGGGAAGAAGGGGAACTTCAAGAAGAACGGCAAGTAAGTTGCTGCTCAAGTGAAGAATCCCAAGTCTGGACCTAAGCCTGAGACTGAGTGCTTCTACTGCAAAGGGACTGGTCGCTAGAAGCAGAACTGCCCCTGGTATTTGGTGGAGAAGAAGGATGGCAAAGTGAAAGGTATATTTGATATACATGTTATTGATGTGTACCTTACTAATGCTCGTAGTAGCGCCTGGGTATTTGATACTAGTTCAGTTGCTAACATTTGCAACTCAAAATAGGGGCTAGGATTAGGCGAAGATTGGCTAAGGACGAGGTGACGATGCGCGTGGGAAATGGTTCCAAAGTCGATGTGATCGCCATCGGCAGGCTACCTCTACATCTACCTTCGGGATTAGTATTAGACTTAAATAATTGTTATTTGGTGCCAGCGTTGAGCATGAACATTATATCTGGATCTTGTTTGATGCGAGACAGTTATTCATTTAAATCAGAGAATAATGGTTGTTCTATTTATATGAATAATATATTTTATGGTCATGCACCCTTGATGACTGGTCTGTTTTTACTAAATCTTGATAGTAGTGATACACATGTTCATAGTATTGAACCCAAAAGATATAAGTTTAATAATGATAGTGCAACTTATTTGTAGCACTGCCGTTTAGGTCATATTGGTGTAAAGTGCATGAAAAAACTCCATGCTAATAGACTTTTGGAATCACTTGATTATGAATCACTTGATGCTTGCGAACCATGCCTCATGGGCAAGATGACTAAGACTCCGTTCTCCGGAACAATGGAGCAAGCAACAGACTTGTTGGAAATAATACATACTGATGTATGCGGTCCAATGAGTGTTGATGCTCGCGGCAGGTATCGTTATTTTCTTACCTTCATAGATGATTTGAGCAGATATGGGTATATCTACTTGATGAAACATAAGTCTGAAACATTTGAAAATTTTCAAAGAATTTCTGAGTGAAGTGGAAAATCATCGTCACAAAAAAATAAAGTTTCTATGATCTGATCGTGGAGGAGAATATTTGAGTTACGAGTTTGGTCTTCATTTGAAATAATGCGGAATAGTTTCGCAACTCATGCCGCCTGGAACACCACAGCGTAATGGTGTGTCCGAACGTCGTAACCACACATTATTAGATATGATGCGATCTATGATGTCTCTCATTGATTTACCACTATCGTTTTGGGGTTATGCTTTAGAGACAGCTGCATTCACGTTAAATAGGGCACCATCAAAATTCGTTGAGACAACACCTTATGAACTGTGGTTTGGCAAGAAAACCCAAGTTGTCATTTCTTAAAGTTTGGGGCTGCGATGCTTATGTGAAAAAGCTTCAACCTGATAAGCTCGAACCCAAATCGGAGAAATGTGTCTTCATAGGATACCCAAAGGAGACTGTTGGGTACACCTTCTATCACAGATCCGAAGGCAAGATATTCGTTGCTAAGAATGTATCCTTTCTAGAGAAAGAGTTTCTCTCGAAAGAATTGAGTGGGAGGAAAGTAGAACTTGATGAGGTAATTGTACCTGCTCCCTTATTGGAAAGTAGTTCATCACTGAAATCAGTTCTAGTGATTCCTACACCAGTAAGTGAGGAAGCTAATAATGATGATCATGAAACTTCTGATCGAGTTACTATCGAACCTCGTAGGTCAACCAGAGTAAGATCCGCACCAGAGTGGTACGGTAATCCTGTTCTGGAGGTCATGTTACTTGACCATGATGAACCTACGAACTATGAGGACGCGATGATGAGCCCAGATTCCGCAAAATGTCTTGAGGCCATGAAATCTGAGATGGGATCCATGTATGAGAACAAAGTGTGGACTTTGGTTGACTTTCCCGATGATCGGGAAGCCATAGGGAATAAATGGATCTTCAAAAAGAAGACTGACGCTGACGGTAATATTACTGTCCACAAAGCTCGACTTGTTGCGAAAGGTTTTCGACAAGTTCAAGGAGTCGACTATGATGAGACCTTCTCACCCATAGCGATGCTTAAGTCCATCCGAATCATGTTAGCAATTGCTGCATTTTATGATTATGAATGGCAAATGGATGTCAAAACTGCATTCCTTGATGGATATCTTAAAGAAGAGCTGTATATGATGCAACCAGAAGGTTTTGTTGATCCAAAAGGTGCTAACAAAGTGTGCAAGCTCCAGCGATCCATTTATGGACTGGTGCAAGCCTCTCGGAGTTGGAATATATGCTTTGATAGTGTGATCAAAGCATATGGTTTAATACAGACTTTTAGAGAAGCATGTATTTGTTGGGGAACGCGGTAATTTCAAAAAAAATCCTACGCACATGCAAGATCTATCATGGTGATGCATAGCAACGAGAGGGGAAGAGTGTTGCCCACGTACCCTCGTAGATCGTAAGTGGAAGCGTTATGACAACACGGTTGATGTAGTCGTACGTCTTCACGATCCGACCAATCCTAGTACCGAAAGTACGGCACCTCCGCGATCTGCACACGTTCAGCTCGGTGACATCCCACGAACTCTCGATCCAGCTGAGTGTCGAGGGAGAGATTCGTCAGCATGACGGCGTGATGACGGTGATGATGATGCTACCGGAACAAGGCTTCGCCTAAGCGCCGCTACGATATGACCGAGGTGGATTATGGTGGAGGGGGCACCGCACACGGCTAAGGGAGCAATGATCAACCTGTGTGTCTATGGGGTGCCCCCTGGCCACGTATATAAAGGATGGAGGGAGGAGGAGGCCGGCCCTCATAGGGCGCACCCACAGTGTGGAGTCCTACTAGGACTTCCTAGTCCTAGTAGGATTCCACCTCCCACATGGAATAGGAAAAAGGGAAGGGAGAAGGAGAAGGAAGGAAAGGGGCGCCCCCTTTCCCTAGTCCAATTTGGACCAGTCCATGGGGAAGGGGCGCGACTACCCTTGAGGCCTTTCTCTCCTTTCCCGTATGGCCCATTAAGGCCCAATACGTATTCCCATAACTCTCCGGTACTTCGAAAAATAACCGAATCACTCCGAACCTTTCCGATGTCCGAATATAGCCTTCCAATATATCGATCTTTATGTCTCGGCCATTTTGAGACTCCTCGTCATGTCCCCGATCTCATCCGGGGCTCCGAACAAACTTCGGTCATCAAATCACATAACTTATAATACAAATCGTCACACAACGTTAAGCGTGTGGACCCTACGAGTTTGAGAACTATGTCGACATGACTGAGACCATCTCCGATCAATAACCAATAGTGGAACCTGGATGCTCATATTGGTTCCTACATAATCTACCAAGATCTTTATCGGTCAAACCGCATAACAACATACGTTGTTCCCTTTGTCATCGGTATGTTACTTGCCCGAGATTCGATCGTCGATATCTCAATACCCAGTTCAATCTCGTTACCGACAAGTCTCTTTACCCGTTCCATAATGCATCATCCCGCAACTAACTCATTAATCACATTGCTTGCAAAGCTTATAGTGATGTGCATTACCGAGAGGGCCTAGAGATACCTCCCCGATAGACGGAGTGACAAATCCTAATCTTGATCTATGCCAACTCAACAAACACCATTGGAGACACCTGTAGAGCATCTTTATAATCACCCAGTTGCGTTGTGATGTTTGATAGCACATAAGGTGTTCCTCTGGTATTCGGGAGTTGCATAATCTCATAGTCAGAGGAACATGTATAAGTCATGAAGAAAGCAGTAGCAATAAAACTGAACGATCATTATGCTAAGATAATGGATGGGTCTTGTCCATCACATCATTCTCTAATGATGTGATCCCGTTCATAAAATGACAACACATGTCCATGGCTAGGAGACTTAACCATCTTTGATTAACGAGCTAGTCAAGTAGAGGCATACTAGAGACACTCTGTTTGTCTATGTATTCACACATGTACTAAGTTTTCCGTTAATACAATTCTACCATGAGTAATGAACATTTATCATGATATAAGGAAATATAAATAACAACTTTATTATTGCCTCTAGGGCATATTTCCTTAAGTCTCCCACTTGCACTAGAGTCTTTCACATCGTCATGTGATTTAACACCAATAGTTCACATCTTTATGTGATTAGTTCACATCTCCATGTGACTAACACCCAAAGGGTTTACTAGAGTCAACAATCTAGTTCACATCGCTATGTGATTAACACCCAAAGAGTGATCATGTTTTGCTTATGAGAGAAATTTAGTCAGCGGGTCTGCCACATTTAGAGCCGTATGTATTTTGCAAATTTTCTATGTCTACAATGCTTTGCATGGAGCTACTCTAGCTAATTGCTCCCACTTTAAATATGTATCCAGATGAAGACTTAGAGTCATTCAGATCGGTGTCAAAGCTTGCATCGACATGACTCTTTATGATGAACTCTTTGTCACCTCCATAACCAAGAAACATTTCCTTATTCCACTAAGGATATTTTTGACCAATGTCCAGTGATTCACTCCTGGATCACTGTTGTACCCTCTTGCGAAACTTATGGTGAGGTACACAATAGGTCTGGTACACAACATAGCATACTTTGTAGAACCTATGACTGAGGCATAGGGAATGACTTTTCTTTCTCTTTATATTTTCTGTCGTGGTCGGGTTTTGAGTCTTTACTCAACTTCACACCTTGCAACATAGGCAAGAACTCCTTCTTTGACTGTTCCATTTTGTACTACTTCAAAATCTTGTCAAGGTATGTACTCATTGAAAATATATCAAGCGTCTTGATCTATCTCTATAGATCTTGATGCTCAATATGTAAGTAGATTCACCGAGGTCTTTATTTGAAAAACTCCTTTCAAACATTCCTTTATGCTTTCCAGAAAATTCTACATTATTTTCAATCAACAATATGTCATTCATATATACTTATCAGAAATGTTGTAGTGCTCCCACTCACTTTCTTGTAAATACAGGCTTCACCGCAAGTCTGTATAAAAGCATATGCTTTGATCACATATCCCAACTCCGAGATGCTTGCACCAGTCCATAGATAGATCACTGGAGCTTGCTCACTTTCTTAGAACCTTTAGGATCGACAAAACCTTCTGGTTGCATCATATACAACTCTTCTTTAAGAAATCCATTAAGGAATGCAATTTTTACATTCATTTGCCAGATTTCATAAAATGCGGCAACTGCTAACATTATTCGGACAGACTTTTAAGCATCGATACGAGTGAGAAAATCTCATCATAGTCAACACCTTGAACTTTTCGAAAACATTTTTTGCGACAATTTGAGCTTTGTAGATAGTAACACTACTATCAGCGTCCGTCTTCCTCTTGAAGATCCATTTATTCTCAATGACTCACCGATCATCGGACAAGTCAATCAAAGTCCATACTTTGTTCTCATACATGGATCCCATCTCAGTTTTCATGGCCTCAAGCCATTTTGCGGAATCTGGGCTCATCATCGCTTCCTCATAGTTCGTAGGTTCGCCATGGTCTAGTAACATGACTTCCAGAACAGGACATGATTACCGTACCACTCTGCTGCGGACCGTACTCTGGTTGACCTACGAGGTTCGGTAGTAACTTGATCTGAAGTTTCATGATCATCATCATTAGCTTCCTCACTAATTGGTGTAGGAATCACAAGAACTGATTTCTATTATGAACTACTTTCCAATTCAGGAGAAGGTACAATTACCTCATCAAGTTCTATATTCCTCCCACTCACTTCTTTTGAGAAAAACTCCTTCTCTAGAAAGGATCCACTCTTAGCAACAAAGATCTTGCCTTTGGATCTGTAATAGAAGGTGTACCCAACAGTTTCCATTGGGTACCCTGTGAAGATGCATTTCTCCGATTTGGGTTTGAGCTTATCTGGTTGAAACTTTTCAACATAAGCATCATAGCCCCAAATGTTAAGAAACGACAGCTTAGGTTTCTTGCTAAACCACAGTTCATATGGTGTCGTCTCAACGGATTTAGATGGTGCCCTATTTAACGTGAATGCAACTGTCTCTAATGCATAACCCCAAAATGATAGTGATAAATCGATAAGAGACATCATAGATCGCACCATATCTAATAAAGTACGGTTATGACGTTCGGACACACCATTACGCTGTGGTGTTCCAGGTGGCGTGAGTTGCGAAACTATTCCGCATTGTTTCAAATGAAGACCAAACTCGTAACTCAAATATTCTCCTCCACGATCAAATTGCAGAAACTTTATTTTCTTGTTACGATGATTTTCCACTTCACTCTGAAATTCTTTAAACTTTTCAAATGTTTCAGACTTATGTTTCATCAAGTAGATATACCCATATCTGCTCAAATCATCTGTGAAGGCCGGAAAATAACAATACCCACCGCGAGCCTCAACACTCATCAGATTGCATACATCAGTATGTATTATTTCCAATAAGTTAGTTGCTTGCTCCATTGTTCCGCAGTACGGAGTTTTAGTCATCTTGCCCACGAGGCATGGTTCGCAAGCATCAAATGATTCATAATCAAGTGATTCCAAAAGCCCATCAGCATGGAGTTTCTTCATGAGCTTTACACCAATATTACCTAAACGGCAGTGCCACATATAAGTTGCACTATCATTATTAACTTTGCATCTGTTGGCTTCAATATTATGAATATGTGTATCACTACGATCGAGATTCAATAAACCATTCACCTTGGGTGTATGACCTCAGAAGGTTTTATTCATGTAAACAGAATAACAATTATTATTTGACTTAAATGAATAACCATATTGCAATATACATGATCCAATCATATTATGCTAAACGCAAACACCAAATAACATTTATTTTAGGTTCAACACTAATCCCGAAGGTAAAGGGAGTGTGCGATGGTGATCTTATCAACCTTGGAATCACTTCGAACTCATATCATCACCTCACCCTTAACTAGTCTCTATTTATTTTGCAACTCCCATTTCGAGTTACTACTCTTAGCAACTGAACCAGTATCAAATACTAAGGGGTTGTGTAACATCCCAAATTTTCAATTTGGAATTTATACATTAGATCATCATTGCATATCATATTTTATTGCATTTTGGCTTGATCCTAGAAATTCCATGCAACTCAAGGACCTACGGAGGAGTTGGGGATTTCATTATTTTCATATTCGAGTTTTCTCAAATTTTGAAAAGAGGATCGTTTGATTTTAATTATTTTATCTTCGAATATTTCTTTTATAAAAATAAAAGAGAGAGGATAAAATGACTTCCTCAAAATAGAGAAATATCGAAGATTTAATATTAAAATCAAATAAGATTTTTATTCAGAGTTTTATCACTATTTTATTTGAATTAGGAAAAATATGCATTTTTCAAAATTACATTTTAGGCCCAAATAAATGTTCACCTTGTCTGGCTTATTTTTAGAGGACGGATAAATTTATTTCGGGATTTTTGGAGTCCGTTTAGTACTTCTTTTCTTTCTTTATCTACACGTCGGAATTATTTTAAAGAAAGTGAACCGACTCCGGGCCGTACCTGAGCGGGACTCCGCCCGAGGGGGCTTTTTAAGCCGCGCCGCCGAAGCCCACCGCAGCCCATCCGCGCCGCCGCCCCAAACCCTAACCCTAGCCCGCACTGTGCCGCGCCGCTGCCGCCGCCGTCGCCGGACCTCGCCGGACCCGAGGTAGCCGCCTCGGTTTTCGTGAGAAAACTGTTTGGTTTTTTTTCGAAACCCTAGATCCGTTTTTTTAGATCCGGTTCGGTTTATTTTTCGATATAGTTATTTAGCGAACGCCCGTTTTTACGTTCGTTTTAATGAACGGTTTTCATAGTTTAGCTGCAGACAGCGAACGTTCGTTCGTTAGCCTGTTCGTCAGTTTTTCTTTTTCTCGGATTTTCCGCGATTATTTTCGATCGCAATTTCCGATCCAATTTTCGTTTTAGTATAACTTTTCGCTCGTTTATCGGAATCAGGCGATTCAAGCGCCTAGAGTTTCGTCTCGAAACCCTCTTTCCGTTTAACCAACTTGAACAAGATTTTGATACAGTAAAATTTGACCTTAGTCCAGATTAGTAATCGGATCTTGTTTCTTTCGCAGTTTGAGTTTCGTCGCTCCGTTTGATTTGATTTTTTTTGCAAACCGGAGTTCTTAAGTTGAACTTTCTGGTTAGATCTCTTATTTGATTTTTACCCGTGCGTCTTGTTTGATTGCTTATTGTATGCTTGTTTGTTTGCGATAGAACACCCGGAGTGTGAAGCGTGCTACTACGAGTCTCTAGGTTTTGCGGATCATCAGCAAGGCAAGTAACACTTTGATCATATCCCTTTATCACCCATTTTTTATGCATTAGTTTCAACCCTCAAACATTGCATGGTTAGGACTTGATAACATGTGGGATTGGGAAGTAGTTGATGAGGTAGAACCTATTGCCCTGTTACTATCAAACCCTTGGGAGTTACTTCTACGTATTGCTTATATTGCTATGCTATGCTCCTAGACGTGGATTGGGTTTGAGTGAAACCATGACAGATGGGAGATTATTAATTAATGGTTTAACTTAAGGTGGAAACTTTAATACACATCTGGGTGGATTGTTTGTTGGACACCTAGAGAATCCAGTGTTGTCCTAGGATATCCCGGAGTACCCATGTGATAATCCTAAGGTCCGCCACCCAGGCTCAAAGGGAACTGAGATATTTCATGCTACAAACTTCCGTGTGCAGCCACAAGCTAGTATGGGCTCTAGCATAGTTGAGTAAGTTGCGTGAAGCTCTTGAAGAGGTAGACTAGCAGATGTAGTGGGTTGTAGGTGGTATAGTCTATCCGGAGTAGAGAGTTAATGCTTCTGAAAGACTGTGTCTCGGTCATCCGTTTCTCAAACACCATGTAGTGCGAGAAATCCAACGGAGGAGATCGAGTCTTGTGGGGAAAAGTGTGCAAACCTCTGCAGAGTGTACAAACTAATCATGGTTAGCCATGTCCCCGATTATGGACATCTTGAGTATCTAGTACTTGGATTATCATACGTATCTCATCACTCTAAACTAATATTGTTGGGTTGATAATTACTTTTAATTGGGATTGAGTTGGAGGAACCTTCTCAATGATGTTTCAACTACCATGATAGTTAAATAAAATCTATTCCTTTGTTGTAGGAAAAAATTGGCTTTTTGCAAAACTTTAGCCGTAGAGCTTTCCACCAGCCAAATAAGCATATAGTGATAGTATTATTCTGTTCTTGCTCTACCGTGTTATATTGCCAGCATATTCCATGTGCTGACCCGTTTTCGGGCTGCAACATATTATGTTGCAGACTTTTCAGACAAGGAGTAAGGTTCGTTAGGTCGTTGCCCTGCAGCTCAGCTATGCCGTTGGAGTTGATGGACTCACTTTATCTTCAAGCCTTCCGCTGTTATCGTATTAGATGGCCTTAAGCCATATTTATTGTAATAAGTTCTCTTTTGAGACATTCGATGTAATAAGTGTGTGATTGCTACTCTGTTATAAATCCTTCCGAGTATTGTGTGTCAGCATTACCGATCCAGGGATGACACTGAAGCACAGAGACTTGGCCGTTTGAGGTCGGGTCGCTACAAGATGGTATCAGAGCACACGCTGAGTGTAGGACACGACCACTAAGATAAAGCCCTAGATCACCACTCTCTTCTCATTTCTGACTCCTATCCATTTTTCTACTCTTTAGGATGGCGGGCGCAAGGAACAAGTTTGCACAACCGTATGAAGAAGCACCTTTTGGACGACACTTGAAGGAAGTCACTAAGTACCTGAACATTGGAATACCAAGCTTCACCAGGACTTACAATGCCACTTTACCAGAAGAGGAGCGATGGATGATTCAAGTTCAAGTTCCAGGAAGGACATTCGCGCCAGTCACCAAACCCATAGAGTTTTCCTTTGATGCACCAACCTGGAGTCTACGAAAGAGTATGGCAGCTCACATCACCATGGGACGCATTAGAGAAGTTTACCATAAGGAGCTTAAGCATACTATCTATCAGATTTGTGGGTGCTGAGATGAGCAATGGGAGATGATCAGCACCAGGAAGGATAGATCAATCGCAGCTTTCATCCAGGAGTTAAACCAGCACATTCGTCGCCAGGAGAACCTGATGTGCGCAGGCATGATAGACCTGAAGAAGGCGATGACAAGGATCACAGAACTGGAGGAAGAACTCAAGGCTACTCCCGAAGATTATGAGGAGGAAATCGTCGTACTAGTGGAGAAGAATGACGATCTGGAAAGGAAGCTAGGAGTATTCATGGGAGACCCTGCACCAGGAGGAGAAGATGATGAACCCAAGGAGATTCATTCTGAGGACTACATCATCATCGACGACACCGACTCGGACCCCGACGATAGCGATGATGACTATGAAGACAAAGCTGGAGCAGACATCATGGAGTCTTCGACCGATCAATATTTCTAGTAGACCACCACATCAGTAGTAGTATTCCACCATGTATATAGTATAGTCCAAGCACTTTTGTAACGATAGTTAGATCGATTGTATGCCTTGCTTGATTGATTGAGTAATATGATTGTGTTTGTCTCATGTGCATATGGGTAGTGTTTTCTCACTAGACCTCATTCTATTTTATTATCTTCCCTCTAAACCCTCAGATGCCTCCGAGACGTGACCTCGGACTTACATTCCCACCGGAGCTCACTCAGTTGATCCAACAGCAGAATACACTGATGCAGTTGTTAGTTCAGAATCAAGGCAACAACAACAACAACAACCCACCACCACCAGTTGGCAACTTAGCCCGCTTTTTGAGGTTGCAGCCGCCGGTGTTTTCCAGCAGCACCGAGCCGATAGTGGCAGATGATTGGCTCCGCAGGATTGGAAGGGAGTTAACCACTGCAGGTTGTATAGATGTTGAGAAGGTGCGTTTTGCCGAACATCAGTTCGATGGACCAGCAGCCTCATGGTGAGAGAATTACCTATACATAGTCACCTATCCTATAGCCACTGTTACATGGGATCAGTTTCAGCAAGCATTCCGCATCGCCCATGTCTCAACGGGAGCTATGAGCATGAAGAAGCGTGAGTTTCGCAACTTGCGCCAAGGGAACCATACTGTGGGGCAGTACGTGGATGAATTTAGTAAGCTATCTTGTTATGCCCCTGACGATGTGGCCACAGATGCCGCGAAGCGGGAGAAGTTTATGGAAGGGCTGAACAATGAGATGACCATGCAGTTGATGGTGGAAACATTTAACAACTACCAGGAGTTGGTAGACAAGGCTCTTATGATTGAGGGGAAGCGGCAGCAAATTGAAAGCCGCAAAAGGAAGTATGGACAAGGAAGGTACAACACAGGAGCTCAGTGATAACCCACAAGTATAGGGGATCACAACAGTTTTCGATAAGTAAGAGTGTCGAACCCAACAAGGAGCTAAAGGTAGAACAAATATTCCCTCAAGTTCTATCGACCACCGGTACAACTCTACGCACGCTTGACGTTCGCTTTACCTAGAACAAGTATGAAACTAGAAGTACTTTGTAGGTGTTGTCGGATAGGTTTGCAGGATAATAAAGAGTACGTAAATAAAAAGTAGGGGCTGTTTAGATAAAGAAACAATAAAGTAAATATAGCGAGTGTGGAAAAGTGGTGGTAGGAGTTGCGAAATTGCCCCTAAGCAATTGACTACTTTACTAGACCGATAGCAAGTATTATGTGGGAGAGGCCACTGCTAGCATGTCATCCCTGACTTGGAATTCTATGCACTTATGATTGGAACTATTAGCAAGCATCCGCAACTACTAATGTTCATTAAGGTAAAACCCAACCATAGCATTAAGATATATTGGTCCCCCTTCAATCCCGTATGCATCAATTTCTATGCTAGGTTGAAGCTTCTGTCACTCTTGCCCTCCAATACATAGTCCTATCAACATACAACTAACCCTAGGGTGTGATCCACGCGCGCAATCATATGATGGGCACCAAAGGACAGCAACATAACCACAAGCAAATTAAATCAATCATAGCAATTCATCAAGCACCGATAGGACAACGAAAATCTACTCAGACATCATAGGATGGCAACACATCATTGGATAATAATATGAAGCATAAAGCACCATGTTCAAGTAGAGGGTACAGCGGGTTGCGGGAGAGTGGACCACTGTAGATAGAGGGGGGAAGGTGATGGAGATGTTGGTGAAGATGGCGGAGGTGTTGGTGTAGATCGCGGTGATGATGATGGCCCCCGGCGGCGTTCCGGCGCCACCGGAAGCGAGGGGGAGAGAGCCCCCCTCCTTCTTCTTCTTCCTTGACCTTCTCCCTGGATGGGAGAAGGGTTTCCCCTCTGGTCCATGGCATCCATGGCGTGGGAGGGGCGAGAGCCCCTCCGAGATTGGATCTGTCTCTTTGTCTCTCTCTGTTTCTGTGTTCTCAGATTCTTCCCTTTCACCATTTCTTATATTCCCGGAGATCCGTAACTCCGATTGGGCTGAAATTTTGACACGATCTCTATCCGGAAATTAGCTTTCTTGCGGCGAAAGAAGGACACCAACTGCCTTACGGCTGGCCCACGAGGGTCAGGGGCGCGCCCCGCCCCCCTGCCTTGTGGCCACCTCGGGCACCGTCTCACGTGGATTTTTCTTCCCAAAAATCATATATATTCCAAAAAAATCGCCGTCAGTTTTTATTGGACTCTGTTTGATATGGATATTCTGCGAAACAAAAAACATGCAACAAACAGGAATTGGCACTGGGCACTGGATCAATATGTTAGTCCCAAAATAGTATAAAAAGTTTCCAAAAGTATATGAAAGTTGAATAATATTGGCATGGAACAATCAAAAATTATAGATACGACGGAGACGTATCAGCATCCCCAAGCTTAATTCCTGCTCGTCACCGAGTAGGTAAATGATAAAAAAGATAATTTTTCATGTGGAATGCTACCTAGCATAATCTTGATCATGTAATCTAATCATGGCATGAATATTAAGATACGAGTTATTCAAAGCAATAGTCTATCATTTGACATAAAAACAATAATACTTCAAGCCTACTAATAAAGCAATCATGTCTTTTCAAAATAACATGGCCAAAGAAAGTTATCCCTACAAAATCATATAGTCTGGCTATGCTCCATCTTCACCACACAAAATACTCACATCATGCACAACCCCGATGATAAGCCAAGCAATTGTTTCATACTTCTGACGTTCTCAAACCTTTTCAACTTTCATGCAATACATGAGCGTGAGCCATGGACATAGCACTATAGGTGGAATAGAATGGTGGTTGTGGAGAAGACAAAAAGGAGAAGATAGTCTCACATCAACTAGGCATATCAACGGGCTATGGAGATGCCCATCAATAGATATCAATGTGAGTAGTAGGGATTGCCATGCAATGGATGCACTAGAGTTATAAGTATATGAAAGCTCAAACTGAAACTAAGTGGGTGTGCATTCAACCTGCTTGCTCATGAAGACCTAGGGCATTTGAGGAAGCCCATCGTTGGAATATACAAGCCAAGTTCTATAATGAAAATTCCCACTAGTATATGAAAGTGATAACTCAAGAGACTCTCTATATGAAGAAGATGGTGCTACTTTGAAGCACAAGTGTGGTAAAAGGATAGTAACATTGCCCCTTCTCTCTTTTTCTCTCATTTTTTTTGTTTTTTTGTAGGCTTCTTTGGCCTCTCTCTCTTTTTTTGGGGCTTCTTTGGCCACTTTTATTTTGATAACCTCACATGGGACAATGTTCTAATAATGATGATCATCACACTTCTATTTACTTACAACTCAATATTACAACTCAATATCTAGAACAAAGATATGACTCTATATGAATGCCTCCGGCGGTGTACCGGGATGTGCAATGATCTAGCGTAGCAATGACATCAAAAACGGACAAGCCATGAAAACATCATGCTAGCTATCTTATGATCATGCAAAGCAATATGACAATGAATGCTCAAGTCATGTATATGATGATGATGAGAGTTGCATGGCAATATATCTCGGAATGGCTATGGAAATGCCATGATAGGTAGGTATGGTGGCTGTTTTGAGGAAGGTATATGGTGGGTTTATGGTACCGACGAAAGTTGCGCGATACTAGAGAGGCTAGCAATGGTGGAAGGGTGAGAGTGCGTATAATCCATGGACTCAACATTAGTCATAAAGAACTCACATACTTATTGCAAAAATCTATTAGTCATCGAAACAAAGTACTACGCGCATGCTCCTAGGGGGATAGATTGGTAGGAAAATACCATCGCTCGTCCCCGACCGCCACTCATAAGGAAGACAATCAATAAATACCTCATGCTCCAACTTCGTTACATGACGGTTCACCATACGTGCATGCTACGGGAATCACAAACCTCAACACAAGTATTTATACAATCCACAACTACCCACTAGCATGACTCTAATATCACCATCTTTATATCGCAAAACTATTGCAAGGAATCAAACACATCGTATTCAGTGATCTACAAGTTTTATGTAGGATTTTATGACTAACCATGTGAATGACCAATTCCTGGCATCTCTCTAAATAGATATAAGTGAAGCAAGAGAGTTTAATTCTATCTACAAAAGATATGCCCACGCTCTAAAAAATATAAGTGAAGCAAAAGAGCATTCTACAAATGGCAGTTGTCTATGTAAAGAGAAACAGGCAATCCAAACTTCAAATGATATAAGTGAAGCACATGAAGCATTCTATAAAGCCATACTCAAAAGATATAAGTGAAGTGCATAGAGCATTCTATAAATCAACCAAGGACTATCTCATACTAGCATGGTGCATAAAAGAAAAATGAAAACTAAATGCAAAAGACACTCGAAGATTGCACATATCGCATGAACGAAACGAATCCGAAAACATACCGATACTTGTTGAAGAAAGTGGGGATGCCTTCCAGGGCATCCCCAAGCTTAGACGCTTGAGTCTCCTTGAATATTTACTTGGGGTGCCTCGGGCATCCCCAAGCTTGAGCTCTTGCCTCTCTTCCTTCTTCTCACATCGAGACCTTCTCGGTCATCGAACATTTCATCCACACAAAACTTCAACAGAAAACTCAGTAAGATCTGTTAGTATAATAAAGCAAATCACTACTCTAAGTACTCTAGAAAACCAATTCATATTTTGTTTTTTCATTGTGTCTACTGTAATATAAATTTTTCGTAGCTTAATCCACTAATATGAATCGATAGTTTCATCAAAACAAGCAAACTATGCATCAAAAACAGAATCTGTCTAAAACAGAACAGTCTGTAATAATCTGAACATTCACCATACTTCTTATACTTGAAAAATTCTACCAAAATTAGGAAAAATAATCAATTTGTATAGTAAGACAGTGCAAAAAGAATGAGAACCATTTGACGTTCCTGCTAAAAATGTAAAATCGCGCACTACAGCCAAAGTTGCTGTCCTGCACCGTACAAACCATCAAGCAAATGTAAACATCTTAAAGGCAAACCTTGGCACATTATTTTTATTTCTAAACTTTATAAAAGCACACAACAGAAATAAATGACTCCCTAAAACTCCCGGATTGTCTCCCAGACAGCGCTTTCTTTAAAGCCATTAAGCTAGGCATATAGTGCTCAAGTAATGAATCCACCCGGATCCCAAGGTATATCAAAGCCAATTTTAATTAACAATGATTTATAATTTAGTGGTGAGCACAAGGTAACATATATCATGCAACAACGAAGTCTAACTCTCTTCCTATGCATTGGCATGTCATAAAAGAACAATTCATGCACACATAGTAAAGGCCAATGCATAGTATAAACAGTTTCTTGCAATTTTATCATATTGGAAACATAGAGAGGTGGAGATATAGTTCCTCTCTCATAATAATTGCAAGTAGGAGCAGCAAGCACATGCATACTATATTCATCAAAATCATCATGTGCAACGGTAAAAGGCAACCCATCAATATAATCATTAATAAGTGCAAACTTCTCCGATATAGTGTAGTCGGGAGAATTCAAAAAGATAATAGGACTATCATGCGTGGGTGCAATAGCAACAATTTCATAAGGAACTATAGCAAGTTCATCTCCATAAGCATAATTCATATTGGCATATTGGCCACAAGCATAGCAAGCATCATCAAAAAGGGATATTTCAAAAGAATCGACGGGATCATAGCAATTATCATAATATTCATCCTTCGGTAAGCATGAAGGGGAGTTAAACAATGTATGAGTTGAAGAGTTACTCTCATTAGAAGGTGGGCACGGTTGATCAATCCGCTCTTCCTCCTTTTGTTCTTCGCTCTTCTCCTCATCTTTCTCATCCAATGAGCTCACAGTTTCATCAATTTCTTCTTACATAGACTCCTGCAAAATATTAGTCTCTTCTTGGATAGCGGAGACTTTCTTAATAAGCGCATTAATTTCGTAATTGTATTCATAATTCTCATAACAATATTTCAGGATAGCTAAATTTGCAGGTCTATAAACAGCATCATCAAAATCTTCAAACTCTTTAAACATAGATTCAATTTCATAAGCACCCATAAAAGCAACAAATTCTTCTATTTGTTCCACATCATAGTAATCATATATACCATTAGCATAAGAAGCTAAGGTTTCCTTATCATTAAATTCACATGAAAAGGGAAGGTGTGGAGCCTCCACCTTAGAGCAAAAAGTATAAGCATATCTCAAGCATAGTTGCCTAGCATACCAATTCAATATATGAATTTGATCCCATAATAGTTTCCCTTTTTGTGTCAAGCGGTAATCCCTAAAGTATTCACGTTGATCCAACGTTACTCCCATTACATAATTGAAAGGGGTTTTCTTAGGATTATTAAAGTAGTACATAATATCTTTCACATAACCAGCATCGAGGGTTTTAGGAGGTTCCCCATCTCCATGAGTAGCAAGTACACCTAATTTTTTTGGTATTTCGTGTTCCATATCCATAACTAAAGATAAAGAACAACTAAGAACAGCAAATAAAAATTACTTAGTGATAAAGCAAACAAGCACACACGAGAATATTCACCCCACGCTATTGCTCCCCGGCAACGACGCCAGAAAAAGGTCTTCATAACCCACAAGTATAGGGGATCGCAACAGTTCTCGATAAGTAAGAGTGTCGAACCCAACGAGGAGCTAAAGGTAGAACAAATATTCCCTCAAGTTCTATCGACCACCGATACAACTCTACGCACGCTTGACGTTCGCTTTACCTAGAACAAGTATGAAACTAGAAGTACTTTGTAGGTGTTGTCGGATAGGTTTGCAGGATAATAAAGAGTACGTAAATAAAAAGTAGGGGCTGTTTAGATAAAGAAACAATAAACTAAATATAGCGAGTGTGGAAAAGTGGTGGTAGGAGTTGCGAAATTGCCCCTAAGCAATTGACTACTTTACTAGACCGATAGCAAGTATTATGTGGGAGAGGCCACTGCTAGCATGCCATCCCTGACTTGGAATTCTATGCACTTATGATTGGAACTATTAGCAAGCATCCGCAACTACTAATGTTCATTAAGGTAAAACCCAACCATAGCATTAAGATATATTGGTCCCCCTTCAATCCCGTATGCATCAATTTCTATGCTAGGTTGAAGCTTCTGTCACTCTTGCCCTCCAATACATAGTCCTATCAACATACAACTAACCCTAGGGTGTGATCCACGCGCGCAATCATATGATGGGCACCAAAGGACAGCAACATAACCACAAGCAAATTAAATCAATCATAGCAATTCATCAACCACTGATAGGACAACGAAAATCTACTCAGACATCATAGGATGGCAACACATCATTGGATAATAATATGAAGCATAAAGCACCATGTTCAAGTAGAGGGTACAGCGGGTTGCGGGAGAGTGGACCACTGTAGATAGAGAGGGGAAGGTGATGGAGATGTTGGTGAAGATGGCGGAGGTGTTGGTGTAGATCGCAGTGATGATGATGGCCCCCGGCGGCGTTCCGGCGCCACCGGAAGCGAGGGGGAGAGAGCCCCCCTCCTTCTTCTTCTTCCTTGACCTTCTCCCTGGGTGGGAGAAGGGTTTCCCCTCTGGTCCATGGCATCCATGGCGTGGGAGGGGCGAGAGCCCCTCCGAGATTGGATCTGTCTCTTTGTCTCTCTCTGTTTCTGCGTTCTCAGATTCTTCCCTTTCACCGTTTCTTATATTCCCGGAGATCCGTAACTCCGATTGGGCTGAAATTTTGACACAATCTCTACCCGGAAATTAGCTTTCTTGCGGCGAAAGAAGAGCACCAACCGCCTTACAGGTGGCCCACGAGGGTCAGGGGCGCGCCCAGGGGAGGCAGGCGTGCCCCCCTGCCTCGTGGCCACCTCGGGCACCGTTTCGCGTGGATTTTTCTTCCCAAAAATCATATATATTCCCAAAAAAATCTCCGTCAGTTTTTATCCTGTTTGGACTCCGTTTGATATGGATATTCTGCGAAACAAAAAACATGCAACAAACAGGAACTGGCACTGGGCACTGGATCAATATGTTAGTCCCAAAAATAGTATAAAAAGTTGCCAAAAGTATATGAAAGTTGAATAATATTTGCATGGAACAATCAAAAATTATAGATACGACAGAGACGTATCACTCAACAGAAGCCTCGTCTAACCCCGAACTCGGGAGGACTTGTTCATAACCATGGAGGTCATAACCACAACGGAGGATGTTTGCATAACCACAATGGTTCCAAGAATGGGACTGGGAACAGAACAAGCAACAATCAGACCCGCTCCACTCTAGCCACACCCGCCAAGAGAGACCTAAGTCACATTACTTGCTTCAAGTGCGGGAAGACTGGACACTATGCCACGGAGTGCCCTGAAGCGAAGAATGGAAATGGTAATGGGAGTGCTGGGAAGAAACCTAATCCATTCAACAAAGGACAAGTGAACGACGTTAACGTGGAGGAGGTTGAAGGGCAGCCAGACGCAGTGATCGGTAAGTTTTTGGTCAAGTCTTTTACCGCCCTTGTTCTTTTTGATACTGGTGCATGCATCACATTCATACATATCAAGGGGATTCGTGAATAAGTTTAAACTACCAAACCAAACCCTTAGGACCCCTCTATTAGTAAGCTCACCTGGAGCAGAGTATATAGCGAGCCGATGGTGCGACCAGATACCCCTAACCATTGGTAGCCATGTTTTTCTGTCAGACCTAATAATTTTGGAGACACAAGGATTGGATGTGATATTAGGCATGGACTGGATGTCAAAGTATGGAGGAAGCATTGACTGTGCTAGTAAATCAATTTGTCTCACCACCCCGGAGGGAAAAAGGATCAAGTATGTATCTAGACATGCGCCTAGGAGGAGCCAAGTAAATACCCTCACGGGAGTTGTTCAAGAGGAAGTGCCTGTAGTGAAGGATTACCCAGATGTTTTTCCAGGGGAGTTACCAGGCATGCCATCGGATCGAGACATCGAGTTTTTGATAGAGCTATTGCCAGGTATCGGGCCAATATCAAAGAGACCCTACCGGATGCCCGCAAATGATCTGGAGGATATTAAGAAGCAGATCAAGGAGTTATTGGAGAAAGGTTACATCCGACAGAGTTCATCACCATGGCGAGCCCCAGTGCTTTTGGTTGAGAAGAAGGATAAGTCTCTAAGGATGGTTGTTGATTATCGTGCATTGAATGAGGTTACGATCAAGAACAAATACCCACTGCCAATGATCAATGATTTGTTTGACCAGTTTCAAGGAGCTAAGGTGTTTCCGAAGATCGATCTGCAATCAGGATATCACCAGCTAAAGATCTGGGAAAAGGATATACCTAAAACCGCATTTACCACAAGGTACGGGTTATATGAGTATAAGGTCAGGTAATTTGGACTAACTAACGCCCCAACCTATTTCATGAGCATGATGAACAAGGTGTTCATGGAATATTTGGATAAGTTTGTTGTGGTGTTCATTGATGATATAATGGTATACTCGAAGAATGAAGAGGAGCACAAAGAGCATTTGCATTTAGTTCTCGATAAACTCAGGTGTAAGGACATATTTATCCCTAAGTGTTTTGGTGATTGATGACAACGCATTTGCGGACTAATCATGTGCCATGAGTTTTCCAGACACTTCTTTGCTAGGCACAAGACGATTGGGTGCCCCTCTAAGACTGACGAAGACGGCGTCTTTTCTACGTTTCTTTTTGGTGGATTTGAGTCGTAGGAAAGCCGTACTATTAAGAGGGGGTCCGCGTTGGAAAGGTTTGGGTGGAATCATCACGTACACGTCTCCTTTTATCCCCTCCTTTTTCCTTGGAGCTTCCTCCGTTTTTCCTGCCTCCTTTGACTGGCTGCTGTTGTGGTTGCGGTAGTACTGCTCCTGGATCAACGGTAGTACCGTAGGCATCCACGGTAGTACCGCGCCGTGGCGCGGTAGTACCGCTGGTGCTCACGGTAGTACCGCTCCCCCTGAGCCGCACTACCGCTGCCCACCAGGCTAGTGTCGCCCCCTTGCGGTAGTAGGAGCGGATGTAATTTTTTACATCCGCACCTGCCGCGGTAGTACCGCTTTCGCCGTGCGGTAGTACCGCGCTATGCGGTCAGGTAGTAGTACCGCCCCTCGGCAGTACTACTGTGTCGGGTTTTTGCTACTTCCATTTATTTGCGGAAGTAGGCACGGAAGTTCCCCTTCCCCCTGGCTGGGACTTTTTCCTTGCGGTAGTACCTCATGGGGGGCGCGGTAGTACCGCGCGTGCGGAAGTACCGCCCCCAGCTTGCGTCTGTTTTTGTGCTGGGGTCGCGGCAGTACCGTGGGACGGTACGGTTGTACAGCACTGCCGTGCGGTAGTACCGCTTGGTTGCAAGCAGTAGTACCGCGTGGCCTTGCGATAGTACCGCTGGCCAGGCGCGGTAGTACCGCTGGCTGCGGGCTGGTTGGTGGGTAATGGTTGGATCTTTTCCACATACTATATAAAGGGTCTCCTTCTTCCCCGTTGACTCACCTCTTCCACCATTAAAGCTCCATTATTGCTCCAAGCTCCATTTTCGCCCGATCTCACTCCCTAGCCAACCAAACTTGTTGATTTGCTCGGGAGTGGTTGAGAAGGCCCCGATCTACACTTCCACCAAGAGATATTTGATTCCCCCCTACTAATCCCTTGAGGATCTTGTTACTCTTGGGTGTTTGAGCATCCTAGACGGTTGAGGTCACCGCGAAGCCACAGTCCATTGTGGTGAAGCTTCGTGGTGTCGTTGGGAGCCTCCAATTGAGTTGTGGAGATTGCCCCAACCTCATTTGTAAAGGTTCGGTCGCTGCCTCCAAGGGCACCAATAGTGGAATCACGGCATCTCGCATTGTGTGAGGGCGTGAGGAGATTACGGTGGCCCTAGTGGCTTCTTGGGGAGCATTGTGCCTCTACACCGCTCCAACGGAGACGTACTTCCTCTCAAAGGGAAGGAACTTCGGCAACACATCCTCGTCTCCACCGTCTCCACTCTTGGTTATCTCGTGCCTTTACTTGTGTAGCTTATTTGTTTCATATATCTTGCTTGCTTGTGTTCCTATTCGTGTTGCATCATATAGGTTGCTCATCTAGTTGCATATCTAGACAACCTACTTTGATGCAAAGTTTAAATTGCTAAAGAAAAACTAAAATTTGTTAGTTGCCTATTCACCCCCCCCCTCTAGTCAACCATATCGATCCTTTCAATTGGTATTAGAGCCTCGTCTCTTTATTAAGGACTTTACCATCCAAAGAGTATGGTTGATACCGTAGACGGTGCGGAGGAACACTCCAGTGTGAATCCTATCTCGTCTACGGGCGATGGGGGAACTTCGGTCTCTCGTGAGGAGTTCAATGTGGCCTTGGAGACATTGAAAACCTCCATGACGACCGAAGTTGAAATCATGTTTACTAAATTTCTTGAGGGGTTTAAACTATCCACCGCACCGTTGAAAGTGGGTGATCCCGCCATCAAGGTGTCGGATGCTATCCCCGACAAGGGGGAAGCTAGTAGTGAAAAGGCTCCTTCTTCTAGTGGTAAGAATGGCACCGACATCTTTGCCCATGTGGAACCACCACTTGTTTATGGTGGACCGGTTCCTTCCACTCATTTGAATCATGCCGGTCCTCCCCCTAAGATTGTGAAAAATGAGAATTTTGATTCTTGGGTTTACCGCTTTAAACGTCATTTAAATCATGTGAACACTAACCTTTGGAGAATCATTGAAGAAGGTTTCTATCCACATGATCCAAGCAACTTCACTCCTCGAGAAGCCGTGGACAATCAATTCAATGAGAATGCTCTCTTCATCATTCAAGATGCAATTCCACCCGAAGACCTACCTCATCTTCGTCCCTTCGCCTTGGCCAAAGATGCATGGCATTGTGTCGTGTCTCTCTACCGGGGAAGCGCAAGCATTCAACGCTCCAACTATGAAGTGGTACGAGATGAGGCCGATGAGTTTGCAATGAAGGAAGATGAAGAACCTCGTGAGCTTTATCGGAGAGTAACCAAACTCACGGTCTCACTATGAGATCACGGGAGCAAGGACACGGATGACAATTGGATCAAGCGCAAATTCCTCAAGGCAATGATGCCCTACCACAAGGCCATGTCTTCCGTCATTCGTCAAAGACCGGACTTCCACACTTTAACCTCAAGCGAAGTGTTGGATGAGTTTGTGGCCATGAACATTTTGGACAAGACCGTCAACAATGCGGTGCTCCGTTCTCAACGGGCAAAGAAGCCTAACCTTGCATTGAAGGCCAAGCTCACCGTGGAAGAAGAAGAAGAGGAAGAAGAGGAGAGCAACCCCGAAGATACAAAGTATGCATATCATGAACACATGGCACTTGCTTCAAGGCAATTTTGGAGCAAGAAAAACTCGAGGCCCAATTTTAGCAAAAACAACTCGAGTGGCACAAGGGGCAAGCAACATGTAAGGACTTGCTACAATTGCGGCAACATGAGTCATTTCGTTGCGGAATGCCCGTATGAGAAGAGGGAAGACAATGGTGGCAAACTCATCCGAAAGGACAAGGCCAGGTCGTTCCCCAACAAGAACAAATTCACAAAGAAGACTCCTCCCAAGGCTTTGGTTGTGCAAGAAGAGTACAATGAGGATGATGATGAAGGTGATGAGTCAGTTGCCATGGCCTCCGTTGCCATTGCAACAACGTCACGGGTGTCTCTCTTCGACTCACCCAATGAGAGCATCACCGCCAAGTGCCTCATGGCTAAAGCCACCAACAAGGTAACCTCCAACATCAAAACTACCATCATTAATCATCCTTCCCCAACGGATAGCATTAATGAACCTGAGGGAGCTAATGTGGAGGCTAATGAGTTTAAGGACTTTATGGGCAAACTCAAGGGAAAATCCAAGACTTTGTTGCTCTCTTGGAACAACTGGGTGAGGCCAATGACATGATCGAGGCTCACGAAGACACCATCTCTAAGATGGAAGGGCATAGTCGTGACTATGCTGATGAGATTTCGGATATTTCCAATGCTCTTGAGGAAGAGCATGGTCTTCGTTTGGCTCTTGAGGAGTCACACAACGTTGATCATGCTAAGTTAAAGAAAGATTATGATCATGCCCTCATTGTTTCTCGTGTGCTAAATTCCGAGAAGGCCAAACTCAGGGTTGATCTTGCTAGACTCAAAGAGGAGTTTGATATACTTGACAAGGCCCACAAGGCCTTGAAGGGTATTCACGCTAGTCTCAAGGAGTCTCATGATCAACTCCAAGTGAAGCTAACTAAGGAGAAAGCAACTTTTCCTCATATGGTTTTAATTGATAATGCAAATGCTACTAACCCGTGTTGTGAGCATATACAACTTGTTGAGGAAAATGCAAAGTTGAAGGAGCAACTTGAGAGAGGTCTTGCGACTTGCATACAAGGCAAGAAGAACCTCAACGATCTCTTGATCAACCAAAAGGGAGGTGTGGCCAAGGAAGGGGTTGGGTACGTGCCCGACTCCAAGAACAAGAAGAAGAATGACAAGACCAAACGACCTCCTCCCCTCATGCAAACCTTTGTGAGGGAGGGAGAGAGTGCCCCTGAGGAGAAGAAGAAGAACAATGTCAAGAAGGGCAATGCCATCCCTCTCAACAAAGCCGGCGATTTTAATCCTTCTTATGTGTTATGCCGTGCTAGTGATGGGCATGTTTATGCCAAATTTGTTGGTTTTCTTCATGAATACATTGAATGGTCTATTTGGGTTCCAAAAACCCTTGTTTCTAACATCAAAGGACCCATTACAAAATGGGTACCTAAAACCAAGCATTGATCTCTTGTAGGTGTTTGCTTCTAGTGGGGGATCATGGTTGCTCGATAGCGGAGCTACAAATCATATGACCGGAAGCAAGGACTTGGTGGTGGACGTACACAAGGTTCCATCTATGCCCACCAATGTCGACTGGGGTGATGCCTCATCTTCTAAGGTATTGGGACTTGGAAAGGTGGTCATCTCTCATGATCTCACGATCGAGAAGGTCATGCTTGTTGAGTCCCTTGCATACAATTTACTTTCCGTTCGTCAACTTGCTATCATGGGCTTTGCCACTTTCTTTGATATTGATACCGTGGCCCTCTTGTGGAGCAAGACTCTTAAAGTAGCCTTTGTTGGGCATGTCGAGAACGGTCTATATGTGATTAACTTTTCGGAGCGACCCACTAAGACCGCGACATGCCTAATGGCTAAAGTTGATGTGGGATGGCTTTGGCATCGCCGTTTAGCCCATGTCAATATGAGATCTTTGCAAAGTCTCCTCAAGGGGGACCATGTCCGTGGACTAACGAATGTTAGTTTTGCTAAAGATCGTGCTTGCAGTGCCTGTATCGAAGGAAAGCTACATGAGAAGGCTCACCCTCCCATGACTATCATTTATTCAAAGAGGCCTTTGGAGCTCCTTCACATGGATCTCTTTGGGCCTCCATCCTTCGATAGTATTGGAGGTAGGAAGTACTTGGTGATTGTGGATGACTACTCAAGGTACATGTGGGTGTATTTCTTCAAGAGGAAGAGCGAGACCCAACAAACTGTCGTTGACTTTGCAAATGAAGCACAATGTCAACACAACGCAAAGATCTTGACAATAAGAAGTGACAACGGCACCGAGTTCAAGAACTACACCTTGGATGAGTTTCTTAGTGACGAGGGAATCAAGCATCAATATTCCGCACCCTACACCCCTCAACAAAACGATGTTGCAGAGAGGAAGAACCGGACATTGATGGATGCGGAAAGGACCATGATGGCGGAGTTCAAGTCTCCGTGCAACTTTTGGGCCGAAGCCATCAACACCGCGTGTCATGCATCAAATCAGCTCTACCTCTGCAAGGGCTTGAACAAGACTCCATATGAAATACTCACCAGTAACAAGCCCAACCTCAAGTACTTCCGGGTATTCGGGTGTAAGTGTTTCATTCTCAAGAAAGGTGTTCGGTTGTCTAAATTTGAGGCTAGAGCTTATGAGGGCATATTTGTTGGTTATGCTACAAACTCTCATGCTTACCGTGTCCTCAATAAATCCATGGGACTTATTGAGGAGACGTGTAACGTGGAGTTTGATGAGAATAACGGCTCCCAAGTGGAGCAAAGTGGCACTTGTGATGTAGGTGATGAAATTCCTCCTCAAGCCATAAGAAGAATGGGTGTTGGTTTCATCCTACCCATTGAGGAACCCCTTGTGGCCGAAGGAGAAGGACAATGCTCCACTCAAGTGGATCCATCACCAACCCAAGGCCCACACGCTTCCGAAGAACAAAGTGAAGGCCCTCAACCTCATGAACAAGACCAAGGGCAAGATCATACTCAAGACGGTGTGGACACACCAAGTGATGCCCAAGGTCAAGTTCTCTCCCCCGAGAAAGTTCAAGATCAAGAACAAGTCCATGACGGCGCTCAAGATGATCAAGTAACCGCGCCTCAACTCACCACCGAGTAGGAATTAGAGCGTCGTGCTGCCAAGGTTGCTTCCAAGCTCTCCACCAAGGATCATCTCATGACGAATGTGCTTGGAAGCTTAAGAAAGGGGGTAAGCACTCATAGACAATTAGCAAATTATTGTGAGCATCACGCGTTTGTCTCTTGTGTGGAACCCCACAAGGTCTATGAGGCGCTAGAAGATCCGGATTGGCTCAATGCCATGCACGAAGAACTCAACAACTTCGAGCGCAACAAAGTGTGGAGATTGGTGCCAAGGCCAACGGGGAATCACAATGTCATTGGAACCAAGTGGATATTCAAGAACAAGCAAGATGCCCATGGGATTATCATTCGCAACAAGGCTCGTTTGGTAGCACAAGGCTACTCCCAAGTCGAGGGTATCGACTACGATGAAACCTTTGCTCCCGTTGCTCGTCTTGAATCCATTCGCATGTTGATTGCACATGCTTCTCATCATAACTTTAAGTTACAACAAATGGATGTGAAGAGTGCTTTTCTTAATGGTCCCATTAATGAATTGGTTTACGTCAAGCAACCCCCCGGGTTCGAGGATCCCTACTTTCCCGATCATGTGTATCAACTCGATAAGGCACTCTATGGCCTTAAAGAAGCCCCACGTGTGTGGTATGACCACCTTACCGAGTTGTTACAAGACCGTGGTTTTGAAGTTGGGCTAATCGACCCCACTCTTTTTACTAAGAAGGTCAAAGGGGAGTTGTTTGTGTGCCAATTATATGTTGATGATATTATCTTTGGTTCTCCTAACAAAGCTTTCAATGAGGAATTTGCCGCTCTCATGACATCAAAGTTCGAGATGTCCTCCATGGGAGAGTTGAAGTTCTTTCTAGGGTTCGAAGTGAAGCAAAGAAGAGAAAGAACCTTCATCAATCAATCCAAATACACTCAAGACATGCTCAAGAGATTCAAGCTAAGTGACGTCAAGCCGGCTTCCACTCCAATGCCCACCAAGTGCCAACTTGACTTAGATCCCAATGGTAAAGTGGTGGATCAAAAGGTATATCGTTCCATGATTGGATCCTTGCTTTACCTTTGTGCATCTAGACCGGACATCATGTTGAGTGTGGGAATTTGTGCACGGTTTCAAGTCATACCTAAGGAAAGTCACTATGTGGCGGTCAAAAGAATCTTTCGATATTTGGCTCATACCCCAAACTTTGGCTTATGGTACCTAAGAGGATCAAACTTCAAGCTTGTAGGGTACTCGGATTCCGATTGGGCGGGAGACAAAGTGGATAGGAAGTCCACTTCCGGAGGGTGCCAATTCCTTGGTTGCTCTTTGGTAAGTTGGTCTTCCAAAAAGCAAAGTTGTGTGTCTCTCTCGTCCACCAAAGCGAAGTATGTGGCGGCTGATAGTTGTTGTGCACAACTCTTATGGATGAAGCAAACTTTAAAGGATTATGGTGTCACTTGTGACAAAGTGCCTCTTTGGTGTGACAATGAAAGTGCCATCAAGATCTCTCTCAACCCGGTGCAACACTTCAAGACGAAGCATATTGAGATCCGGTATCACTTCATCCGGGATCACATTAGGCGAGGAGAGATCGAGCTCAACTACGTCAACACTCATGATAACCTTGCAGATATCTTCACGAAGCCCTTGGATGAAGCAAGATTTCGTGAGTTAAGGCATGAGCTAAATATCATCAATTCGAGCAATGTTGCTTGAACCCTTGCACACCCCACCATACTCAATGTGTTGTCCTATTTAGATGTAGGCATGGACATAGGGGGAGTGATGTTCTCTCAATGAACTCTCCCTCCCCCCATTATGCATAAATCAATCAAGTCTTTCACATTAGCCATGTTTGATGGTACTTGTGCTTCAAAGACGAGTTTTGGTCATGGACCCAAGGATAATTCTTCGCGGTGCCATACCAATTGACTCAAACATAGGTGGCTACGGCCACCGCCCTCTCTTTTGGAGAGGTGGTGTCTCGTGGTTGGTGCGTTTGTCGTGTGCCTTTCTGGTTTTGTGTGTTGCGTAGTCTTGTGGTGTCGTGTTGGCTCAGAGTGGTTTGTGCAAAGATCCAGTTTTTTGCGCTCGAAACGTGCATCTTCTTGAGCCCACGGTACTACCGCGTCTGGGCGCGGTACTACCGCTTTGGGAGGCACGGTACTACCGCGCCACAGCATGGTACTACCGCTCTGGTGCGGTACTTTGGAAGTACCGCACCGTGCGGTACTACCGTGTCTGGGCACGGTACTACCGCGCCGTCAAGGGCGCGTGGGGGTTATGACTCGGGCAGGGGAGTTCCAACTCCCCATACCCATTCATTGTCTCTCTCTCTACGTCTCTCCCTCTCAAGAACGGCGCCGGAGGCCCTCGCCGGATCTCCGTCTCCGGCCACTCTCCTCGGATTCTGACCAGTGGGATCATTCCCCACCACTTCCTCTTGCCATGGACCAAGGTTTTTTCCCAAATCCCTCTTTTTCTTGGTTGTTCTCTTGCTTCTAGGCTTTTGGGGAGAAACTTGTCGTTCTTGAGATTTTAGGCCAAATCTATGCAAGAGTAGGATGTAGGAGAGTCATGATGCGTAGGAAACATACTTGATATGCTATCTTGTGGTAGCTTTGTCCAACCGTAGTACTATTGTGCTTTCGCGGGCTTTCTCAGATTTGAACCAGTTCAGATCTAACGCGGTGCAGTACTACCGTGCCCGATGTGCGGTACTGCCGCTCTTGCAGTACTACCGCCCGTCAGGTGCGGTACTACCGCACCAGCCATGGCACTAAGGTCGTACTACCGCTCCTACACCCGGTACTACCGTGATCTTGCACAGTACTACCGCGTCTAAGAGCCGTACTACTCTCTTAGCTCCGCAGCTCTTGGCAGTACTACCGTAGGGATCAAATCTCTCTCTAGGCATTTATCATGTGTGCTTTCTACTTGTTTCACTTGCTTTGTTGTGGTCTTTGCATTAATCTCTCTTGGCTGTTGTGGGTGTTTTTGCGTTCTGTGTCTTAGGTGGTGGATCTCGCCGTTCCAATCCCAATCGTGACACTGGCTCCAAGCGTCTGCGCAACCCCCAAGATGAAGCCCCAGAGGGCTCCAATGCCCCCAAGCGCAATGTCAAGACCACTGCCAGCAAGCAAAAGGAACCGGCTAAGGGCATGGACGAGATTTCAACCACTGAGTATGTTGAGCGCCGGAAGATCAATCCCTATGTGAATCCTCGGGCTATCCTCAGAGGCACCGAGTTGTTCTGGACCAAGTAACAGGCTCTCATCTATCTGGATGAGATCAAGAACAAGCAGAATACCTTCATGGATGTCAAATGGATAGACATGCATCACCTGTGAAAAGACAAGTTTCGTGACTATTTTGGAGAGGCTCTGGACTTGGTGGAGCAGTTTGCTATTGAGCCGGTGATCTCCTTTCACCTTGACTATGACCCTGAGCTTATCTGTCAGTTCTTTGCCTCAGTGTACTTTCATCCCGGGGAGGAGCGGAGGATGACCTGGATGACCAATGGCCGTCAGCTGTCTGCTACATGGAAAGAGTTCATGGATCTGCTGCACATTCCTGATGACGGGCTTCACACCCCCGTTGGCGTTCGCCCGCATGCCAACTCTGAGTCTGGCAACAAGAACCAGCTTCAGCCCTTCCTTGTTGAGAAGGTACTCCCCAATGGCAAGTCATCTTGGGTGTTGAACTCCTTTCTGGATATCATGCATCGCATCTTCCGCAACACTCTGTTCCCACGCATTGGCGACAAGGACAAGGTTCATGCATATCTAGTGGACATGTTGCTCTTGTGTGCAAAGGCACGTACTTCTCAGACTCAGCCACTTGATGTCTCACACATCATGTGGTGTGAGCTTCGGTTTGCGGTTTTCACTCGCAAGGTACCTATCTATGGACCGTACCTGTTTCTGCTGCTCTCCACCACTTGGGAGAAGACATATCCAGGTGATGAGTTCCTTGCTCCAGACTGGATTCGCCATGAGTCCATCAGCCTCCGCGTCAAGCCCAACTGGGCCAACACCACTACCCGTGCTGAGGCATCTTCTACTAGGAGGGCTGCTGGTGAGGGGGAGGCTGCTGCTGTTGAGACTGCTGCTGAGGACCGTGCTGCTAGGTCCACCACTTCTTCCTCTAAGCCATCATGGGCCAAGAAGCTGAAGGACAAGATGAAGACTCTCTTCTGCATGCAGGCGAAGGGACAGTACAGGGCTCACGTGACTGACAATGAGAGTCGCCGCCGTGCCAAGAAGGTGATGAGGCTCTTTGGAGAGGATGTGTCTGGCGGGTCTGAGGACGTCATCACACCTGAGGCTGCCTAGATGTCAAAGCAGGGCTACAAGTGGACTAGTTCAGAGGATGACATCGAGGAGACTATCCCCGCCGCTGAGTCTGACGAGGAGCATGAGGAGCAGTGGGACGACTTCTCTGCCTGAGCCACCCCGTGTGTGTAGGTGTCCTCTCTGCCTTTTTGGCGTCTCGATGCCAAAGGGGGAGAGAGAGTAGGGATTTGCGTTGTGTCGTGCTTGGTGTGTTTGTTTGCTTTGTCGTTTGGACCTCGTTTGCCTCCTTTGCTTTTGTTCGGTTTGTGCATTCGAGACCTATCCTCCATATGGTGTAAGACATATGCACTCTATCTATCTTAGTTATCTTATGTCTGTACTATCTTGTCTAGTGATAAATTTGCCTTGTCTCTATAATATAGGGGGAGCTCTGTTCCTAGTATTCGTGCTCATCTAGGTGGCACACATTTAGGGGGAGCCCGTCTATATTATAGAGAGGAGGGGTTTGCATTTACTTAATAGTATTTTTCCTTGTGCAAATCCCGTTTTGTCATCAATCCACCAAAAAGGGGGAGATTGTAAGAACATATTTATCCCTAAGTGTTTTGGTGATTGATGACAACGCATTTGCGGACTAATCGTGTGCCATGAGTTTTCCAGACACTTCTTTGCTAGGCACAAGACGATTGGGTGTCCCTCAAAGACTGACGAAGACGGCGTCTTTTCTACGTTTCTTTTTGGTGGATATGAGTCGTAGGAAAGCCATACTATTAAGAGGGGGTCCGCGTTGGAAAAGTTTGGGTGGAATCATCACGTACACGTCTCCTTTTATCCCCTCCTTTTTCCTTGGAGCTTCCTCCGTTTTTCCTGCCTCCTTTGACTGGCTGCTGTTGTGGTTGCGATAGTACTGCTCCTGGATCAACGGTAGTACCGTAGGCATCCACGGTAGTACCGCGCCGTGGCGCAGTAGTACCGCTGGTGCTCACGGTAGTACCGCTCCCCGGAAGCCGCACTACCGCTGCCCACCAGGCTAGTGCTGCCCCCTTGCGGTAGTAGGAGCGGATGTAATATTTTACATCCGCACCTGCCGCGGTAGTACCGCTTTCGCCGTGTGGTAGTACCGCGCTATGCGGTCAGGTAGTAGTACCGCCCCTCGGCAGTACTACTGTGTCGGGTTTTTGCTACTTCCGTTTATTTGCGGAAGTAGGCACGGAAGTTCCCCTTCCCCCTGGCTGGGACTTTTGCCTTGCGGTAGTACCGCATGAGGGGCACGGTAGTACCGCGCGTGTGGAAGTACCGCCCCCAGCTTGCGTCTGTTTCTGTGCTGGGGTCGAGGCAGTACCGTGGGACGGTACGGTTGTACCGCACTGCCGTGCGGTAGTACCACTTGGTTGCAAGCAGTAGTACCGCGCGACCTTGCGGTAGTACCGCTGGCCGCGGGCTGGTTGGTGGGTAACAGTTGGATCTTTTCCACACACTATATAAAGGGTCTCCTTCTTCCCCTTGACTCACCTCTTCCACCATTAAACTCCATTATTGCTCCAAGCTCCATTTTCGCCCGATCTCACTCCCTAGCCAACCAAACTTGTTGATTTGCTCGGGAGTGGTTGAGAAGGCCCAGATCTACACTTCCACCAAGAGATATTTGATTCCCCCCTACTAATCCCTTGCGGATCTTGTTACTCTTGGGTGTTTGAGCATCCTAGACGGTTGAGGTCACCGCGAAGCCACAGTCCATTGTGGTGAAGCTTCGTGGTGTCGTTGGGAGGCTCCAATTGAGTTGTGGAGATTGCCCCAACCTCATTTGTAAAGGTTCGATCGCTGCCTCCAAGGGCACCAATAGTGGAATCACGGCATCTCGCATTGTGTGAGGGCGTGAGGAGATTACGGTGGCCCTAGTGGCTTCTTGGGGAGCATTGTACCTCCACACCGCTCCAACGGAGACGTACTTCCTCTCAAAGGGAAGGAACTTCGACAACACATCCTCGTCTCCACCGTCTCCACTCTTGGTTATCTCGTGCCTTTACTTGTGTAGCTTATTTGTTTCATATATCTTGCTTGCTTGTGTTCCTATTCGTGTTGCATCATATAGGTTGCTCATCTAGTTGCATATCTAGACAACCTACTTTGATGCAAAGTTTAAATTGCTAAAGAAAAGCTAAAAATTGTTAGTTGCCTATTCACCCCCCCCCCTCTAGTCAACCATATTGATCCTTTCATCAGGGAACATCAGTTGTATGCCAAGTTCAGCAAATGTGAGTTTTGGTTGAAAGAATTTGGATTCCTTGGACATGTTATATCAGGAGAAGGTATAGCAGTAGACCCCACCAAGGTTCAGTCAGTCACTGAATGGTTGGCACCCACTTCAGTTAGCGAGATCCTCAGTTTTCTTGGACTCGCAGGATACTACCGGAGATTCATTGAGAATTTTTCCAAGATTGTGAAGCCAATGACAGAGCTATTGAAGAAGGATACCAAATTTAAATGGACGGAAGAATGTGAAGCAAGTTTTCAGGAGTTAAAGAAACGTCTGACCACCGCCCCAGTACTGATTCTATCGGATATACGCAAGGATTTCCAAGTGTATTGCGACGCCTCTCGCTTATGACTTGGAGGAGTACTGATGCGGGACGGAAGAGTTGTCTCGTATGCCTCGCGACAACTGAAACCGCATGAGTTAAATTATGCCACGCATTACTTGAAGTTGGTTGTCGTAGTGCATGCGTTGAAGACTTGGAGACATTATCTTATTGGAAACCATTGCGATGTATACACTGACCATAAGAGTTTGAAGTACATTTTCGCTGAACCTTAGGCAGAGGAGATAGTTGGAGCTTATAAAGGATTATGACATGAAGCTTCACTATCATCCAGGCAAGGCCAACGTCGTAGCAGACACTTTGAGCCGGAAGAGTTATGCCAACACACTCATAAGCGCAGGACTGCCAAAGGAGTTGGCAGAGGATCTCAGGGAGCTTCGATTGGAGATTGTCCCTAGAGGTTTTGTTGCAACAATGGAAGTTCGGTCTACATTGTTAGGAAAGATTTGAGAAGCTCAGAAGGATGACAAAGAGATCGCTGAGATAAAAGAGAGAATGAGCAAAGGAAAGGCCAAAGGTTTTCATGAGGATGAACATGACACCTTGTGGTTTGAGGACCGTGTTTATGTGCCCAATAATACAAAGATCAGGAAGTTAATACTTCAGGAGGCTCATGACTCACCATACTCGATTCACCCCGGAAACACCAAGATGTATGTGGATTTAAAGTAGCGTTTCTGGTGGACTGGTATGAAGAAGGATATTGCCGAGTTTGTAGCCGTATGTGATGTATGTCAGAGAGTGAAGGCAGAACATCAAAAGCCAGCCGGATTGTTACAACCTATGCCGATACCCGAATGGAAGTGGGATAAGCTTGACATGGATTTCATCACCGGTTTTCCCAGGACCAAATCAGGATATGATTCTATATGGGTAGTAGTTGATCGCTTGACCAAAGTAGCTCACTTTATCCCAGTGAAAACCACCTATACAAGCGCCAAGTTGGCAAAGATATACATGACCAGGATCGTATGTTTGCATGGAGTTCCAAGAACAATTGTATCAGATAGAGGAACCCAGTTTATCTCAAAGTTTTGGAATCAGTTGCATGAAACTTTGGGAACCAGACTGGAGTTGAATATAGCTTTTCACCCGCAAACAGATGGACAGACCGAAAGAGTCAACCAGATTCTGGAGGATATGTTGAGAGCTTGTGCACTAGATTATGGATCTAGTTGGGATGACAACTTGCCCTACGCAGAGTTCTCATGCAACAACAGTTAACAAGACAGTTTGAAGATGGCACCTTTCGAAGCCTTGTATGGAAGGAGGTGCAGGACACCGTTGTTGTGGGATGAAGTTGGAGACCGTCAGTTGTTTGGACCAGATTTGATTAAGGAATCGGAAGAGAAGGTTAAATTGATTAGAGATAGACTGAAGGTAGCTCAGTCCCGACAGAAGAGCTATGCAGATTCAAAATGCAAGGAGGTAGTGTATGAAATCGGAGACAGAGTGTATCTTCGGGTATCACCACTCCGAGGAGTTAAGCGCTTTGGAGTTAAGGGAAAGTTAGTGCCACGCTTTGTGGGACCATACAGAGTTTTGGAACGTATGAGAGAAGTTGATTATAAGTTGGAATTACCCGAAGGATTGTCAGGAGTTCACGATGTGTTCCACGTTTCTCAGTTGAAGAAGTGCCACGCAGAGATGGCCGACATTCCTCTTAGAGATACAGTACCGCTGGAAGCAATTCAGTTGGACAATGATTTTACCTATGAGGAGAAGCTAGTCAGGATTCTCGAGTTTGCCAGTCGGGTTACCGCAGCAAGGTTATTAAGTTTTGCAAAGTTCAGTGGAGTCACCATACCGAGGACGAAGCCACCTGGGAACGATAGGAAGACCTACGCAAGGACCATCCACACCTATTTTCTAGCCAACTCGAATCTCGAGGGCGAGATTCATCTTAAGGGGGTAGGTTTGTAACATCCCAAATTTTCAATTTGGAATGTTATACATTAGATCATCATTGCATATCATATTTTATTGCATTTTGGCTTGATCCTAGAAATTCCATGCAACTCAAGGACCTACGGAGAGAGTTGGGGATTTCATTATTTTCATATTTGAGTTTTCTCGACTTTTGAAAAGAAAATCGTTTGATTTTAATTATTTTCTCTTCGAATATTTCTTTTATAAAAATAAAAGAGAGAGGATAAAATGACTTCCTCAAAATAGAGAAATATCGAAGATTTAATATTAAAATCAAATAAGATTTTTATTCGGAGTTTTATCGCTATTTTATTTGAATTAGGAAAAATATGCGTTTTTCAAAATTGCATTTTAGGAACAAATAAATGTTCATCTTGTCCGGCTTATTTTTAGAGGACGGAGAAAATTTATTTCAGGATTTTTGGAGTCTGTTTAGTATTTCTTTTCTTTCTTTTTCTGCACGTCGGAATTATTTTAAAAAAAAAGTGAACCGACTCCGGGCCATACCCGAGCGGGACTCCGCCCGGGGGGCTTTTTAAGCCGCGCTGCCGAAGCCCACCGCAGCCCGTCCGCACCGCCGCCCCAAACCCTAACCCTAGCCCGCGCCGCTGCCGCCGCCGCCGCCGCACCGGAGCCGCCCCGCCATCGCCGGACCTCGCCAGACCCCAGGTAGCCGCCTCGGTTTTCGTGATAAAACCGTTTTGTTTTTTTCGAAACCCTAGATCTGTTTTTTTAGATCCGGTTCGGTTTATTTTTTCGATTTAGTTATTTAGCGAACGCCCGTTTTTATGTTTGTTTTAACGAACGGTTTTCACCGTTTAGCCGCAGACAGTGAATGTTCATTCATTAGCCTGTTCGTTAGTTTTTCTTTTTCTCAGATTTTCCGCGATTATTTTCGATCGCAATTTCTGATCCGATTTTCGTTTTAGTATAACTTTTCGCTCATTTATCAGAATTAGGCGATTCAAGCGCCTAGAGTTTCGTCTCGAAACCCTCTTTCCGTTTAACCAACTTGAACAAGATTTTAATACAGTAAAATTTGACCTTAGTCCAGATTAGTAATCGGATCTTGTTTCTTTCGCAGTTTGAGTTTGGTTGCTCTGTTTGATTTGATTCTTTTTGCAAATCGGAGTTCTTAAGTTGAACTTTCTGGTTAGATCTCTTATTTGAGTTTTACCCGTGCGTCTTGTTTGATTGCTTATTGTATGCTTGTTTGTTTGCGATAGAACACCCGGAGTGTGAAGCGTGCTACTACGAGTCTCTAGGTTTTGCGGATCATCAGCAAGGCAAGTAACACTTTGATCATATCCCTTTATCACCCATTTTTATGCATTAGTTTCAACCCTCAAACAGTGCATGGTTAGGACTTGATAACATGTGGGATTGGGAAGTAGTTGATGAGGTAGAACCTATTGCCCTGTTACTATCAAACCCTTGGGAGTTACTTCTACGTATTGCTTGTATTGCTATGCTATGCTCGCAGACGTGGATTGGGTTTGAGTGAAACCATGACAGATGTGAGATTATTAATTAATGGTTCAACTTAAGGTGGCAACTTTAATACACATCTGGGTGGATTATTTGCCGGACAGCTGGAGAATCCATTGTTGTCCTAGGATATCCTGGAGTACCCGTGTGATAATCCTAAGGTCCGCCACCCAGGCTCAAAGGGAACTGGGATATTTCATGCTAGAAACTTCCGTGTGCAGCCACAAGCTATTATGGGCTCTAGCATAGTTGAGTAAGTTGCGTGAAGCTCTTGAAGAGGTAGACTAGCAGATGTAGTGGGTTGTAGGTGGTATAGTCTATCCGGAGTAGAGAGTTAATGCTTCTAAAAGACTGTGTCTCGGTCATCCGTTTCTCAAACACCACGTAGTGCGAGAAATCCAACGGAGGAGATCGAGTCTTGTGGGGAAAAGTGTGCAAACCTCTGCAGAGTGTACAAACTAATCATGGTTAGTCGTGTCCCCGGTTATGGACATCTTGAGTATCTAGTACTTGGATTATCATATGCATCTCATCACTCTAAATTAATATTGTTGGGTTGATAATTACTTTTAATTGGGATTGAGTTGGAGGAACCTTCTTAATGATGTTTCAACTACCATGATAGTTAAATAAAATCTATTCCTTTGTTGTAGGGAAAAATTGGCTTTTCGCAAAACTTTAGCCGTAGAGCTTTCCACCAGCCAAATATGCATATAGTGATAGCATTATTCTGTTCTTGCTCTACTGTGTTATATTGCCAGCATATTCCATGTGCTGACCCGTTTTCGGGCTGCAACGTATTATGTTGCAGACTTTTCAGACGAGGAGTAAGGTTTGTTAGGTCGTTGCCATGCAACTCAGCTATGCCATTGGAGTTGATGGACTCACTTTATCTTCCAAGCCTTCTAATGTTATCGTATTAGATGGCCTTAATCCATATTTATTGTAATAAGTTCTCTTTTGAGACATTCAATGTAATAAGTGTGTGATTGCTACTCTGTTATAAATCCTTCGAGTACTGTGTGTGTCAGCATTACCGATCCAGGGATGACAATGAAGCACAAAGACTTGGCCGTTTGAGGTCGGGTCACTACATGTTGCTATAAACACTAGTAAAGTACACATCAATAACATGTATATCAAATATACTTTTGTTCACTTTGTCATCCTTCTTATTCGCCAAGTATCTAGGGCAGTTCCACTTCCAGTGACCATTTCCTTTTCAGTAGAAGCACTCAGTTCCAGGCTTGGGTCTAGCTTTGGGCTTCTTCATGGGAGCAGAAACTTGCTTGCTATTCTTCTTTGAAGTTCCTCTTTCTTTCCCTTTTCCCTTTTCTTGAAACTAGTGGTCTTGTTAACCATCAACGGTTGATGCTATTTCTTGATTTCTACCTTCATCGATTTCAGCATCGTGAAGAGCTTGGGGATTACTTTCGTCATCCCTTGCATATTATAGTTCATCACTAAGTCCTAGTAACTTGGTGATAGTGACTAGAGAACTTTGTCAATTACTATCTTATCTGGAAGATTAACTCCCACTTGATTCAAGCAATTGTAGTACCCAGACAATCTGAGCACATGCTCACTGGTTGAGCTATTCTCCTCCATCTTGTAGGCAAATTACTGTCAGAGGTCTCCTACCTCTCGACACGGGCATGAGTATGAAATATCAATTTCAACTTTTAGAACATCGTATATGCTCTGTGGCATTCAAAAACATTTTTGAAGTCCCGGTTCTAAGCCTTAAAGCATGGTGCACTAAACTATTAAGTGGTCATCATATCGAGCTTTGTCAAACGTTCATAACGTCTGCATTTGCACCTGCAATAGTTATGTCACCTGGCGGTGCATCAAGGACATAATTCTTCTGTGCAGCAATGAGGATAATCCTCAGATCACGGATCGAATCCGCATCATTGCTACTATCATCTTTCAACATAGTTTTCTCTAGGAACATATCATAAATAAAACGGGGAAGCTATACGTGAGCAATTGATCTACAACATAGATATGCAAATACTATTAGGACTAAGTTCATAATAAATTAAAGTTTAATTAATCAAATTACTTAAGAACTCCCACTTAGATAGACATCCCTCTAATCATCTAAGTGATCACGTGATCCATATCAACTAAACCATGTCCGATCATCACGTGAGATGGAGTAGTTTTCAATGGTGAACATCACTATGTTGATCATACCTACTATATGATTCACGCTCGACCTTTCGGTCTCAGTGTTCCGAGACCATATCTGCATATGCTAGGCTCGTCAAGTTTAACTTGAGTATTCTGCTTGTGCAAACATGGTTTGCACCCATTGTATGTGAACGTAGAGCTTATCACACCCGATCATCACGTGGTGTCTCAGCACGAAGAACTGTCGCAACGGTGCATACTCAGGGAGAACACTTATACCTTGAAATTTTAGTAAGGGATCATCTCATAATGCTACTGTCGTACTAAGAAAAATAAGATGCACAAAAGATAAACATCACATGCAATCAAAATATGTGACATGATATGGCCATCATCATCTTGTGCCTTTGATCTCCATCTCCAAAGTACCGTCATGATCTCCATTGTCACTGGCATGACACCATGATCTCCATCATCTTGATCTCTATCAACGTGTTGTAATATGGTCATCTCGCCAACTATTGCTTTTGCAACTATTGGTATCGCATAGCGATAAAGTAAAGCAATTATATGGCGCTTGCATCTTATGCAATAAAGAGACAACCATAAGGCTCCTGTCAGTTGCCGATAACTTTAACAAAACCTGATCGTCTCATACAACAATTTATATCCCATCACATCTTGACCATATCACATCACAACATGCCCTGAAAAAACAAGTTAGACGTCCTCTACTTTGTTGTTGCAAGTTTTACGTGGCTGCTACGGGCTGAGCAAGAACCGTTCTTACCTACGCATCAAAAACCACAATGCGGTATAGTGATTGCTTTTTGATCTTCAGAAAGAACCCTGTTCATTGAATTCGATTCAACTAAAGTTGGAGAAATAGACACCCACTAGCCACCTGTGTGTGAAGCACGTTGGTAGAACCAGTCTCGCGTAAGCGTACGCGTAATGTTAGTCTGAGCCGCTTCATCCAACAATACGGCTGAATCAAGAATCAACTAGTGACGGCAAGCAATATGTATATACCCACGCCCACAACTCCTTTGTGTTCTACTCATGCATATAACATCTACGCATAGACTTGGCTCGGATGCCACTATTGGGGAACGCAGTAATTTCAAAAAAAATCCTACGCACATGCAAGATCTATCGTGGTGATGCATAGCAACGAGAGGGGAAGAGTGTTGTCCACGTACCCTCGTAGATCGTAAGTGGAAGCGTTATGACAACGCGGTTGATGTAGTCGTACGTCTTCACGATCTGACTGATCCTAGTACTGAAAGTAGAGCACCTCCGCAATTTGCACACGTTCAGCTTGGTAACGTCCCACGAACTCTCGATCCAGCTGTGTGTCGAGGGAGAGCTTTGTCAGCACGACGGCGTGATGACGGTGATGATGATGCTATCGGAACAGGGCTTCGCCTAAGCACCGCTACGATATGACCGAGGTGGATTATGGTGGAGGGGCACCGCACACGGCTAAGGGATCAATGATCAACTTGTGTGTCTATGGGGTGCCCCCTTGCCACATATATATAGGATAGAGGGAGGAGGAGGCCGGCCCTCATAGGGCGCGCCCAAAGTGTGGAGTCCTACTAGGACTCCCTAGTCCTAGTAGGATTCCACCTCCCACATGGAATAGGAAAAAGGGAAGGGAGAAGGAGAAGGAAGGAAGGGGGCGCCCCTTTTCCCTAGTCCAATACGGAATAGTCCATGGGGAAAGGGCGCAGCCACCCTTGAGGCCTTTCTCTCCTTTTTCCGTATGGCCCATTAAGGCCCAATACGAATTCCCGTAACTCTCCGGTACTTCGAAAAATACCCGAATCACTCGGAACCTTTCCGATGTCCGAATATAGCCTTCCAATATATTAATCTTTACATCTTGACCATTTCGAGACTCCTCGTCATGTCCCCGATCTCATCCAGGACTCCGAACAAACTTCGGTCATCAAATCACATAACTCATAATACAAATCGTCACAGAATGTTAAGCGTGCGGACCCTACGGGTTCGAGAACTATGTAGACATGACCGAGACTCATCTACGGTGAATAACCAATAGCGGAACCTGGATGCTCATATTGGTTCCTACATATTCTACCGAGATCTTTATCGGTCAAACCGCATAGCAACATACCTTGTTCCCTTTGTCATCGGTATGTTACTTGCCCGAGATTCGATCATCGGTATCTCAATACCCAGTTCAATCTCGTTGCTGACAAGTCTCTTTACCCGTTTTGTAATGCATCATCCCGCAACTAACTCATTAGTCACATTGCTTGCAAGGCTTAGAGTGATGTGCATAACCGAGAGGGCCCAGAGATACCTCTCCGATAGACAGAGTGACAAATCATAATCTCGATCTATGCCAACTCAACAAACACCATTGGAGACACCTGTACAGCATCTTTATAATCACCCAGTTACGTTGTGATGTTTGATAGCACACAAGGTGTTCCTCTGGTATTCGGGAGTTGCATAATCTCATAGTCAGAGGAGCATGTATAAGTCATGAAGAAAGCAGTAGCAATAAAATTGAACGATCATTATGCTAAGCTAATGGATGGGCCTTGTCCATCACATCATTCTCTAATGATGTGATCCCGTTCATCAAATGAAAACACACGTCCATGGCTAGGAAACTTAACCATCTTTGATTAACGAGCTAGTCAGGTAGATGCATACTAGGGACACTATGTTTGTCTATGTATTCACACATGTACTAAGTTTCCTGTTAATACAATTCTAGCATGAATAATAAACATTTATCATGATATAAAGAAATATAAATAACAACTTTATTATTGCCTCTAGGGCATATTTCCTTCAGTATTTACAAGAAAGTGAGTGGGAGCTCTGTAGCATTTCTGATATTATATGTGGATGACATATTGTTGATCGGAAATGATACTGAATTTCTGAATAGCATAAAAGGATACGTGAATAAGAATTTTTCAATGAAAGACCTCGGTGAAGCTGCTTATATATTGGGCATCAAGATCTATAGAGATAGATCAAGATGCTTAATTGGACTTTCACAAAGCACATACCTTAATAAAGTTTTGAAGAAGTTCAAAATGAATCAAGTAAATAAAGGGTTCTTGCCTGTGTTACAAGGTGTGAAGATTGAGTCAGACTCAATACCCGACCACTGTAGAAGATAGAGAGAAAATGAAAGTCATTCCCTATGCTCCGGTCATAGGTTCTATCATGTATGCAATGCTGTGTACCAGACCTGATGTGTGCCTTGCTATTAGTTTAGCAGGGAGGTACCATAGTAATCCAGGAGTGGATCACTAGACAGCGGTCAAGAACATCCTGAAATACCTGAAAAGGACTAAGGATATGTATCTCATTTATGAAGGTGACAAAGAGCTCGTCGTAAACGGTTACGTCGATGCAAGCTTTGACACTGATTCGGATGACTCTAAGTCACAAACCGGATACGTATTTTTATTGAATGGTGGAGCTGTCAGTTGGTGCAGTTCTAACCAAAGCGTCATGGCGGGATCTACGTGTGAAGCGGAATACATAGCGGCGTTAGAAGCAGCAAATGAAGGAGTCTGGATGAAGGAGTTCATATCCGATCTAGGTGTCATACCTAGTGCATCGGGTCCAATGAAAATCTTTTGTGACAATACTTGTGCAATTGCCTTGGCAAAGGAATCCGGATTTCACAAGAGAACCAAGCACATCAAGAGATGCTTCAACTCCATCCGCGATCAAGTCAAGGAGGGAGACATAGAGATTTGCAAGATACATACGGATCTAAATGTTGCAGACCCGTTGACTAAGCCTCTCTCACGAGCGAAACATGATCAGCACCAAGACTCCATGGGTGTTAGAATCATTACAGTGTAATCTAGATTATTGACTCTAGTGCAAGTGTGAGACTGAAGGAAATATGCCCTAGAGGCAATAATAAAGTTGTTATTCATATTTCCTTATATCATGATAAATGTTTATTATTCATGCTAGAATTGTATTAACTAGAAACTTAGTACATGTGTGAATACATAGACAAACAGAGTGTCACTAGTATGCCTCTACTTGACTAGCTCGTTAATCAAAGATGGCTAAGTTTCCTAGCCATGGACAAAGAGTTGTCATTTGATGAAATGGGATCACATCAATAGAGAAAGATGTGATTGACTTGATCCATCCGTTAGCTTAGCATGATGATCGTTTAGTTTACTGCTATTGCTTTCTCCATAACTTATACATGTTCCTATGACTATGAGATTATGCATCTCCCGAATACCGGAGGAACACTTAGTGTGCTATCAAATGTCACAACATAACTAGGTGACTATAAAGATGCTCTACAGGTGTCTCCGATGGTGTTTGTTGAGTTGGCATAGATCAAGATTAGGATTTGTCACTCCGTGTATCGGAGAGGTATCTCTGGGCCCTCTCGGTAATGCACATCACTATAAGCCTTGCAAGCAATGTGACTAATGAGTTAGTTATGGGATGTTGCATTACGAAATGAGTAAAGAGACTTGCCGGTAATGAGATTGAACTAGGTATTGAGATACCGATGATCGAATCTCGGGCAAGTAACATACCGATGACAAAAGGAACAACGTATGTTGTTATGCGGTTTGACCGATAAAGATCTTCATAGAATATGTAGGAATCAATATGAGCATCCAGGTTCCGCTATTGGTTGTTGACCAGAGATGAGTCTCGGTCATGTCTACATAGTTATCAAACCCGTAGGGTCCGCATGCTTAACGTTCGGTGACGATCGGTATTATGAGTTTATGTGTTTTGATGTACCGAAGGTTGTTCGGAGTCCCAGATGTGATCACGGACATGACGAGGAGTCTCTAAATGGTCGATACATAAAGATTGATATATTGGACGGCTATATTCGGACACAGGAAGTGTTTCGGGTGATTTCAGAGAAAACCGGAGTGCTGGA
>NC_041388.1:44898275-44908537 GCF_002162155.2 Triticum dicoccoides | reverse complement strand
CGAGGAACTAGTGGGCCTAGATGGGCCTTAGTGGAGAGAGAGGGAGAGGGGATGCAAGGGCAGGCCGTGCGGCCCCCTCCCCCTTGGGTCCGAATTGGACTAGGAGGGGGTGGCGCCCCCTCCTTTCCTTCCTCTCTCCCACTCCTTCCTTCCCCCTCCTAGTAGCACTAGGAAAGGAGGAATCCTACTCCTACAAGGAGGAGGATTCCTCCCCTCCTTGGCGCGCCCTAGGGCCGGTCGGCCTCCCCCCTTGCTCCTTTATATACAGGGGCAGGGGGGCACCCTAGAACACAAAAGTTGACATTGTTTAGCCATGTGCAGTGCTGCTACCTCTTGAGCACTGCGTTGGTTTTCCCTTAAAGAGGAAAGGGTGATGCAGCAAATTAGCGTAAGTATTTCCCTCAGTTTTTTAGAACCAAGGTATCAATCCAGTAGGAGACTACACGCAAGTCACCTCGCACCTACACAAACAAATAAGAACCTCACAACCAACGCGATAAAGGGGTTGTCAATCCCTTAACGGTCACTAACAAGAGTGAGATCTGACCGAGATAATAAGATAAATATTTTTGGTATTTTTATTATATATATTGGAAAATAAATATTGCAAAATAAAATAGATTGGAAACTTATATGATGGAAAATAGACCCGGGGGCCATAGGTTTCACTAGTGGCTTCTCTTAAGATAGCATAAGTATTACGGTGGGTAAATAAATTACTATCGAGCAATTGATAGAAAAGTGCATAATTATAAGAATATCTAGGCATGATCATATATATAGGCATCACGTCCGCGACAAGTAGACCGAAACGATTCTGCATCTACTACTATTACTCCACACATCGACCGCTATCCGGCATGCATCTAGAGTATTAAGTTCATAAGAACAGAGTAACGCATTAGGCAAGATGACATGATGTAGAGGGACACACTCAAGCAATATGATATAAAACCCATCTTTTTATCCTCGATGGAAACAATACAATACGTGCCTTGCTGCCTCTGCTGTCACTGGGAAAGGACACCGCAAGATTGAACCCAAAGCTAAGCACTTCTCCCATTGCAAGAAAGATAAATCTAGTAGGCCAAACCAAACTAATAATTCGAAGAGACTTGTAAAGATAACAAATCATACATAAAAGATTTCAGAGAAGAATCAAATATTGTTCCTAGATAATCTTGATCATAAACCCACAATTCATCGAATCTCGACAAACACACCGCAAAAAGAATTACATCAAATAGATCTCTAAGAAGATCGAGGAGAACTTTGTATTGAGATCCAAAGAGGAAGAAGAAGCCATCTAGCTAATAACTATGGACCCGAAGGTCTGAAGTAAACTACTCACACATCATTGGAGAGGCTATGGTGTTGATGTAGAAGCCCTCCGTGATTGATTCCCCCTCCGGCAGAGCTCCGGAAATGGCCCCAAGATGGGATCTCTTGGGTACAGAAGGTTGCGGCGGTGGAAATAGGGTTTCGTGGTGCTCCTGGATGTTTTTGGGGTATATGGATATATATAGGAGGAAGAAGTAGGTCGGTGGAGCTGCGATGGGCCCACGAGGGTGGGGGCGCACCCAGGGGCAGGCGCGCCTCCCTGCCTCGTGGCCTCCTCGCTCCTATCTTGACATCTACTCCAAGTCCCCTGGATCACGGTTGTTCCAAAAATAACTCTCCCGAAGGTTTCATTCCGTTTGGATTCTGCTTGATATTCCTTTTCTGTGAAACACTGAAATAGGCAAAAAACAGCAATTTGCACTGGGCCTTAGGTTAGTAGGTTAGTCCCAAAATAATATAAAAGTGTATAATAAAACCCATTAAACATCCAAAACAGATAATATAATAGCATGGAACAATCAAAAATTATAGATACGTTGCAGACGTATCAAGCATCCCCAAGCTTAATTTCCTGCTTGTCCTTGAGTAGGTAAATGATAAAAACATAATTTTTGATGTGGAATGCTACCTAGCATAATTCTCAATGTAATTTTCTTTATTGTGGCATGAATATTCAGATCCGAGAGATTCAAGACAAAAGTTTAATATTGACATAAAATAATAATACTTCAAGCATACTAACTAAGCAATCATGTCTTCTCAAAATAACATGGCCAAAGAAAGTTCATCCCTACAAAATCATATAGTTTGGTCATGCTCCATTTTCGTCACACAAGAATGCTCTCATCATGCACAACCCCGATGACAATCCAAGCAATTGTTTCATACTTTAGTAATCTCAAACTTTTTTTCAACTTTCACGCAATATATGAGCGTGAGCCATGGATATAGCACTATGGGTGGAATAGAATATAATGATGGGGGTTATGTGGAGAAGACAAAAAAGGAGAAAGTATCACATCGACGCGGCTAATCAACGGGCTAGGGAGATGCCCATCGATTGATGTCAATGCAAGGAGTAGGAATTGCCATGCAACGGATGCACTAGAGCTATAAATGTATGAAAGCTCAACAAAAGAAACTAAGTGAGTGTGCATCCAACTTGCTTGCTCACGAAGACCTAGGGCATTTGAGGAAGCCCATTGTTGGAATATACAAGCCAAGTTCTATAATGAAAAATTCCCACTAGTATATGAAAGTGACAAAACAAGAGACTCTTTATCATAAAGATCATGGTGCTACTTTGAAGCACAAATGTGGAAAAAAGGGATAGTAGCATTGTCCCTTTTTATTTCTCTTTTTTTGGGTTGGCCTTTCCCTTTTTTTATTTGGGACAATGCTCTATTAATGATGATCATCACACTTCTATTTATTTACAACTCAATGATTACAACTCGATACTAGAACAAAATATGACTCTATATGAATGCCTCCGACGGTGTACCGGGAAGGGCAATGAATCAAGAGTGACATGTATGATAAATTATGCATGGTGGCTTTGCCACAAAATACGATGTCAACTACAGGATCATGCAAGGCAATATGACAATGATGAAGCGTGTCATAAATGAAACGGTGGAAAGTTGCATGGCAATATATCTCGGAATGGCTATGGAAATGCCATAATAGGTAGGTATGGTGGCTGTTTTGAGGAAGATATAAGGAGGTTTATGTGTGATAGAGTGTATCATATCACGGGGTTTGGATGCACCAGTGAAGTTTGCACCAACTCTCAAGGTGAGAAAGGGCAATGCACGGTACCGAAGAGGCTAGCAATGATGGAAAGGTGAGAGTGCGTATAATCCATGGACTCAACATTAGTCATAAAGAACTCACATACTTATTGCAAAAATCTACAACTCATCAAAAACCAAGCATTACGCGCATGCTCCTAGGGGGATAGATTGGTAGGAAAATACCATCGCTCGTCCCCGACCGCCACTCATAAGGAAGACAATCAAAGAACACCTCATGTTTCAAATTTGTTACACAACGGTTACCATACGTGCATGCTACGGGACTTGCAATCTTCAACACAAGTATTTCTCAAATTCACAACTACTCAACTAGCATAACTCTAATATCACCATCTTTATATCTCAAAACAATTATCAAGTATCAAACTTCTCATAGTATTCAATGCACCTTTTTATGAAAGTTTTTATTATACCAATCTTGGATGCCTATCATATTAGGGCCAATTTTATAACCAAAGCAAATTACCATGCTATTATAAATGACTCTCAAAATAATATAAGTGAAGCATGAGAGATCAATAATTTCTATAAAATAAAACCACCACCGTGCTCTAAAAGATATAAGTGAAGCACTAGAGCAAAATTATCTAGCTCAAAAGATATAAGTGAAGCACATAGAGCATTCTAATAAATTCCGATTCATGTGTGTGTCTATCCCAAAAGGTGTGTACATCAAGGATGATTGTGGTAAACTAAAAAGCAAAGACTCAAATCATACAAGACGCTCCAAGCAAAACACATATCATGTGGTGAATAAAAATATAGCCTCAATTAAAGTTACCGATGGACGAAGACGAAAGAGGGGATGCCTTCCGGGGCATCCCCAAGCTTAGGCTTTTGGTTGTACTTGAATTTTACCTTGGTGTGCCTTGGGCATCCCTAACCTTAGGCTCTTGCCACTCCTTATTCCATAATCCATCAAATCTTTACCCAAAACTTGAAAACTTCACAACACAAAACTCAACAGAAAATCTCATAAGCTCCGTTAGTATAAGAAAACAAACCACCACTTAAGGTACTATAATGAACTAATTCCTTATTTATATTGGTGTTAAACCTACTGTATTCCAATTTTTCTATGGTTCATACCCTCCGATACTAGCCATAGATTCATCAAAATAAGCAAACAACACACGAAAAACAGAATCTGTCAAAAACAAAATAGTCTGTAGTAATCTGTAGGTTTCTAATACTTATGTAACCCCAAAAATTCTGAAATAAATTGGTGGACTTGAGGAATTTGTCTATTAATCATCTGCAAAAAGAACCAACCTAATCGCACTCTCCAGTAGAAAATGGCAGCAAATCTCGTGAGCGCTAAAGTTTCTGTTTTTTACAGCAAGATCGCAAAAACTTCCCCCAAGTCTTCCCAAAGGTTCTACTTGGCACAAAAACTAATTAAAAGCATAAAACCACATGTAAACAGAGGCTATATGAATTATTTATTACTAAACAGAACCAAAAAGCAAGAAACAAAAATAAAATTGGGTTGCCTCCCAACAAGCGCTATTGTTTAACCCCCCTAGCTAGGCATAAAAGTAAGAATAGATCTAGGTATTATCATCTCTGGTATGCAATCCATAGGTGGCTCTCATAATAGATTGATAATGTAATTTAATTTTATTTCTAGGAAAGTGTTCCATGCCTTTCCTTAACGGAAATTGGAATCTAATATTCCCTTCTTTCATATCAATAAATGCATCAATCGTTCTAAGGAAAGGTCTACCAAGAATAATGGGACATGTAGGATTGCAATCAATGTCAAGAACAATGAAATCTACGGGCACATAATTCCTATTTGCAACAATAAGAACATCATAAATCCTTCCCACAGGTTTCTTAATAGTGGAATCCGCAAGATGCAAATTTAAAGAACAAACATCAAATTCACGGAAACCTAACACATCACACAAAGTTTTTGGAATCGTGGAAACGCTAGCACCCAAATCACATAACGCGTAGCATTCATGATCTTTAATCTTAATTTTAATAGTAGGTTCGCACTCATCATGAAGTTTTGTAGGGATAGAAACTTCTAATTGAAGATTTTCTTCATAAGATTGCATTAAAGCATCAACGATATGTTTGGTAAAAGTTTTATTTTGACTATAAGTATGCGGAGAATTTAACACGGATTGTAACAAGGAAATACAATCTATCAAAGAGCAATTATCATAATTAAATTCCTTAAAATCCAAAATAGTGGGTTCATTGCTATATAAAGTTTTGACCTCTTTAATCCCATTTTTATTAATTTTTGCACCAAGATCTAAAAACTTCGAATCATTGGGACGCCTTTTAACTAAAGTTGACTCATCTCCAGTCCCATCATTATCAAGATTCATATTGCAAAACAAAGATTTAATAGGAGACACATCAATCACTTTTAGATCTTCATCCTTATTATCATCAAAACTAGAAGAACACACTTTTATAAAGCAATCCTTTTTTACACGCACCCTAGCGGTTCTTTCTTTGCACTCATCAATTGAAATTCTCATGGCTTTGAGAGACTCATTGATATCATGCTTAGGTGGAATAGATCTAAGTTTCAAAGAATCAACATCAAGAGAAATTCTATCCACGTTCCTAGCCAACTCATAAATCTTAGACAATTTTTCTTCAATCAAAGCATTGAAACTCTTTTGCGAACTAATAAATTCTTTAATACTAGATTAAAAATCAGAGCGAATATTATTATAATTTCCATAAGAATTGTTGTAGGAATTACCATAATTATTAGAGGAATTACTAGGATACGGCCTAGGATTAAAGTTTCCTCTATACGCGTTGTTACCAAAATCATTCCTACCAACAAAATTCACATTCATAGATTCATTATTATTCTCAATCAAAGTAGACAAAGGCATATCATTAGGATCAGAAGAAACACTCTTATTAGCAAACAATTTCATAAGTTCATCCATCTTTCCACTCAAAACATTAATTTCTTCTATAGCATGAACCTTTTTACTTATAGATCTTTCAGTGTGCCATTGAAAATAATTAACCATAATATTATCTAGCAGTTTGGTAGCTTCTCCTAAAGTGATTTCCATAAAAGTGCCTCCCGCGGCTGAATCTAAAAGATTTCTAGAAGCAAAATTCAATCCAGCATAAAAAAATTGTATGATCATCCATAAATTCAAACCATGAGTAGGGAAATTGCAAATCATTAATTTCATCCTCTCCCAAGATTGTGCAACATGCTCATGATCTAGTTGCTTAAAGTTCATAATATTGTTTCTAAGAGAGATGATCTTAGCAGGAGGAAAATACTTACAGATAAAAGCATCTTTGCACTTATTCCAAGAATCAATACTATTTTTAGGCAAAGAAGAAAACCAAGTTTTAGCACGATCTCTAAGAGAAACGGGAATAGCTTTAATTTAACAATATCATTATCCACATCTTTATTATTTTACATATCACACAAATCAACAAAGTTGTTTAGATGGGTAGCAGCATCTTCACTAGGAAGGCCAGAAAACGGATCTTTCATGACAAGATTCAGCAAAGCAGTATTAATTTCACAAGATTCAGCATCGGTAAGGGGAGCAATCGGAGTGCTAATAAAATTATTATTGTTGGTATTGGAAAATCACACAATTTAGTATTATCTTGAGCCATCGTGACAAACAATCCAACACACAAGCACACAAGAAGCGAGTGAAAAAGAGGCGAACGGAAAAAGGAGGGCGAATAAAACGGCAAGGGTGAAGTGGGGGAGAGGAAAATAAGAGGCAAATGGCAAATAATGTAGTGTGAGGGATAAGAGTTTGTGATGGGTACTTGGTATGTCTTGACTTGTGCGTAGATCTCCCCGGCAACGGCGCCAGAAATCCTTCTTGCTACCTCTTGAGCACTGCGTTGGTTTTCCCTTGAAGAGGAAAGGGTGATGCAGCAAAGTAGCGTAAGTATTTCCCTCAGTTTTTGAGAACTAAGGTATCAATCCAGTAGGAGACTACACGCAAGTCACCTCGCACCTACACAAACAAATAAGAACCTCACAACCAACACGATAAATGGGTTGTCAATCCCTTCATGGTCACTTACGAGAGTGAGATCTGACAGAGATAATAAGATAAATATTTTTGGTATTTTTATTATATAGATTGGAAAATAAAGATTGCAAAATAAAATAGATTGGAAACTTATATGATGGAAAACAGACCCGGGGTCCATAGGTTTCACTAGTGGATTCTCTCAAGATAGCATAAGTATTACGGTGGGTAAACAAATTACTATCGAGCAATTGATAGAAAAGTGCATAATTATGAGAGTATCTAGGCATGATCATGTATATAGGCATCACGTCCACGATAAGTAGACCGAAACGAGTCTGCATCTACTACTATTACTCCACACATCGACCGCTATCCAACATGCATCTAGAGTATTTAGTTCATAAGAACAGAGTAATGCATTAGGCAAGATGACATGATGTAGAGGGACAAACTCAAGCAATATGATATAAACCCCATTTTTTTATCCTTGATAGCAACAATACAATACGTGCCTTGTTGCCCCTGCTGTCACTGGGAAAGGACACCGCAAGATTGAACCCAAAGCTAAGCACTTCTCCCATTGCAAGAAAGATCAATCTAGTAGGGCAAACCAAACTGATAATTCGAAGAGACTTGCAAAGATAACAAATCATACATAAAAGATTTCAGAGAAGAATCAAATATTGTTCCTAGATAATCTTGATCATAAACCCACAATTCATCGAATCTCGACAAACACACCGCAAAAAGAATTACATCGAATAGATCTCTAAGAAGATCGAGGAGAACTTTGTATTGAGATCCAAAGAGGGAGAAGAAGCCATCTAGCTAATAACTATGGACCCGAAGGTCTGAAGTAAACTACTCACACATCATTGGAGAGGCTATGGTGTTGATGTAGAAGCCCTTTGTGATTGATTCCCCCTGCGGCGGAGCTCCGTAAAAGGCCCCAAGATGGGATCTCTTGGGTACAGAAGGTTGCGGCGATGGAAATAGGGTTTCGTGGTGCTCCTGGATGTTTTCGGGGTATATGGATATATATATATAGGAGGAAGAAGTAGGTCGGTGGAGCTGCGAGGGGCCCACGAGGGTGGGAGGCGTGCCCAGGAGGGCAGGCGCACCTCCCTGCCTCGTGGCCTCCTCACTCCTTTCTTGACATCTACTCCAAGTCATCTGTATCACGTTTGTTCCAAAAATAACTCTCTCGAAGGTTTCATTCTGTCTGAATTCCGTTTGATATTCTTTTTCTGTGAAACACTGAAATAGGCAAAAAAAATATAGCAATTTGCACTGGGCCTTGGGTTAGTAGGTTAGTCCGACAAATAATATAAAAGTGTATAATAAAGCCCGTTAAACATCCAAAATAGATAATATAATAGCATGGAACAATCAAAAATTATAGATACGTTGGAGACGTATCAGGTGCCCCCCTCCACCATAATCCACATCGGTTATATCGTTGCAGTGCTTAGGCGAAGCCCTGTTCTGGTAGCTTCATCATCACCGTCATCACGCCGTCGTGCTGATGAAACTCTCCCTCGACACTCAGCTGGATCTAAAGTTCATGGGATGTCACCGAGCTGAACGTGTGCAGATCGCGGAGGTGTCGTACCTTCGGTGCTAGGATCGGTCGGATCGTCAAGACGTTCGACTACATCAACCGCGTTGTCATAACGCTTCCGCTTATGCTCTACGAGGGTGCGTGGACAACACTCTTCCCCTCTCGTTGCTATGCATCACCATGATAGATCTTGCGTGTGCGTAGAATTTTTTTGAAATTACTGTGTTCCCCAACAGCGCATTCATGCCAATCAAGCCACTCTAGGGCGGATGTGACTCCACACCACATTGATGTCGGTTAGTGCAACGTGACTGGACGAGTGGGTGACATTGTTTCAATGTCAACAAGGGGACCAAGAAGTCAACTCCACTAGATGCGTCGCGTTGAAGCCGGTTGCCCGTCCGTTCACCTGGCCGCGACTGTTTAAGCACGGCTACGGCGCCATCCACACCACACCTCAAATCCTTTCCTCTCCGCTCACCACCAATTTGCCCCTCTCTTGTTCGCTCACCATCGATTTGCTCCTCTCTGTTTTCACTCACCGCCATCAATGATGCCAAAGTCATGGTTCTTCACGACGGTAGGTGACGACTCAGGATCTCCTTCCGGATCCGAATCTTGGCGGCGCCGCCATCGCTCTCCTGGGCCATCATCCTCCACGGTTTCCGCTCATCCAGGAAGGAGGAGATCATCCTCTCCTCCAATGACGAGGAGGAGCAGGAGCAAGATCCACAGCCGCCTCCTCGTGGAGGCGGTGATGACGAACGAGGAGTACTAGGTGCACCTGGTGATCATGCTTCAACGGTCGCTTAAGTACCACGGTCCGGTACCCCTCCTCCCTGCGCATGCAACCGTTGTGTCCAAGTTGGACGCCGCATGAAGGAGGAGCTAACGTCATTGCATATTCGATACACCTGCATCGACGAGCTATGTTGCCGCTTTGCCGCGTCTGGAGCGGCAAGGCCGTGAAGGAGGTGCCCCTGGATATCCCGAAGGACGCGCGGGCGCTTCCTCCACTACCTCAACCGTGATGACTATGTCTCCTCATCGCGGAGCATCGTTACGATAGAGGAGAGGTCGGATAGAGAGACAATGCGGAGGGAGCGATGTAAATCCGACGCTACGCTACCCCGACCTCGCGGAGGCCTCGGTCCGTGATCGGTCCGTGACCATCGTAGAGACGTCCCCGCGATGACTGTGCCACCTCGATGGGGAGCTGACCAAGATCGGCGAGGAGTGATTGCTCAATGACACCTCCTCCGCCGCTAGCAAGGGAAAGGGCAGGGCTGCCTAGTCAGGGTTGACGTTGGCGGAGGTAGCCTTTCACACGATGCATGAGGAAGTGAGTAGCTCCTTTGTGAGTGTCAGGCGGCCGCCGGACATGGCTGTCGCGCCCACGCGCCAACCGGCGAAGCTATATATAACTCTGGGGGTTGTGGCCTCCAACCTTGTACCAAATTGTGAAGAAGAAAAAATTAGGGGGAGTGCTTAGATCAGATGAGATCTTCTTTAGCATCCCAGGCCTTAGCCCCCTCC
>NC_041388.1:44821660-44897891 GCF_002162155.2 Triticum dicoccoides | reverse complement strand
CCATCCCTAGCAGCAGTTTCTACGTAGCTCTGTCGCTGCTCGTGCCCTTCCGTTGCTGGAAGGACCACTTCAACGATGATGACTACTACGAAGGTGCCAACGGCTAGCCATTCATGCATACAAGGTCATTGTCCGGTAAAATTAGTTTATGTTTTTAGGTTTTAGTTGAACGTACTAAACATGATCGGGTTTATGTAAAACATATCGAAATGATGTTCATTTGCATGAATTCCATCCTGTTTGCATGGATTATCTTCAATTATTTTATTACGGAAAGAGGTTTGCAAGCGTCATATGATTGGCATCGGTATCGGTATCATGATCAGCGGATGTGTCCGTGGACAGACAGTAGTATGTCCGTTTTGGGAGGCTAACAAATTGGAAAAACCGAGTTCTCCGAAAACCGAGAAGCGGGAGAAATCACGGACACCTGCCACCGCCGAGTGACTCGATCCAGCGCGCCCCTGTCCCTTCCCCCACCACAGCACCTCGTCCAACCCTAGCCGCCACGGGCAGGAGACGGCGCAGAGCACCTCGTCCGACGGCGGCCGCCCTCCCCGCCGCCGCGAACCGTCAACCTCGTCCGTGAATCGACCGCCACAGCACGCAGGCGGCGTCGATTCTCTGTCTCCCCCGACCACCTCTTCAGCCGCCGCCGCCCCTAATCAGCAGGCGGAGATGAAGCCAGTGGTGGGTATCGTGGTGTCGAACAAGATGCAGAAGTCGGTGGTGGTGGCGGTCGACCGCCTCTTCCACAACAAGGTGTACAACCGCTACGTCAAGCGCACCTCCAAGTTCATGGCGCACGACGAGGCCGAGGGCTGCAACATCGGCGACAGGGTATGTCAGTAACCCCTAACCTTTCTAGCCTGTCTGCAACATCGGCCTTTGGATCCAACCTCTTAGAATTTATCCTAGATCTTAATGGTGATAATTTTAATGGTTGCTTATGCAAACTATGTTTACATGTTTCTCTCTGAGAAATTTGGAGGCCCATACAAGGAATGTAGCAGATTTATTACTAGCACATTTACTAGATTTTTACTCCAGTAGATAGATATCCATTTCTGACGAAAAACAGCAAGCGCTGATTTCAGTCATTACATTTTATTAAGAGAAAAGCCAGACGGCTGAGTTACAGTAAGGTCGCCATAATATTTACAAAGTGACAAAGACCCAGGCTAAGTGCTAATCAGGCGGTAACCACATTGCCCTTTACTAGGCCGGCCTTGCTCCAGGCGGCTATTTCTTGCTGGATAGCATCTAGAACGGCAGCAGCAGGGCTGCTCTGGTGCCCGAAGATTTTAGTGCTCCTTTCCTTCCATAGCTGCCACCAGGTGCATATTGTGAGGCAGTTAGTCATTATTCTTGTTACCATAGGGGCTTTGTCTGACCACACAAACCCACCAGTCTTCCAAGCTTGGATTGTCGGCTTCCGGCTCAGCGATGTTCCAGCGAAAACGACGTCAAATGAGAAACCAAGACTCCCTACTGAATGGGCATTGGGCGAAGAGGTGCAGTGCCGTTTCCGGGTGCAGATTGCATAGCTCTGGCACACTCATTGGTACCAGGGGATGCCCATCAAGGAATTACTGCCAAACCTCTTCAGTCACAGGCTCACAGCTCTGGCTTTAAGCTAATGCTGTGGCAGGCCGTTCTGAATAATAAATGGATTATGGATCAAGAGATCTTTGCAAGTGCTGAGGGAATACCTGCAGCTTTGGAGCATAACACAAGACTTGCAGCTTGATCCTATATCGGCTGATGACATTAAATGGAAGTGGACCACTGATGCGCAGTATTCTGCAACCTCTGCATACAAGATGCTCTTTCCAGGACTGATTCGGTCTAACTACAGGGAGCTAATTTGGGCGTCCAGAACACCTCTGAAATGCCAATTCCATGCTTGGCTCGCCATCTAGGGGAGATGCAACACCGCAGACATCAATACATGGTCTTTAATATGTCATAATGGCACTTCTGTTTTATATTGCTATACGTCAGCCTATAATATTATCAGCTGAAGCAGAGCAGTTTATTTCTTGGCACATTCTCTTCTGTAAACTTTAAATAAGATAGATCTGCTGGACTTTCTTAGGCATGTAAGATCAAAGTTTCATTAAGCTAGCTAGGTTATCGGCGAAACTTATTATTTTGCGATCTTTAGATTAAACACTAAACAATATTGCCTCTTGAACACTTGAGTGATGATGGTTGTTGTTACAATAATGGAGTTTTTTTCTCCTTCCATCCTTCATAATATTCTGAGATACCATGGTTCCATTTGAAAAGAATGCTTGGACCTGGTGTTGTGTGCATATCACGTCAGTTAAGGCGGTGACTCTGCAATTTGCTCATAATATGTCTTCTGCTGAACAAATTTTGCTTTCAGCGCCGAAAGATCCACATTACTGAGGACTTTACGAGCGGTTTGGTTTTACAAAGAAGCTTGTATGATTGTGATTAAAAGGTCGAATAGGTTAACGAGTTCGTGTCGTTTTGTCCTGTAGTGTATTCTTTTTATCTGCTTACAGGAGGCTAGTGTTCTTTTTGCTCTATGATTCATTCACACCAGGTGTAACAACATAAACTAGAACAGTTTTCTTCTTCTTATAATTCCTGCATCAATATCTCTCCAGGTTAGGCTGGATCCTTCTAGGCCATTGAGCAAAAACAAGCATTGGATTGTTGCCGAGGTTCTTCGAAGAGCTAAGATGTATGTTCCACCGCCACCTGCACCAAAAGCTTCTGCTGCTACAACTCAACAAAGTAGCAGCAAATCATCTGTTTGATGATCCTCAGAGGCAAACACATACATGTCTTTCAGAATGTCTCTTCTTTACTGACTGACGGCGTGTCCAGAGAACCATCTCATTGAATAAACAACGGCTGCTATGAAATGTTCTTTTTTGTGATGGTCATCATGTTCAATTTATTTGTTTGCGGTCCGAAACTTGGTGATCCAGAATTTATGTTGGACCCTATACCTTCGAGTTTGCCGCAGCAAAATTCATAGTAGGTACGTAGAACTTAAGCATTTCTTCATAATAGTTCTCCATACATGGTGGAGGCCGTGGTGGTGTTCATGGCGGAGCTGAGACCCTGGCATGGGAGAGAGCTGCCGGCCATTGGATGTCACCGGTAGCTAGTATGCTCATTGTGGCTCACTGTTGCCGTCCACCGGTGAAATTAAATTCCTGGCAGGAGAATTGCAAGTTTGCTCACGTTTGTTGAATGTACCCACGCTTGAATATATGCTGTTAATGTGGACCATTCTTGTAAAACATTTGTTCTTCACATGGTATCTTTTTTTCTTGTGGGTCAGTAGGCTATTTATTTAAGCATATATATAAGTTGTATGATTTTCCAGCTTTAATGTGTCTTGATTTTCCAGCTGAAACAATTAGATGCTTCAGTTAGTCGATCATCTTGTAAGACTAGTGGATTTATCTGCTTTTAACTATTTTGGACCGAAATGTCACCAAGGTTTTGTGATGTAGTTGGTCACACGTCGGTCTAAGGCACTGAAGGTCTCCGGTTGGAACCTGGGCGAAGCCAATTTATGTTTTCACATCTCCCTTTTTTGTCACACTTCTCATTGTGAGAAAAAGAATAGAAGAATTGTTATTGTTGGCCTCCAAATTAGTAGCACTCTAACAAGCAAAGTTTTTTTAACAAGAAACTTTTATTCATTTAGGAGCATTTTACAGAGAGGAGCGTGAAAGGCATCACGCTTGATACAGAAGTAGACTGAATTCTCAGTGCTAAACGAGCTTGATGATGAGCTTTGACATTTGTACTCCTGTTAATATGAGAGATGTTACTATGGCGGAAAGAGGGAGAGGCCTGGATTGCCACCAGCTGCGACCTGTTCTCTCAATGGCTAGAATCTGCAAACACCGTTGGCGTCATAGCTGCTGAAGCCAACACAAAGCAATCTGTGTAGTGGTGTGGATCTTGAACCTGTAGAAGAAGTCCATAAATCTCTGCCTGAAGCGGTGAAGATGCCGGAGGTGGGATCGCCGAGATGTGCAGGTGCTTAAGATGCTCATTCCCTTGAAATTGAATGACTACACCTTATCCTGCATGACTTTTCCCTGAATCTTGCTGCTTCTTCCATGCTGCACCGCAGAAGATCGCATTCCCCGCAGTCAATTCAGAAGCTTGGAGCTGCAACACAGTTTTTGCTACCTGAATGTTGCTCAATTGCACTTTGTTATGCTGTTCAGTGGAGCTGGAGACCTCTAACTTTTTTTTTTTTTTGAAACAAGGCAAAAGATTTGCCATTTTCGTTGATTAAGGAAGAAGGTTTTAGACAAATAGTCGCAAAGCGGGGAACAAAGAACTACTCTCGCGGCATTACAACACTCAAGTGGGTGGCATCTGCCATAGAACAAAAATGGGCCTCCTCTTTGATCTTCGCGACAACCATCATCGTTGTAGCGGCAGTGTTGCGAAAGACCCTTGCGTTGCGCTCTTTCCAAATCTCCCAAGACCCTGGAGACCTCTAACTTTGTGCGTTGATAATGGCATTGGCTGCTGCAAAAACTCGTGTAGGTTTGCTTACTTTCCTGCAAAACAGAGTGTCGTTTCGAGCCGTCCACAAACACCACAAAAAGGTATAGAGAGTAGCAGGTTTTATTTGTGGGTGTTCAGATGTGAGCAAGGCATGAACCATATCAGGAATAGTGCTATGATGAGCAGCAAAAGATTCAGTTTAATGTACCAAGGAAAACAGAACCATTGCTGATTTAGAGAAAGGACATAAGAATAGCATATGCATTTCATCTTCTGTATTACCACATCTAGAGCAACATTCTTTAATATGTTTGGAGTACCTGCTTGCCCTCTTACTCGTTGGAAGCGCTTTCCTCAGGAGCCTCTAAGCGAATGTTTGAACTCTTGGTGCCAACTCTTTATCCTGCCATACTTGATTAAGAAGAGAAATGATCCACGGAGGAACAATTTTTGGGCGTTGCCTCGGCAAAAGTTGAAGGTTGTTGAAACAATGTTTATATGCACTTCTTGATGTACAATTGCCTGCAGGGGTTAGTTTCCAAACTAGGCTTATTGCCCGTGTTAATTTTTTTCATATTTTTTGTGTGGAGGTGTTGCGGTGGCAAGGTGAGAATGACCGCACCAATGACGGTGAGGGTGTTCAAGAACATCAGGATGGGCAAGGATCACCACAATTTGGACAAACTATTTCAGAATAAATTTGTTCCGAACCATAAAATTGTTCTATCATTCTGGGGATGATATAATATCTGCTCCAGGTGCAAATGCACCAGTTTGAACAATAAATGAGAAGTAGTAAAGAACTAAAAAAATCTTTTTCCCAACAGTCATTTATGAGTATTTCACACATGTGTGAAATTTTCATAAAGGAAAAACTTATTTGAAGTTTATGAAAGAAGACATTTCAAAACCACTCCCTCCATTACAAAACATTTGAAGTTCTAGGGTTTCTTCTAAGTCAACTCATTTAGGTTCGACCAAATCTAAAGAAAAACTTCCAACAATCTACAACACCAAATTAGTTTCATTAGATTTTTAGCGCCTCATTTTGCATTTGGCACTTGGGACTAGAACTAAGTTATCCTAAGATAGGTTTGTCACCTTCAAGACCTGACACAAACAAGGCACAGGGGTGGGCACGCAAAGCAAATTACAGGAACCGCAAGCCACTGTTCGGTTCATCACACTGACAGTTACACACACATACATAGGTCTTGTTCCCGATCAACACGGGAAGGAATGCCAACTATGTTTCGGTTCACGGCAACAAACATCAGATCAGGTTCTCAACAAAGATGCAAACCATACATACCATAGCTAGGATGGGTACATAGGTAGATAACTGAACCATACAAATCGGACAGCGGTTTTCAAGTCTTTTGCTCAAGCAGATGGCCGGCGGCAGCGGTCACAGGAAGGTCCAGTTGACGAACATGAAGGCGAGGCAGTGCGGGGCGCCCGCCACGTCGTCGCCCACCACCTTCCACGCCACCGCCTGCTCGTACGACGCCTGCCGCCCCATGCTCGACTTGCACACCCCACCAGGGAGGTACGCGAAACCCTGAATGAAATGCAACATCTCATTCAGTCATGTACTCATGTAACAAACGGAGTGCTGCTCTACTCTAGTGAAGAGATGATACATAGTAGGAGGTGCATTGCTGCTGGTCAGTTGGCTAGTTGAAGTTACCTGCTGCATGACCTTGGAGAACTCGGCACACAGGGCCTTGCGCCCCTCGTCGTCCAGGATCGCCTCCAGCGAGATGTCCTGCAGGTTCACCAGAGTCGTCTCCAGCATGTCCAGGGCCGCGTTGTTGCCGAAGGTGAACATAGGAGCAGGCTGGCCAAAGTTAACATTGTCAGGTTAGGTGGTGAGTTTCGGCACAGGAAAATCTTTTCATTCCTTTTTTGAAGTAGGCAGCACAGCTAAAACAACTGAGCAAAAAAATCACCTTCAGAGAGCAGCAGAGTATCGCGTCACTGTGGTTCCACAGAAGCTTCAGGGGAGAATCTGCTTCTTCAGTGTCCGACCAACGGATCTCTTCTCCAGTGTGAGCCCTGCAAGTTTCCACAACTACTTAAGAAACAGTGGGCAACAACAGAGGCTTACATGATTTTACAATAAGGCCACAAAGTGCCGAGCTTAGTAGTGGGTTTTAGTTTACCTGTAGCTCCTGCCAATCCAGCTAGCAAGTGTAAGCGCCTCAGGGGAGCCTGGAGGGTGCTTCAGTTGGATCTGCGAGCCTAGGCGAGAAGGAGCTATTGCCATGGCCACCCTCTGCACGGATGCCATCACAGCCCTCACGTACTGCCTTGCCATTGCTGCCACGCTTTCACGGAGGTGGTTCTCGAATGAGAACTGGAAGGCGATGGTCAGCACCGACCTCGTGCTGCATCCACCAGGAGAGTCACCAGAACCACGCAATGCTCCACCAGATCCAACCTCAAGGGCAGACGCCAGGTCGAGTGTGCGTGTGGCAGATGGGACATCCTACAGTTGAGTGTATAATCAACTAGTTAGCAGTGTGTCAACAAAAACAAGAGAAGCCTTCAGGTATATATCTGCATTGGTGAAATGTACTAACCGTCTTTGTGTCCAGTGGTATGACACGGAAGCCCGAGGGTAGCAGCGGTGCATCATCAGCAAAAGATTCATCAATAGGTGCAAAGACAAGCTGCGCGCAAGCGCCTGAAGCGTTCTCATCAACACCGCTGCAAAGCTGCAGTTTCAAAATAACATCACCCAGTCAGGACGCAGCAACTATATAGAACAAGCTAAAAAAACAGTCGGAAAAATACCATACCTGCAGAAGGTACATATCTCGCGCAAGAAGCACCTCATCATGGCTAAAACCATGTCCTTCCAGCCTAAGGACCTCAAGGAACTACATATAAAAAATAATTTAGCTTGATGCACTGATATTGGCAATCCATTATGACGAGATAACTGAGAAAGGGCTGAATTAACTCGTTACCTCTTCATGCTCCAACGTGTGCGCGAGTGGCAGTATAACCTGATTTCCCATGAATCCACCAGCTCTTAAGCCTGGAACTGCGTATGGGCTGGCCCTCAAAGAGGCAGCAGAATAAGCATCAACACCAGGATCAGCCCATTCCGAGCGATGCTCCCTCAGAAATCGCACAAGTAAAGCAGGAGGGACATCCTACATTGTCCAAAAGTACACTTGGTTAACTATGATTAAGAGGCATAATTCTGGTCATGTGGAACAAACAGAAAGATTGCCTACTTAATTGAGGAACAAAACAACAAACTGAATGGAGTATGAGCAAATACCTGCACTAGCATTGATGCCTTCGCACACAAAATGCCACCTCCGATGGCAGAAAAGAGCGGTGAAGGGCTGATGTGGGATCCGACAAGCTTGTTTGGCGATGAATTTACTGTGATGGTAATATCCTCAGCACCATCACTCGTCAACAAAGACCAACCATCATCTGGAAATCCACTCACAGCATCGTTGAAGCCTCTGCAAAGTCAGTGTATCGAGTTTAGAGATGTATCGTTGTAGGCATATGCAGACGGCTTGAAGACCACATGGCCATTATAATGTTACTGACCTGCTGAGCCTTTGACTGAAGGTTCTGAGAACTGCAGGCTGGCGCCCAGCACCATAGGGGATTTCACCACTTGATTCATGCGCGATTTGCCTGATGTGTCGCAATGCCTGCACATAAAGAGCCATTAGCATGAAGAGAACCATTTGCCTGATATGTCACTGGTGCATGGGTGAAATAACAAATTCAGCTATACTACAGAAGGCCAACGAATGACAACAATCAAATGGAATGGCACACATACCGCAATAGTCATCTTCTGTGCAACGATCTTTGGAGATTCATAGAGCGGTCTAAGGACTTCAGGCACACTCCAAGCCTATAGAGTATAGATATATAGGATTTATAAGATGCATTTCTTGCAAGAGTATTCAAGTGTGACACTCACTGATATGAAAGCCATTGTTGTTACTTACATCCAAATCAACATGATCCACAATGTGGATCATGGAGCCACCTCCCTCGCATGGTCGAATCAGATAACCACTAGGGAGCACCTCGGCTCTGATAAAACCAGGAGTGTTAGGCCCAGATGGACCACCCGTGGACTGAGTCAATGACCTTTCACAGATCTGCAGAACAACAGCATCACATTATAAGCAACACTGTGGGGTACTTACTGCAACTGTGAAGAAATGGCAGTAAAAGCACCATTAGATACAGAATCAATACACTACAGTTGGAAGTTACAGTAATAATGTTCATCCAAACAGATTGAGCCCAATCAGAACATGACAAAGACCAACAACAATCAACAGCAACCAACAAGAGGCTTGTATACTTTTTGGTAAGATCATAACAAGCAATTAAAGATCAGTTTAATACCACAAGGCTGCCATCATCAAGTCCGCAGGTGTAGCGGAGTGTCCAGAAGTCGCGTGGTGCCGCCAAAGTCGTCGGTGCATAAGTCTAAGAAATTGAAATGGCAATGGTCATCAGCACAAACAGATTCACTAGAACAGCAACAAGCACACATAACTGCAACTCATTTCTGAGCAGATACACACCTGCATGTAGATTAGCTCGATAGTTCCACCATTACCCGTAGGGAAAACATGGAGGATATCAACGCAACGACAGTCGCGATACCAAGATGGACGATCCTTGAGGATCTCGGCAACCTAAAACGAAGCATGTTAGGAGCTGCCTTATGACTGCAGTAAGGTAAACATGGAGCAATGGCAATGAGCAACATCATACCTTTGTGGGCTCAAGGCTCACAAGACCGCAAGCTCGGGCTGCTACGCCAATACAATTGTGCGAAACAGCGATGATTCCAATGGAATCCGGACCAGGCTGTAACCAAGTTCCAGTTCAGAGCGGTTAGAACAAACTTGGTAGAAAACCAGCACTTTGTGCACTACTATCATGTATACAATGAATGCATTACCTTCATTCCCATCATTTGCACCCATTCGACAGCAGTTCCGGTCGCCTTGGACAGGAACGCTGTCAAGGTCTCTTCACCGATTGCGAGAAGACTGCACACGACAAACGGCATCTCAGCAAACTTGCATCGACCAAACCCAATTTACCTAAGAAATGAGACTGGGCATTGCACTTACCCAGCTGGGTTGTTCGCATCCCTCTGCGGACGCGGGGCTGCTAGGGCTTGCTGCTGACCACTCGTCACCACAGACTCGCAGCTCGTGTCCGTGGTGGCCGCAGAAGCCTGCAGAATTGCAAAAAAATGTCACCACAGGTGAAACAGGAAAGGCAATAGCCACTGAATCCTCTGAATCAGCAACACGACATGAAACGATATCAAGTACATAAGCACACATTGCATCTAGAGAGAAGGGCAGTGTGAGCTCACCTTGTGGATCTTAGTCTTGAGACTCTTGACCGACGCGTTCTCGTAGACGAGACGCGACACCTGCTTCTGCAGCCGGTCATTCTCCTCCATCAGCAGCTTGTTCATCGCGGTGAGCTTCCGGTTCACCGTCTGCATGCGGGAGGACTCCTTGCGCTGCTTCTCCCGGCACCTGCATACACACCAATCACAAGAAAAGCCACACGCTTCAGCTCAGTGGCATGCGCACCTGGATAAAACTAGTGCTGAAAGGATAGCGGTGGCCTCTAACACAATGATATTCTTGTTATTAGGCAAAGGCAAGATCCTGCGATGTGCCCCCTTATGTCATAAAGTGCGCCTCATCAAATCAAACAGGAACAAGGCGCAAAAAGCCCTTTGCAAAAGAGACAAATGGTTAATACTAGTACGCAAATGGAACAGATATGTGTGAATCATTGCCTAATTGACAGTGATGTGTGTGTGTGCCTGCATCTGTGAAAGTCCACACCAGATTTCAACATCTTTGTAATGGGTTGAAGATTCTTGGGTCATGTTTCCCCTTCATGGGTACAGTGTGGTACTAGCAAACTACTACTACTGCCAAGAAGTGATGTTCTTCTTCATGTTCTAACACAGATTTACCAAGCACAGAAAAAAGATGGTGCACTCATGTACACATCCACTAAAGATTCAACAAGAAAGGAAATAAAGTAACATAAGAAATGAGGTTAAATAAACTAGCACAGTAAACAAGAACACCAGCACACGAGACAGTAAGCAAGGATGCACAGGAAACAAGAAATGCCTGAGGGAATATCTGTTGGGGGAAACCCATTGCAGACCCAAAACAGCAGCCCAGATTTGGGAGTGACAGTGAGCCCAAATCTTCCCATATAAATCCAATGAAAGACATGTGAGGTTGTTTGACCACGAAATCCACAAATGGCAAAGAACAGTGGAGGTGCAGAGCCCAAATCAGTGTGGAGACCTTGTCAAAATCTTTGAGAAGATGCTCGAATACAAATAGAGCTTAAACAAAGACCAGATTCGAGCAAACAGGCAGAGGCCGTCCTTTTTTTAGGCGTTTGTTTACACAGAATCACCAGACAGAAAAATTAACCCCAAAAATGGAGACACATTTGAACTTCCAAGAACAGAGTAAAGACACCCAAAACTTGCGGAACTTTGGGTATTTCCGGAAGAAAATCAGAGGAACTCGCCGCATTACTGAAACCCAAGCCCCCTAAAAATGCACATCTCCGAGAGGGCGAAAGGAAGCTGATTTCCCGCATTCCCGGCAGCGGCAGAGCAACACGTAGAGCGGCCCGGATCGGAGGGGAAAGAGGGAGAGGGAGCGGGTGCGGGTGCTGACCTTCGGTTCTGGAACCAGACCTTGATCTGCTTGGGCTCGATGTTGCAGAGGATGGGGCAGTCCCGGATGATCTGCTGGCGGCGGAGGGAGCTGGGCTTGGGGCACTCGTTGTAGACGCGCTCCAGCGCCTCCACCTGCTCCGGCGTGTAGCGGACGTACTTGCCCGTGTCCACCTGCGGCGCCGCCGCCCCCGGGGAGAGCCTCGCCATCTTCTTCCCGCCGCCGCTGCCGGTCGCTGCTGCTGCTGCTGCCCGAAGAGGATGAGGGTGAGGAGGAGGAGGAGGGTGGGAAGGAGGCCAAGGACGGTGGCGCGTCATGGCCTGCGGGAGGGAGAGGAGGGAGCGTGGCGTGCTGCGCTGCGGGGGGTCGCCATGCCGTTCGCTTTCCGGTTTCTTGGGGGGTGGTTGGCGTTGGAAGGGGTGAGCACGCCCTGCCTCCCCTCGTTTTAATACTGCGGCCGGTCCAGTGGCCAACCCAGGAGTGAGAGAGTGACCCCTCCTCCTCTCTCTCTCTCTCTCTCTCTCTCTCTACACTCACTCTCTCTCTCTATCTCTCTCTACACTTTTGTGTCGAGTATATTGAGATGAGAATGAAATATTTCCTTCCCTGAGATGATTTTTTTACTACTACTACCTCCGGTCCAAATTACTTGAACTAAAACGACGACAAGTAATTTGGAACGGATGGAGTATATCCATTTTAGATCAATTCATGCAAGAAGAATTCATTGCATGTTTTACAAGCTGTACTGCATGTCAGTAATTTCCAGCTCAAACACACTGCAAGTTTACAAATTACTAGTACTCCCACGCCAACAAAGCTTGTTTTGCTTGTTAATGTTCAAGAACTAATCTTGTCCCTTGTGTTGCAATGGGTGTGCACATAACTGAGGTTCAAAGCAGAGAGCTCCAAAACGGAATGGGGTTGGGCATGGTTACAGTGGATGGGACATGAGAAGACGGCTTTAAGCATGCATCGCAAAGCTCCAGTGTCACAGAAGTAGGATTCTTTAGGAATCGCAGCGAGAGAGAACCCAGAAGAAAGATTCTTCAGGCGTGGGGAGGGGGCAGCAGTAAAAAACATTGCCAGCGCTTTCTAGAAACCTGTGTGGGTATTTCTAAATTTTCTACAAATTCAAGCTTCTACCTTTTTTCATACAGTCTTTTATCCCCTGTGTTACAAACAAGCTGGTGCTCCAAAAGCAGAGGTGAAAAAAATGTACTGCCGGGTGAAGAAAAATGTGTAAAGATGTATGGTTTTTGCTGCTAGACATTGGCATGGAAAGAATGAAGGGGGGCTCGAGAAAAAAGAAGAGAAAAAAGAGATGAGATGAAATGATGCAGACTGGCGGGCCTGCAGGAAAGAAAAGGCTTTTTATGCTCTGTTATCAATACTGTTGCTCCTGCAAATCTAAACAGTCAAAGCCACTGCGCCATCGCCGCAGACGCTCCAGGATCCTCTGTGACTGTGAGCATGCTGCCGAGTAGCTACTGTATGTAGGATTCGTACACGGCATTCGGGGTGGATGGCCGCAGAAGATCCTGGGAGTGGGTCCGGCCCTGGGTGGCGCTAGGCCCGTGCGCTGGAAGGACGAGGGTGGCGAGACGAGGGCCACCCGGGTTGACCGGTCTATAACCGTGCGATCGGGTAGCGCCCCCTGGGTCTGGACGGCTGCGATTCGGCCGCGTGGCAACTCCACCGTTTCGGAGGCCTACCGTATCTTTTATTTTCAGCACTAGTGCTATTTTCTTACCGAAACGTGCTCTCTCTTTTTGTTTGTTTTTTGTGGATTACCGAAAGAAAAACGTTTTCGGACGGACTGCCGGCCGAAGCGTTGCGCCGGTCTAACGCAAGCCACACGATCAATCACGATCATGTGGCCAGCAAACAGCGTGCCCGCTCCCTTATCCACATCGAACGTTTTCTTCCTCGCAGCTTCTTCGTCCCGCGCCGGCGTCTTCATAGCTCCGATCCCCCGCCCGCACCACCGGCGTCGCCGCCGCGACCATCCTCCCCCATCCCCGAGCAGATTTCCCTCTTCCCCTGTCCTTTTTTCTTCTCTCTAACGACCAACGCTTGGGCCCTGATCCCCGACGACCATCTCTCATTGGAGATGAACACGACAACAGGAGCGTTGCGCAGACGGCGATGCTGGAACCACCAGCTTTTTTGCTCCAACCGGTGGCCAGCCAGACGCTGGGAACCGCGGTGCCCTCGTGCTACAACCATATCGTTCGGGGAGCTGCAACCGCGACAGCAGGAGAGCTGCAAACGGCGGTGCCCTTTGCTACAACGGCGGACTCAAAAAGCTACATCCAGTCAGGGATTTGCTAGAACCGGCGGGAGATGCTAGAACTAGTTTTGGTAGGAAGGTGCAAACGTTGCCGGGGGAAGCTCGAACCAGTGTCGCCGGAAGCTACAACCATTGGCTGGAACTACTGGAACCAGTAGCCAAAAAAGCTGAAACCAACAACTGTCGGAGCTACACTCTTAAGCAACGATGCCACAGCATCAACCTTTTTTGCTGCAACCATCGTTAGATTTACTACTACTGGGGAGGAAATTTGCTACATCTATCATAAGCGGAGCTGCATGGTGCCATGACCGGCAGACTTTTTTTTGCTGGAACTGGCTACTAGTGGAGCTGCAACCATGCAATGAGGATGCTTGAATTGCCTACGAAAGCTGGATCCAGTGTCTTTTTTTGATTCAATCCAGCAAGCACTACTGAGATGACGACGGCCGTCGAGGTGAGCTGCAACTGGCACCAACAAAGCTACATCCGGCTTCCATTTTGCTGCAATGATTTTAATGGGCGAAGCTTAATCCTAGAGACGACGGCGACGGTGAGGCATTTTTGCTGTAACTGTATCGATTTGTTGCTACTACAGGCGACACTTTTGCTACATCCATTTTTATCCATGAAACTACCCACTGATGATTCAACGGGAGGCGATGAGCGTGACGGCTATGTAGCTTGGAGCGGCAAGGGCAGTGCGGTGCTCCAACAGGAGGCGACCGCAAACAGCCGAGGACGAGCGAACAACTGCAGAAGCCAGAAGGCACGAGCAGCCAGCGAGCACGGGGACAACAACGGCCGCACGCTTAGGACAATGACGACTTGATGTGGTGCTTGTCGACCTGATGCGGTGCGCCCCCGCGACCAACCGAGGGCGCCCGTGGGCGGCCGGCAAGCACGGCCGAACAAGACGAGCGGGGCGTTGCTCTCTCTCTCTCTCTCTCTCTCTCTCTCTCTCTCTCTCTCTCTCTCTCTCTCTCTCCTTTTTTCCCTGTGGCGGAGAAATCCCCATGGTTCTGAGGTTGTCGGAAGAGAAGAATAGTCAGATCTAAAGGTTGACAAAAGGCTGATCGGCCAGTCCGTCGGCGCCTAACACAGACCTTTTAGGGTTAATTAGATAAATGCCACTCCAACTATGACGATTCATAAAAATGCCACTGCAATTTTCAAACTTTAAAAAATGCCATTGTAACTTTTGCAAACTTTGAAAAACGCCATTGCAGACTTCGAAAAATGCCACTAGAAATGGCATGAAATGGCATTTTTCAAAGTTTGGAAATTGTAGTGGCATTTCTCGGAATCGTCAAATTTGGAGTGGCATTTATCAAATGAACCCTTGATTTTACGTGAAGATTCGTGCAAGCATTTTCATTAGTCTTTTTTTCCTTTTTCTTCTAGTTTGATTGAGTCACTTACATATGCAATAACTAGAGCACATCTAGATGTACCTGATGACCCACAAGTATAGGGGATCTATCATAGTCCTTTCAATAAGTAAGAGTGTCGAACCCAACAAGGAGCAGAAGGAAATGATAAGCAGTTTTCAGTAAGGTATTCTCTGCAAGCACTGAAATTATCGGTGACATGAAGTGTCATGTAGTCGACGTTCACATGACACCACTAGAGGAAAGACAACATACATCTCATCAAAATATCGAACGAATACCAAATTCACATTACTACTTATAGCAAGACTTCTCCCATGTCCTCAGAAACAAACGTAACTACTCACAAATCATATCCATGTTCATAATCAGAGGGGTATTAATATGCATAAAGGATCTGAACATATGATCTTCCACCGAATAAACCAACTAGCATCAACTACAAGGAGTAATCAACACTACTAGCAACCCACATGTACCTGTTGGAAATATGCCCTAGAGGCAATAATAAAATGGTTATTATTGTATTTTCTTGTTCATGATAATTGTCTATTGTTCATGCTATAATTGTATTAACCGGAAATCGTAATACATGTGTGAATACATAGACCACAACATGTCCCTAGTAAGCCTCTAGTTGACTAGCTCGTTGATCAATAGATGGTCATGGTTTCCTGACCATGGACATTTGATGTCATTGATAACGGGATCACATCATTAGGAGAATGATGTGATGGACAAGATCCAATCTTAAGCGTAGCACAAGATCATGTAGTTCGTTTGTTAAAGCTTTTCTAATGTCAAGTATCATTTCCTTAAACCATGAGATTGTGCAACTCCCGGATACCGTAGGAATGCTTTGGATGCACCAAACGTCACAACATAACTGGGTGGCTATAAAGGTGCATTACAGGTATCTCCGAAAGTGTCTGTTGGGTTGGCACGAATCGAGACTGGGATTTGTCACTCCGTATGACGGAGAGGTAGCTCTGGGCCCACTCGGTAATGCATCATCATAATGAGCTCAATGTGTCTAATGAGTTAGCCACGGGATCATGCATTACAGAACGAGTAAAGAGACTTGCCAGTAACGAGATTGAACGAGGTATTGGGATGCCGACGATCGAATTTCGGGCAAGTAACATACCGATGAACAAAGGGAATTGTATACGGGATTGATTGAATCCCTGACATCGTGGTTCATCCGATGAGATCATCGTGGAACATGTGGGAGCCAACATGGGTATCCAGATCCCGCTGTTGGTTATTGGCCGGAGAGTTGTCTCGGTCATGTCTGCATGATTCCCGAACCCGTAGGGTCTACACACTTAAGGTCCGATGACGCTAGGGTTATGGGGAAAGTTTGTACATGGTTACCGAATGTTGTTCGGAGTCCCGGATGAGATCACGGACGTCATGAGGAGTTATGTAATGGTTCGGAGGTAAAGAATAATATATAGGAAGTGAGGTTTTGACCACCGGAAGTGTTTCAGGCGTCACCGGTAATGTACCGGGACCACCGGAGGGTTCCAGGGGTCCACCGAGAGGGGCCACCAGCCCCGAAGGCTTGCATGGGCCAAGAGTGGGAAGGGACCAGCCCCTGAGTGGGATGGTGCGCCTCCCACCAAGGCCCAAGGCGCGGCGAGGAGGAGAAGGGGGGAAACCCTAGGTGTAGATGGGCCTAAGGCCCACCCTAGGGTGCGCCCCCCCTCTCCCCCTCTTGGCTGCCCCCCTCCATCCCATCTAGGGTTGCCGCCCCCTAGGGGTGGGAACCCTAGAGGGGGCGCACCCTCCTCCCCTCCTCCTATAAATAGTGGGGGTTTTGGGGCTGCCCAACACACGAGTCTCTCTCCCTCTTGGCGCAGCCCTACCCCTCTCCCTCCTCGTCTCTTGCAGTGCTTGGTGAAGCCCTGCTGGCGTGCCACGCTCCTCCACCATCACCACTCCGTCGTGCTGCTGCTGGACGAAGTCTTCCCCAACCTCTCCCTCTCTCCTTGCTGGATCAAGGCGCGGGAGACGTCACCGGGCTGTACGTGTGTTGAACACGGAGGCGCTGTTGTTCGGCGCTTAGATCGGAATCGACTGCGATCTGAATCGCTACGTGTACGACTCCTCCAACCACGTTCTTGCAACGCTTCCGCTTAGCGATCTTCAAGGGTATGAAGATGCACTCCCTCTATCTCGTTGCTAGTATCTCCTAGATTGATCTTGGTGACTCGTAGGAAATTTTTGAATTATTGCTACGTTCCCCAACAGTGGCATCATGAGCTAGGTCTATGCGTAGATTCTATGCACGAGTAAAACACAAAGCAGTTGTGGGCGATGATTTGTTCAATTTGCTTACCGTTACTAGTCTTATCTTGATCCGGCGGCATTGTGGGATGAAGCGGCCCGGATCGACCTTACACGTATGCTTACATGAGACTGGTTCCATCGACTGACATGCACTTGATGCATAAGGTGGCTGGTGGGTGTCTGTCTCTCCCACTTTAGTCGGATCGGATTCGATGAAAAGGGTCCTTATGAAGGGTAAATAGCAATTGGCATATCACCGTTGTGGTTTTGCGTAGGTAAGAAACATTCTTGCTAGAAACCCATAGCAGCCACGTAAAACATGCAACAACAATTAGAGGACGTCTAACTTGTTTTTGCAGGGTTTGCTATGTGACGTGATATGGCCAAAAGGATGTGATGAATGATATATGTGATGTATGAGATTGGTCATGTTCTTGTAATAGGAATCACGACTTGCATGTCGATGAGTATGGCAACCGGCAGGAGCCATAGGAGTTGTCTTAATTTATTTATGACCTGCGTGTCAATGAAAACACTGAAGGAAATATGCCCTAGAGGCAATAATAAAGTTATTATTTATTTCCTTATAATCATGATAAATGTTTATTATTCATGCTAGAATTGTATTAACCGGAAACATAATACATGTGTGAATACATAGACAAACAAAGTGTCACTAGTATGCCTCTACTTGACTAGCTCGTTAATCAAAGATGGTTATGTTTCCTAACCATAAACAATGAGTTGTTATTTGATTAAAGAGGTCACATCATTAGTTGAATGATCTGATTGACATGACCCATTCCATTAGCTTAGCACCCGATCGTTTAGTATGTTGCTATTGCTTTCTTCATGACTTATACATGTTCCTATAACTATGAGATTATGCAACTCCCGTTTGCCGGAGGAACACTTTGGGTGCTACCAAACGTCACAACGTAACTGGGTGATTATAAAGGAGCATTACAGGTGTCTCCAAAGGTAGATGTTGGGTTGGCGTATTTCGAGATTAGGTTTTGTCACTTCGATTGTCGGAGAGGTATCTCTGGGCCCTCTCGGTAATGCACATCACTTAAGCCTTGCAAGCATTGCAACTAAATGATTTAGTTGCGGGATGATGTATTACAGAACGAGTAAAGAGACTTGCCGGTAACGAGATTGAACTAGGTACTGGAATACCGACGATCGAATCTCGGGCAAGTAACATACCGATGACAAAGGGAACGACGTATGTTGTTATGCGGTCTGACCGATAAGGATCTTCGTAGAATATGTGGGAGCCAATATGGGCATCCAGGTCCCGCTATTGGTTATTGACCGGAGACGTGTCTCGGTCATGTCTACATTGTTCTCGAACCCGTAGGGTCCGCACGCTTAAGGTTATGATGACAGTTATATTATGAGTTTATGAATTTTGATGTACCGAAGGTTGTTTGGAGTCCCGAATGTGATCACGGACATGACGAGGAGTCTCAAAATGGTCGAGACATAAAGATTGATATATTGGAAGCCTATGTTTGGATATCGGAAGTGTTCCGGGTGAAATCGGGATTTTACCGGAGTACCGGGAAGGTTACCGGAACCCCCCGGGAGCTAAATGGGCCATGATGGGCCTTAGTGGAAAAGAGAAGAGGCAGCCCTACATGGGCTGTGCGCCACCCCCTTCCCCTAGTCCTATTAGGACTAGGAGAGGTGGCCGGCCCCCCCTCTCTCTTTTCTCCCTCCGCGAATCCTGTTCCAACTAGGATTGGGGGGGGGGGATCCTACTCCCAGAGGGAGTAGGACTCTCCTGGCGCGCCTCCTATGGCCAGCCAGCCTCCCCCCTCTAGTCCTTTATATACTGAGGCAGAGGCACCCTAGAACACACAAGTTGATCCACGTGATCTATTCCTTAGCCGTGTGCGGTGCCCCCTGCCACCATATTCCTCGATAATACTGTAGCGGAGTTTAGGCGAAGCCCTGCTGCTGTAGTGCATCAAGATCGTCACCACACCGTCGTGCTGACGGAACTCTTCCCCGACACTTTGCTGGATCGGAGTCCGGGGATCGTCATCGAGCTGAACGTGTGCTCGAACTCGGAGGTGCCGTAGTTTCGGTGCTTGATCGGTTGGATCGTGAAGACGTACGACTACTTCCTCTATGTTGTGTCAGCGCTTCCGCAGTCGGTCTGCGTTGGGTACGTAGACAACACTCTCCCCTCTCGTTGCTATGCATCACATGATCTTGCGTGTGCGTAGGAAATTTTTTGAAATTACTACGAAACCCAACAAACACCATGTAATTAGTTTACTTTATTGCTAACCGTTAGCCATAGTAGTAGAAGTAATAGTTGGCATTCGAGCCTAGGTTATTTATGTTGATGTTATATGCACGAGTAGAACACAAGTGAGTTGTGGGCGATATAAGTCATACTGCCTACCAGCATGTCATACTTTGGTTCGGCGGCATTGTTGGACGAGACGACCCGGACCGACCTTACGCGTACGCTTACGCGAGACCGGTTCCCCCGACGTGCTTTGCACATAGGTGGCTTGCGGGCGACTGTCTCTCCAACTTTAGTTGAACCGAGTATGGCTACGCCCGGTCCTTGCGAAGGTTAAAATGGAGTCTATTTGACAAACTATCGTTGTGGTTTTGATGCGTAGGTGAGATTGGTTCTTGCTTAAGCCCGTAGCAGCCACGTAAAACTTGCAACAACAAAGTAGAGGACGTCTAACTTGTTTTTGCAGGGCATGTTGTGATGTGATATGGTCAAGACATGATGCTGAATTTTATTGTATGAGATTATCATGTTTTGTAACCGAGTTATCGGCAACTGGCAGGAGCCTTATGGTTGTCGCTTTATTGTATGCAATGAAATCGCGATGTAATGCTTTACTTTATTACTAAGCGGTAGTGATAGTCGTGGAAGCATAAGCTTGGCGAGACGACAACGATGATGGAGATCAAGGTGTCACGCCGGTGACAATGGTGGTCACGACGGTGCTTCGGAGATGGAGATCACAAGCACAAGATGATGATGGCCATATCATATCACTTATATTGATTGCATGTGATGTTTATCCTTTTATGCATCTTATCTTGCTTTGATTGACGGTAGCATTATAAGATGATCTCTCACTAAATTATCAAGAAGTGTTCTCCCTGAGTATGCACCGTTGCGAAAGTTCTTCGTGCTGAGACACCACGTGATGATCGGGTGTGATAGGTTCTACGTTCAAATACAACGGGTGCAAAACAGTTGCACACGCGGAATACTCAGGTTATACTTGACGAGCCAAGCATATACAGATATGGCCTCGTAACACGGAGACCGAAAGGTCGAGCGTGAATCATATAGTAGATATGATCAACATAACGATGTTCACCATTGAAAACTACTCCATCTCACGTGATGATCGGTTATGGTTTAGTTGATTTGGATCACGTAATCACTTAGAGGATTAGAGGGATGTCTATCTAAGTGGGAGTTCTTTAATTAACTTGATTAACTGAACTTAAATTTATCATGAAACTTAGTACCTGATTAGTATCTTGCTTGTTTATGTTTGATTGTAGATAGATGGCTCGTGCTGTTGTTCCGTTGAATTTTAATGCGTTCCTTGAGAAAGCAAAGTTGAAAGATGATGGTAGCAATTACACGGACTGGGTCCATAACTTGAGGATTATCCTCATTGCTGCACAGAAGAATTACGTCCTGGAAGCACCGCTAGGTGCCAGGCCTACTGTAGGAGCAACGCCGGATGTTATGAACGTCTGACAGAGCAAAGCTGATGACTACTCGATAGTTCAGTGTGCCATGCTTTACGGCTTAGAATCGGGACTTCAACGACGTTTTGAACGTCATGGAGCATATGAGATGTTTCAGGAGTTGAAGTTAATATTTCAAGCAAATGCCCGGATTGAGAGATATGAAGTCTCCAATAAGTTCTATAGCTGCAAGATGAAGGAGAACAGTTCTGTCAGTGAGCATATACTCAAAATGTCTGGGTATAATAATCACTTGATTCAATTGGGAGTTAATCTTCCAGATGATAGCGTCATTGACAGAATTCTTCAATCACTGCCACCAAGCTACAAGAGCTTCGTGATGAACTATAATATGCAAGGGATGAACAAGACTATTCCCGAGCTCTTCGCGATGCTGAAAGCTGCGGAGGTAGAAATCAAGAAGGAGCATCAAGTGTTGATGGTCAATAAGACCACTAGTTTCAAGAAAAAGGGCAAAGGGAAGAAGAAGGGGAACTTCAAAAAGAGCGGCAAGCAAATTGCTACTCAAGAGAAGAAACCCAAACCTGGACCTAAGCCTGAAACTGAGTGCTTCTATTGCAAGCAGACTGGTCACTGGAAGCGGAACTGCCCCAAGTATTTGGCGAATAAGAAGGATGGCAAGGTGAACAAAGGTATATGTGATATACATGTGTACCTTACTAATGCTCGCAGTACCACCTGGGTATTTGATACTGGTTCTGTTGCTAATATTTGCAACTCGAAACAGGGACTACGGATCAAGCGAAGATTGGTTAAGGACGAGGTGACGATGCGCGTGGGAAACGGTTCCAAAGTCGATGTGATCGCAGTCGGCACGCTACATCTACATCTACCTTCGGGATTAGTATTAGACCTAAATAATTGTTATTTGGTGCCAGCGTTAAGCATGAACATTATATCTGGATCTTGTTTGATGCGAGACGGTTATTCATTTAAATCAGAGAATAATGGTTGTTCTATTTATATGAGCAATATCTTTTATGGTCATGCACCCTTGAAGAGTGGTCTATTCTTGTTGGATCTCGATAGTAGTAACACACATATTCATAATGTTGAAGCCAAAAGATGCAGAGTCGATAATGATAGTGCGACTTATTTGTGGCACTGCCGTTTAGGTCATATCGGTGTAAAGCGCATGAAGAAACTCCATTCTGATGGACTTTTGGAACCACTTGATTATGAATCACTTGGTACTTGCGAACCGTGCCTCATAGGCAAGATGACCAAAACGTCGTTCTCCGGTACTATGGAGAGAGCAACAGATTTGTTGGAAATCATACATACAGATGTATGTGGTCCGATGAATATTGAGGCTCGTGGCGGATATCGTTATTTTCTCACCTTCACAGATGATTTAAGCAGATATGGGTATATCTACTTAATGAAACATAAGTCTGAAACATTTGAAAAGTTCAAAGAATTTCAGAGTGAAGTTGAAAATCATCGTAACAAGAAAATAAAGTTTCTACGATCTGATCGTGGAGGAGAATATTTGAGTTACGAGTTTGGTGTACATTTGAAAAATTGTGGAATAGTTTTGCAACTCACGCCACCCGGAACACCTCAGCGTAATGGTGTGTCCGAACGTCGTAATCGTACTTTACTGGATATGGTACGATCTATGATGTCTCTTACTGATTTACCGCTATCGTTTTGGGGATATGCTCTAGAGACGGCCGCATTCACGTTAAATAGGGCACCATCAAAATCCGTTGAGATGACACCTTATGAACTGTGGTTTGGCAAGAAACCAAAGTTGTCGTTTCTAAAAGTTTGGGGCTGCGATGCTTATGTGAAAAAGCTTCAACCTGATAAGCTCGAACCCAAATCGGAAAAATGTGTCTTCATAGGATATCCAAAGGAAACTATTGGATACACCTTCTATCACAGATCCGAAGGCAAGACTTTTGTTGCTAAATTCGGAAACTTTCTGGAGAAGGAGTTTCTCTCGAAAGAAGTGAGTGGGAGGAAAGTAGAACTTGACGAGGTAACTGTACCTACTCCCTTATTGGAAAGTAGTACATCACAGAAAACTGTTTCTGCGACACCTACACCAGTCAATGAGGAAGCTAATGATGATGATCATGAAACTTCAGAACAAGATACTATTGAACCTCGTAGATCAACCAGAGTAAGATCCGCACCAGAGTGGTACGGTAATCCTGTTCTGGAAGTCATGTTATTAGATCATGATGAACCTACGAACTATGAAGAAGCGATGGTGAGCCCAGATTCCGCAAAGTGGCTTGAAGCCATGAAATCTGAGATGGGATCCATGTATGAGAACAAAGTATGGACTTTGGTTGACTTGCCCGATGATCAGCAAGCAATTGAGAATAAATGGATCTTCAAGAAGAAGACTGACGCTGACGGTAATATTACTGTCTACAAAGCTCGACTTGTCGCAAAAGGTTTTCGGCAAGTTCAAGTGATTGACTACGATGAGACCTTCTCACCCGTAGAGATGCTTAAGTCTTTCCGAATCATGTTAGCAATTGCCGCATTTTATGATTATGAAATCTGGCAGATGGATGTCAAAACTGCATTCCTGAATGGATTTCTGGAAGAAGAATTGTATATGATGCAACCAGAAGGTTTTGTCGATCCAAAGGGAGCTAACAAAGTGTGCAAGCTCCAGCGATCCATTTATGGACTGGTGCAAGCCTCTCGGAGTTGGAATAAACGTTTTGATAGTGTGATCAAAGCATTTGGTTTTATACAGACTTTTGGAGAAGCCTGTATTTACAAGAAAGTGAGTGGGAGCTCTGTAGCATTTCTGATATTATATGTGGATGACATATTGTTAATTGGAAATGATATAGAATTTCTGGATAGCATAAAGGGATACTTGAATAAGAGTTTTTCAATGAAAGACCTCGGTGAAGCTGCTTACATATTAGGCATTAAGATCTATAGAGATAGATCAAGACACTTAATTGGACTTTCACAAACAACATACCTTGACAAAATTTTGAAGAAGTTCAAAATGGATCAAGCAAAGAAAGGCTTGCCTGTGTTGCAAGGTGTGAAATTGAGTAAGACTCAATGCCCGACCACTGCAGAAGATAGAGAGAATATGAAAGATGTTCCCTATGCATCAGCAATAGGATCTATCATGTACGCAATGCTGTGTACCAGACCTGATGTGTGCCTTGCTATAAGTCTAGCAGGGAGGTACCAAAGTAATCCAGGAGTGGATCACTGGACAGCGGTCAAGAACATCCTGAAATACCTGAAAAGGACTAAGGATATGCTTCTCGTATATGGAGGTGACAAAGAGCTCGTCGTAAAAGGTTACGTTGATGCAAGCTTTGACACTGATCCGGACGATTCTAAATCGCAAACCGGATACGTGTTTACATTAAACGGTGGAGCTGTTAGTTGGTGCAGTTCTAAACAAAGCGTCGTAGCGGGATCTACATGTGAAGCGGAGTACATAGCTGCTTCGGAAGCAGCAAACGAAGGAGTCTGGATGAAGGAGTTCATATCCGATCTAGGTGTCATACCTAGTGCATCGGGTCCAATGAAAATCTTTTGTGACAATACTGGTGCAATTGCCTTGGCAAAGGAATCCAGATTTCACAAGAGGACCAAGCACATCAAGAGACGCTTCAATTCCATCCGGGATCTAGTCCAGGTGGGAGACATAGAGATTTGCAAGATACATACGGATCGGAATGTTGCAGACCCATTGACTAAGCCTCTTCCACGAGCAAAACATGATCAGCACCAAGGCTCCATGGGTGTTAGAATCATTACGGTGTAATCTAGATTATTGACTCTAGTGCAAGTGGGAGACTGAAGGAAATATGCCCTAGAGGCAATAATAAAGTTATTATTTATTTCCTTATAATCATGATAAATGTTTATTATTCATGCTAGAATTGTATTAACCGGAAGCATAATACATGTGTGAATACATAGACAAACAAAGTGTCACTAGTATGCCTCTACTTGACTAGCTCGTTAATCAAAGATGGTTATGTTTCCTAACCATAAACAATGAGTTGTTATTTGATTAAAGAGGTCACATCATTAGTTGAATGATCTGATTGACATGACCCATTCCATTAGCTTAGCACCCGATCGTTTAGTATGTTGCTATTGCTTTCTTCATGACTTATACATGTTCCTATAACTATGAGATTATGCAACTCCCGTTTGCCGGAGGAACACTTTGGGTGCTACCAAACGTCACAACGTAACTAGGTGATTATAAAGGAGCATTACAGGTGTCTCCAAAGGTAGATGTTGGGTTGGCGTATTTCGAGATTAGGTTTTGTCACTTCGATTGTCGGAGAGATATCTCTGGGCCCTCTCGGTAATGCACATCACTTAAGCCTTGCAAGCATTGCAACTAAATGAGTTAGTTGTGGGATGATGTATTACAGAACGAGTAAAGAGACTTGCCGGTAACGAGATTGAACTAGGTACTGGAATACCGACGATCGAATCTCGGGCAAGTAACATACCGATGACAAAGGGAACAACGTATGTTGTTATGCGGTCTGACCGATAAGGATCTTCGTAGAATATGTGGGAGCCAATATGGGCATCCAGGTCCCGCTATTGGTTATTGACCGGAGACGTGTCTCGGTCATGTCTACATTGTTCTCGAACCCGTAGGGTCCGCACGCTTAAGGTTACAATGACAATTATATTATGAGTTTATGCATTTTGATGTACCGAAGGTTTTTCGGAGTCCCGGATGTGATCACGGACATGACGAGGAGTCTCGAAATGGTCGAGACATAAAGATTGATATATTGAAAGCCTATGTTTGGATATCGGAAGTGTTCCGGGTGAAATCGGGATTTTACCGGAGTACCGGGAAGGTTACCGGAACCCCACGGGAGCTAGATGGGCCATGATGGGCCTTAGTGGAAAAGAGAAGAGGCAGCCCTACATGGGCTATGCGCCACCCCCTTCCCCTAGTCCTATTAGGACTAGGAGAGGTGGCCGGCCCCCTCTCTCTCTTTTCCCCCTCCGCGAATCCTATTCCAACTAGGATTGGGGGGGGGGGGAATCCTACTCCCAGAGGGAGTAGGACTCTCCTGGCGCGCCTCCTATGGCCGGCCAGCCTCCCCCCTCTAGTCCTTTATATACTGAGGCAGAGGCACCCTAGAACACAAAAGTTGATCCACGTGATCTATTCCTTAGCCGTGTGCGGTGCCCCCTGCCACCATATTCCTCGATAATACTGTAGCGGAGTTTAGGCGAAGCCCTGCTGCTGTAGTGCATCAAGATCGTCACCACGCCGTCGTGCTGACGGAACTCTTCCCCGACACTTTGCTGGATCGGAGTCCGGGGATCGTCATCGAGCTGAACGTGTGCTCGAACTCAGAGGTGCCGTAGTTTCGGTGCTTGATCGGTTGGATCGTGAACATGTACGACTACTTCCTCTATGTTGTGTCAGCGCTTCTGCAGTCGGTCTGTGTTGGGTACGTAGACAACACTCTCCCCTCTCGTTGCTATGCATCACATGATCTTGCGTGTGGGTAGGAAATTTTTTGAAATTACTACGAAACCCAACAAACACCATGTAATTAGTTTACTTTATTGCTAACCGTTAGCCATAGTAGTAGAAGTAATAGTTGGCGAGGCAACTTCATGAAGACACGATGATGGAGATCATGGTGTCATGCCGGTGACGATGGTGTTCATGCCGCGCCTCGAAGATGGAGATCAAAGGCGCAAGATGATATTGGCCATATCATGTCACTTTATGATTTGCATGTGATGTTTGTCATGTTTTAAATCTTATTTGCTTAGAACGACGGTAGCATAAATAGGATGATCCCTCATTAAAATTTCAAGAAAGTGTTCCCCGTAACTGTGCACCGTTGCGAAGGTTCATTGTTTCAAAGCACCACGTGATGATCGGGTGTGATAGATTCTAACGTTCGCATACAACGGGTGTAAGCCAGATTTACACATGCGAAACACTTAGGTTGACTTGACGAGCCTAGCATGTACAGACATGGCCTCGGAACACAAGAGACCGAAATGTTGAACATGAGTCATATAGTGGATACGATCAACATGAAGATGTTCACCGATGATGACTAGTCCGTCTCACGTGATGATCGGACACGGCCTAGTTGACTCGGATCATGTATCACTTAGATGACTAGAGGAATGTCTATCTAAGTGGGAGTTTATTGAATAATTTGATTAGATGAACTTAATTATCATGAACATAGTCAAAAGGTCTTTGCAAATTATGTCGTAGCTCACGCTTTGGTTCTACTGTTTTAGATATGTTCCTAGAGAAAATTTAGTTGAGAGTTGACAGTAGCAATTATGCGGACTGGGTCCGTAAACTGAGGATTGTCCTCATTGCTGCACAGAAGGGCTATGTCCTTAATGCACCGCTCAGTGTGTTGAACCTCGAGCGTCGTCTGTAGATGTTGGGAAACATCTGACATACACATTTTGATGACTACGTGATAGTTCAGTGCGTAATACTAACAGTTTAGAATTGTGGCACCAAAGACGTTTTTGAAATGTCGCAGAACATATGAGATGTTCCAAAGACTGAAATTGGAATTTCAGACTAGTGCCACCGTCAAGAGGTATGAGACCTCTGACAAGTTTCTTAAGCCTGCAAACTAAGGGAGAAAGCTCAATCGTTGAGCATGTGCTTAGATTGTCTGAGTACTACAATCGCTTGAATCGAGTGGGTGTTAATCTTCCAGATGAGATAATGATGGTTCTCCATAGTCACTGCCACCAAGCTATTGGAGCTTCGTGATGAACTATAACACATCAGGGATAGACATGATGATCCTTGAGCAACTCGCGATGTTTGACACCGCGAAAGTAGAAATCAAGAAGGAGCATCAATTGTTGATGGTCAAACCACTAGTTTCAAGAAGGGCAAGGGAAAGAAGGGATACTTCATGAAACGGCAAATCAATTGCTGCTCTAGTGAAGAAACCCAAGGTTGAACCCAAACCCGAGACTAAGTGCTTCTATAATGAGGGGAACAGTCACTGAATCAGAACTACCCGATACTCGGTAGATGAGAAGGCTGGCAAGGACGACAGAAGTATATTGGATATACATTATAATGTGTACTTTACTAGTACTCCTAGTAGCACTAGGGTATTAAAATACCAGTTCAGTTGCTAAGTGTTAGTAACTCGAAATAAAAGGCTATAGAATAAACGGAGACTAGCTGAAGGTGAGATGACGATATGTGTTGGAAGTGTTTCCATGGTTGGTGTGATCAAGCATCGCATGCTCCCTCTACCATCGATATTGGTGTTAAACCTAAATAATTGTTATTTGGTGTTTGCATAGACATGATTGGATTATGTTTATCGCAATATGGTTATTCATTTAAGGAGAATAATGGTTACACTGTTTATTTGAATAATACCATCAATGGTATTGCACCTAAAATGAATGGTTTATTGAATCTCGATCGTAGTGATACACATGTTCATGCCAAAAGATATAAGATAGTAATGATAGTACCACACACTTGTGGCACTGCCATTTGAGTCATGTTGGTATAAACGCATGAAGAAGCTCCATGTTGATGGATCTTTGGACTCACTCGTTTTTGAAAAGATTGAGACATGCGAACCATGTCTATTGGTAGATATGCATGAAGAAACTCCATACAGATGGATTGTTTGGACTCACTTGATTTTGAATCACTTAAGACATGCAAATCATACCACATGGGCAAGATGACTGAAAGGCCTCGTTTTCAGTAAGATGGAACAAGAAAGCAACTTGTTGTAAGTAATACATTTTGATGTGCGCAGTCCAATGAGTGTTGAGGCGCACAGTGGATATCGTTATGTTCTTACTTCACAGATGATTTGAGTAGATGCTGAGTATATTTACTTGATGAAACACAAGTCTGAATTATTGAAAGGTTTAAGTAATTTCAGAGTGAAGTTGAAGATTGTCGTGACAAGAGGATAAAATGTCTATGATATGATCATAGAGATGAACATCTAAGTTACGAGTTTGGCACACAATTAAGACATTGTGGAAATTGTTTCACAACTAATACCGCCTGGAACACCATAGTGTGATGGTGTGTCCGAACATCATAACTGCACCCTATTGGATATGGTGCATACCATGATTTCTCTTATCGAATTACCACTATCGTTTATGGGTTAGGCATTAGAGACAACCGCATTCACTTTAAATAGGGCACCACACAATTCCGTTGAGACGACACCGTATGAACTATGGTTTAGAGAAACCTAAGCTGTCGTTTCTTAAAAGTTTGGGGCTGCAACGCTTATGTGAAAAAGTTTTAGGCTGATAAGCTCGAGCCCAAAGCGGATAAATGCATCTTCATAGAATACCCCAAAATAGTTGGGTATACCTCCTATTTCAGATCCAGAGGCAAAAGTGATTGTTTCTAGAAACGGGTCCTTTCTCGAGGAAAAGTTTCTCTCGAAAGAATTGAGTGGGAGGATGGTGGAGACTTGATGAGGTTATTGAACCGTCACTTCAACTAGTGTGTAGCAGGGCACAGGAAGTTGTTCCTGTGGCACCTACACCAATTGAAGTGGAAGCTTATGATAGTGATCATGAAACTTCGGATCAAGTCACTACCAAACCTCATAGGTCGACAAGGATGTGTACTACTTCAGAGTGGTACGTAATCCTGTCTTGGAAGTCATGTTGCTAGACAACAATGAACCTACGAGCTATGGAGAAGCGATGGTGGGCCCAGATTCCGACGAATGGCTCGAGGCCATAAAATCCGAGAGAGGATCCATGTATAAAACAAAGTATAGACTTTGAAAGAACTAATTGATGGTCGTAAGGCTATTGGGTGCAGATGGAAAGGAAGACGGACAATGATGGTAAGTGTCACCATTAAGAAAGCTCGACTTGTCATTAAGATGTTTCCCGACAAGTTCAAGGAGTTGACTACGATGAGACTTTCTCACTCATAGCGATGCTAAGAGTCTGTTTGAATTATGTTAGAAGTTACTGCATTATTTGTGAAATCTTGTAGATAGGATGTCAAAACATTGTTTCCTCGATGATTTTCTTGAGGAAAGGTTGTATGTGATACAACCAGAAGGTTTTGTCAATCCTGAAAGATGCTAACAAGTATGCAAAGCTCCAGCAATCCTTCTAAGGACTGGAGTAAGCATCTCGGAATTGGAATGTACGCTTTGATGAGATGATCAAAGATTTTGGGTTTATACAAAGTTTATGAGAAACTTGTATTTCCAAAGAAGTGAGTGGGAGCACTATAGAATTTTTGATGAGTATATGTTGTTAACATATTGTTGATCAGAATTGATGTAGAATTTCTGGAAAGCATGTAGGGTTATTTGAAAAGTGTTTTTCAATGAAAACCTGGATTAAGCTACTTGAACATTGAGCATCAAGATCTATAAGGCTAGATCAAAACGCTTAATAGTACTTTCAAATGAATACATACCGTGACAAGATTTTGAAGGAGTTCAAAATAGATCAGCAAAGAAGGAGTTCTTGGCTGTGTTACAAGGTGTGAGTATTGAGTAAGACTCAAGACCTGACCACGACAGAAGAGAGAGAAAGGACGAAGGTCGTCCCCTATGCTTTAGACGTAGGCTCTACAATATGCTATGCTGTGTACCGCACCTGAAGTGTGCCTTACCATGAGTCAGTCAAGGGGTACAAGAGTGATCCAGGAATGGATCACATGACAACGGTCGAACTTATCCTTAATAACTAGGGGACTAAGGAATTTTCTCGATTATGGAGGTGGTAAAAGAGTTCGTCGTAAAGGGTTACGTCGATGCAAACTTTGACACTAATCCGGATGACTCTGAGTAGTAAACCGGATTTGTATAGTAGAGCAGTTATTTGGAATAGCTCAAAGTAGCACGTGTTAGCTGCATCTACAAGATGACATAGAGATTTGCAAAGCACACATGGATCTGAAAGGTTCAGACCCATTGACTAATAAACCTCTCTCACAAGCAAGATATGAACAAACCCTATGGGTGTTGGATTCATTACAATCACATAGTGATGTGAACTAGATTATTGACTCTAGTGCAAGTGGGAGACTGTTGGAAATATGCCCTAGAGGCAATAATAAAATGGTTATTATTGTATTTCCTTGTTAATGATAATTTTCTATTGTTCATGCTATAATTGTATTAACCGGAAACCGTAATACATGTGTGAATACATAGACCACAACATGTCCCTAGTAAGCCTCTAGTTGACTAGCTCGTTGATCAATAGATGGTCATGGTTTCTTGACCATGGACATTGGATGTCATTGATAATGGAATCACATCATTAGGAGAATGATGTGATGGACAAGACCAAATCTTAAGCGTAGCACAAGATCGGGTAGTTCGTTTGCTAAAGCTTTTCTAATGTCAAGTATCATTTCCTTAGACCATGAGATTGTGCAACTCCCGAATACCGTAGGAATGCTTTGGGTGCACCAAACGTCACAACGTAACTGGGAGGCTATAAAGGTGCACTACAGGTATTTCCGAAAGTGTCTGTTGGGTTGGCACGAATCGAGACTGGGATTTGTCACTCTGTATGACAGAGAGGTATCTCTGGGCCCACTCGGTAATGCATCATCATAATGAGCTCAATGTGACTAATGAGTTAGCCACGGGATCATGCATTACGGAACGAGTAAAGAGACTTGCCGGTAACGAGATTGAACGAGGTATTGGGATACCGACGACCGAATCTCGGGCAAGTAACATACTGGTGAACAAAGGGAATTGTATACGGGATTGATTGAATCCCCGACATTGTGGTTCATCTGGTGAGATCTTCGTGGAACATGTGGGAGCCAACATGGGTATTCAGATCCCGCTATTGGTTATTGGCCGGAGGGTTGTCTCGGTCATGTCTGCATGATTCCCGAACCCGTAGGGTCTACACACTTAAGGTCCGATGACGCTAGGGTTATAGGGAAAGTTTGTACGTGGTTACCGAATGTTGTTCGGAGTCCCGGATGAGATCCCGGACATCACGAGGAGTTCCAGAATGGTCCGGAGGTAAAGAATAATATATAGGAAGTGAGGTTTTGACCACCGAAAGTGTTTCGGGCGTCACCGGTAATGTACCGGGACCACCGGAGGGTTCCGGGGGTCCATCGGGAGGGGCCACTGATACGTCTCCAACGTATCTATAATTTTTGATTGCTCCAAGCTATATTATCTACTGTTTTGGACTATATTGGGCTTTATTTTCCACTTTTATATTACTTTTGGGACTAACCTATTAACCGGAGGCCCAACCCAGAATTGCTGTTTTTTGCCTATTTCAGTGTTTCGAAGAAACGGAATATCAAACGGAGTCCAAACGGAATAAAACCTTCGGGAATGTGATTTTCTCACTGAACGTGATCCAGGAGACTTGGACCCTACGCCAAGGAACAAAAGAGGCGGTCACGAGGGTGGAGGCCCCCCCTAGGGTGCGCCCCTGCCTCGTGGGCCCCTCGGAGCTCCACCGACGTACTTATTCCTCCTATATACCTACGTACCCCCAAACAAACAGATGAGGAGCCAAAAACCGAATTCCACCGCCGCAACTTTCTGTATCCACGAGATCCCATCTTGGGGCCTATTCCGGAGCTCCGCCCGGAAGAGGGCCGTCATCACGGAGGGCTTCTACATCATCATAGCCTCTCCGATGAAGTGTGAGTAGTTTACCTCAGACCTTCGGGTCCATAGTTAGTAGCTAGATGGCTTCTTCTCTCTCTTTGAATCTCAATACAAAGTTCTCCCCCTCTCTCGTGGAGATCTATTCGATGTAATCTTCTTTTTGCGGTGTGTTTGTTGAGACCGATGAATTGTGGGTTTATGATCAAGTCTATCTATGAATAATATTTGCATCTTCTCTGAATTCTTTTATGTATGATTGGTTATGTTTGCAAGTCTCTTCGAATTATCTGTTTGGTTTGGCCAACTAGATTGGTAGTTCTTGCCATGGGAGAAGTGCTTACCTTTGGGTTTGATCTTGCGGTGTCCTTTCCCAGTGACAGAAGGGGCAGCAAGGCACGTATTGCATCATTGCCATCGAGGATAACAAGATGGGGTTTATTTCATATTGCATGAATTTATCTCTCTACATCATGTCATCTTGCTTAAGGCGTTACTCTGTTTTTAAATTAATACTCTAGATGCATGCTGGATAGCGGTCGATGAGTGGAGTAATAGTAGTAGATGCAAAATCATTTCGGTCTACTTGTCACGGACGTGATGCCTATATACATGATCATGCCTAGATATTCTCATAATTATGCTCAATTCTATCAATTGCTCAACAGTAACTTGTTCACCCACCATAGAATACTTATGCTCTTGAGAGAAGCCACTAGTGAAACCTATGGCCCCCGGGTCTATTCTCATCATATCAATCTCCATTACTTTAATCTTGTTTTGCTTTTTTACTTTGCCTTTACTTTTTACTTTGCATCTTTATATCAAAAATACCAAAAATATTCTATCTATCAGATCTCACTCTCGTAAGTGACCGTGAAGGGCTTGACAACACCTAATCGTGTTGGTTGCGAGTAGCTATCGTTTTGTGCAGGTACGAGGGACTTGAGCGTGGCCTCCTACTGGATTGATACCTTGGTTCTCAAAAACTGAGGGAAATACTTACGCTACTCTGCTGCATCATCCCTTCCTCTTCGGGGAAAACCAACGCAAGCTCAAGACATAGCAAGAAGTATTTCTGGCGCCGTTGCCGGGGAGTCTACGCAAAAATTCAACATACCAAGTACCCATCACAATCCCTATCTCTCGCATTACATTATTTGCCATTTGCCTCTAGTTTTCCTGTCCCCCACTTCACCCTTGCCGTTTTATTCGCCCTCTCTCTCTATCCTCCCTCTCTATTTGCCTCTTTTGCCCGTTTGCTCTTGCTTGCTCGTGTGTTAGATTGCTTGTTTGTCGCGATGGCTCAAGATAATACTAAATTATGTGACTTCACCAATACCAATAATAATGATTTCCTTAGCACTCTGATTGCTCCTATTACCGATGCTGAATCTTGTGAAATTAATACTGCTTTGTTGAATCTTGTTATGAAAGATCAATTCGCCGGCCTTCCTACTGAAGATGCCGCTACTCATCTGAATAGCTTCGTTGATTTATGTGATATGCAAAAGAAAAGAGATGTCGATAATAATGTCGTTAAATTGAAGCTATTTCCTTTTTTGCTTAGAGATCATGCTAAAGCTTGGTTTTCGTCTTTGCCTAAGAATAGTATTGATTCATGGAACAAGTGCAAAGATGCTTTTATCTCTAAGTATTTTCCTCCCGCTAAGATCATCTCTCTTAGAAACGATATTATCAACTTTACACAACTTGATCATGAACATGTTGCACAAGCTTGGGAGAGAATGAAATTAATGATACATAATTGCCCTACTCATGGTTTGAATTTGTGGATGATTATACAGAAATTTTATGCCGGATTGAATTTTGCTTCTAGAAATCTTTTGGATTCGGCCGCGGGAGGCACTTTTATGGAAATCACTTTAGGAGATGCTACTAAACTCCTAGATAATATTATGGTTAATTATTCTCAATGGCATACTGAAAGAACTTCTAATAAAAAAGTGCATGCAATAGAAGAAATTAATGTGTTGAGTGGAATGATGGATGAACTTATGAAATTATTTGCTACTAAGAGTGTTTCTTCTGATCCTAATGATATTCCATTGTCTACTTTGATTGAGAATAACAATGAATCTATGGATGTGAATTTTGTTGGTAGGAATAATTTTGGTAACAACGCTTATAGAGGGAATTTTAATCCTAGGCCATATCCTAGTAATCCTTCTAATAATTATGGGAATTCCTACAATAACTCTTATGGAAATTATAATAAGATGACATCTGATTTTGAATCTAATATTAAAGAATTTATTTCTTCGCAAAAGAATTTTAATGCTATGATTGAAGAAAAATTGCTTAAGATTGATATTTGGCTAGGAACACTGATAGAATTGCTCTTGATGTTGATTCTTTGAAACCTAGATCTATTCCACCTAAGCATGATATCAATGCGCCTCTCAAAGCCATGAGAATTTCAATTGATGAGTGTAAGGAAAGAACCGCTAGGATGCGTGCTTCCAAAGATGCCTTTATTAAAGCATGTTCTTCCAATTCCTATGAAAATAATGATGAAGATCTAAAAGTTATTGATGTGTCTCCTATTAAATCTTTGTTTTGCAATATGAATCTTGATGAAACTGAATATGATCTTCCTTTACCTAGAAGGCGTTCTAAAAATTCGAAGTATTTAGATCTTAATGGTGAAATTGATGAAAGTGGGATTGAAAGAAATAAAAATCTAGATGTTGCTAAACCCACTATATTGGATTTCAAGGAATTTAATTATGAAAGTTGCTCTTTAATTGATTGTATTTCCTTGTTGCAATCCGTGCTAAATTCTCCACATGCTTATAGTCGAAATAAAGCCTTCACCGAACATATTGTGGATGCCTTGATGCAATCTTATGAAGAAAAACTTGAGTTGAAAGTTTCTATTCCTAGAAAACTCTATGATGAGTGGGAATCAACTATTAAAATTAAAATTAAAGATCATGCATTTTATGCTTTGTGTGATTTGGGTGCTAGTGTCTCTACTATTCCCAAGACTTTGTGTGATTTACTAGATTTCCGTAATTTTGATGATTGCTCTCTAAACTTGCATCTTGCGGATTCCACTATTAAGAAACCTATGGGAAGAATTAATGATGTTCTTATTGTTGCAAATAGGAATTATGTGCCGGTAGATTTCATTGTTCTTGATATAGATTGCAATCCTTCTTGCCCTATTATTCTTGGTAGACCTTTCCTTAGAACGGTTGGTGCGATTATTGATATGAAGGAAGGGAATATTAGATTTCAATTTCCATTTAAAAAGGGCATGGAACACTTTCCTAGAAAGAAAATAAAATTACCATATGAAACTATCATGAGAGCCACTTATGGATTGCCTACCAAAGATGGCAATACCTAGATCTATTCTTGCTTGTTATGCCTAGCTAGGGGCGTTAAACGATAGCTCTTGTTGGGAGGCAACCCAATTTTATTTTTATTCCTTGCTATTTTCTCCTGTTTAGTAATAAATAAATTATCTAGCCTCTGTTTTGGTTGTATTTTTGTGTTTAATTAGTGTTTGTGCCAAGTAGAACCGTTGGGAAGACTTGGGGAAAGTCTTGTTGAACTTGCTGTAAAAAACAGAAACTTTAGCGCTCACGAGAACTGCTGTAATTTTTATTTTAAGAGTGATATTTATTTAATTATTTTCGCAGATGATTAATATATAAATTCCTCACGTCCAGCAATTTATTTTAGAATTTTTGGGGTTCCAGATCTTGAGCTAGCTACAGATTACTACAGACTGTTCTGTTTTTGACAGATTCTGTTTTTCGTGTGTTGTTTGCTTATTTTGATGAATCTATGGCTAGTAAAATAGTTTATAATCCATAGAGAAGTTGTAATACAGTAGGTTTAACACCAATATAAATAAAGAATGAGTTCATTACAGTACCTTGAAGTGGTCTTTTATTTTCTTTCGCTAACGGAGCTCACGAGTTTTCTATTTTGAGTTTTGTGTTGTGAAGTTTTCAAGTTTTGGGTAAGAATTTGATGGATTATGGAACAAGGAGTGGCAAGAGCCTACGATTGGGGATGCCCATGGCACCCCCAAGATAATCCAAGGACACCAAAAAGTCAAAGCTTGGGGATGCCCCGGAAGGCATCCCCTCTTTCGTCCACTTCCATCGGTAATTTACTTGGAGCTATATTTTTATTCGCCAACATGATATGTGTTTTGCTTGGAGCGTCTTGTATTATTTGTGTCTTTGTTTGTTAGTATGCCACAATCATCTTTGCTGTACACACCTTTTGAGAGAGCCATACATGAATTAAAATTTGATAGAATACTCTATGTGCTTCACTTATATCTTTTGAGCTAAGTAGTTTTGCTCTATGTGCTTCACTTATATCTTTTGAGCATTATAATTTTGCTCTATGTGCTTCACTTAGATCTTTTAGACCACGGTTGTGGATTTGTTTTAAAGAAACTATTGATCTCTCATGCTTCACTTAAATTATTTTGAGAGTCTCTTAATAGCATGGTAATTTGCTTAATAATAATATGCTTGGTATTCAAGATTTGTGAAACTTTCTTTTGAGTGTGTTGAATACTAAGAAAAGATTGAAGCATGATAATTGTTTTGAGATATGGAGGTGATAATATTAAAGTCATGCTAGTTGAGTAGTTGTGAATTTAAAGAATACTTGTGTTGAAGTTTGTGATTCCCGTAGCATGCACGTATGGTGAACCGTTATGTGATGAAGTCGGAGCATGATTTATTTATTGATTGTCTTCCTTATGAGTGGCGGTCGGGGACGAGCGATGGTCTTTTCCTACCAATCTATCCCCCTAGGAGCATGCGCATAATACTTTGCTTTGATAACTTCTAAATTTTTGCAATAAGTATATGAGTTCTTTATGACTAATGTTGAGTCCATGGATTATACGCAGTCTCACCCTTCCACCTTTGCTAGCCTCTCTAATACCGCGCACCTTTCGCCGGTATCATACACCTACCATATACCTTCCTCAAAACAGCCACCATACCTACCTATTATGGCATTTCCATAGCCATTCCGAGATATATTGCCATGCAACTTTCCACCATTCCGTTTATTATGACACACTCCATCATTGTCATATTACATATCCCAGAACACCGCCGGAGGCATTCATATAGAGTCATATTTTGTTCTAAGTATCGATTTGTAATTGTTGAGTTGTAAGAAAAATAAAAGTGTGATGATCATCATTATTAGAGCATTGTCCCAGTGAGGAAAGAATGATGGAGACTATGATTCCGCCACAAGTCGGGATGAGACTCCGGACGAGAAAAAAAGAGGCCAAAGAAGCCCAAAAAAAGAGAAAGGCCATTAAAAAAGAGAAAGGCCATAAAAAATATAATAAAAAATAAAAAATGAGAGAAAAAGAGAGAAGAGACAATGTTACTATCCTTTTACCACACTTGTGCTTCAAAGTAGCACCATGATCTTCATAGTAGAGAGTCTCTCATGTTATCACTTTCATATACTAGTGGGAATTTTACATTATAGAACTTGGCTTGTATATTCCAATGATGGGCTTCCTCAAATTGCCCTAGGTCTTCATGAGCAAGCAAGTTGGATGCACACCCACTTAGTTTCTTTTTGAGCTTTCATATACTTATAGCTCTAGTGCATCCGTTGCATGGCAATCCCTACTCACTCACATTGATATCTATTGATGGGCATCTCCATAGCCCGCTGATACGCCTAGTTGATGTGAGACTATCTTCTCCTTTTTGTCTTCTCCACAACCACCATTCTATTCCACCTATAGTGTTATGTCCATGGCTCACGCTCATGTATTGCGTGAAGATTGAAAAAGTTTTTGAAAAAGTTAGAGTATGAAACAATTGATTGGCTTGTCATCGGGGTTGTGCATGATTTAAATACTTTGTGTGGTGAAGATAGAGCATAGCCGGACTATATGATTTTGTAGGGATAAATTTCTTTGGCCATGTTATTCTGAGAAGACATAATTGCTTTGTTAGTATGCTTGAAGTATTTTTTTATGTCAATATAAACCTTTGTCTTGAATCTTTCTAATCTGAATATTCATACCACAATTAAGAAGATTTGCATTGAAATTATGCCAAGTAGCACTCCGCATAAAAAATTCTCTTTTTATCATTTACCTACTCGAGGAAGAGCAGGAATTAAGCTTGGGGATGCCTGAAACGTCTCCAACGTATCTATAATTTTTGATTGCTCCATGCTATATTATCTACTATTTTGGACTATATTGGGCTTTATTTTGCACTTTTATATTACTTTTGGGACTAACCTATTAACTGGAGGCCCAGCCCAGAATTGCTGTTTTTTGCCTATTTCAGTGTTTCGAAGAAACGGAATATCAAACGGTGTCCAAACGGAATAAAACCTTCGGGAACTTGATTTTCTCACTGAACGTGATCCAGGAGACATGGACCCTACGCCAAGGAACAAAATAGGCGGTCAAGAGGGTGGGGGCGCCCCCCCTAGGGCGTGCCCCCTGCCTCGTGGGCCCCTCGGAGCTCCACCGACGTACTTCTTCCTCCTATATATACCTACGTACCCCCAAACGAACAGATAAGGAGCCAAAAACCTAATTCCACCGCCGCAACTTTCTGTATCCACGAGATCCCATCTTGGGGCCTGTTCCGGAGCTCCGCCCGGAAGAGGGCCGTCATCACGGAGAGCTTCTACATCATCATAGCCTCTCCGATGAAGCGTGAGTAGTTTACCTCAGACCTTCGGGTCCATAGTTAGTAGCTAGATGGCTTCTTCTCTCTCTTTGAATCTCAATACAAAGTTCTCCCCCTCTCTCGTGGAGATCTATTTGATGTAATCTTCTTTTTGCGGTGTGTTTGTTGAGACCGATGAATTGTGGGTTTATGATCAAGTCTATCTATGAATAATATTTGAATCTTCTCTGAATTCTTTTATGTATGATTGGTTATCTTTGCAAGTCTCTTCAAATTATCCGTTTGGTTTGGCCAACTAGATTGGTAGTTCTTGCCATGGGAGAAGTGCTTAGCTTCGGGTTCGATCTTGCGGTGTCCTTTCCCAGTGACAGAAGGGGCAGCAAGGCACGTATTGCATCGTTGCCATCGAGGATAACAAGATGGGGTTTATTTCATATTGCATGAATTTATCTCTCTACATCATGTCATCTTGCTTAAGGCGTTACTCTGTTTTTAACTTAATACTCTAGATGCATGCTGGATAGCGGTCGATGAGTGGAGTAATAGTAGTAGATGCAGAATTGTTTCGGTCTACTTGTCACGGACGTGATGCCTATATACATGATCATGCCTAGATATTCTCATAATTATGCTCAATTCTATCAATTGCTCAACAGTAATTTGTTCACCCACCATAGAATACTTATGCTCTTGAGAGAAGCCACTAGTGAAACCTATGGCCCCCGGGTCTATTCTCATCATATCAATCTCCATTACTTTAATCTTGCTTTGCTTTTTTACTTTGCCTTTACTTTTTACTTTGCATCTTTATATCAAAAATACCAAAAATATTCTATCTATCAGATCTCACTCTCGTAAGTGACCGTGAAGGGCTTGACAACCCCTAATCGCGTTGGTTGTGAGTAGCTATCGTTTTGTGCAGGTACGAGGGACTTGAGCATGGCCTCCTACTGGATTCATACCTTGGTTCTCAAAAACTGAGGGAAATACTTACGCTACTTTGCTGCATCATCCCTTCCTCTTCGGGGAAACCAACGCAAGCTCAAGACGTAGCAAGAAGGATTTCTGGCGCCGTTGCCGGGGAGTCTACACAAAAATTCAACATACCAAGTACCCATCACAATCCCTATTTCTCGCATTACATTATTTGCCATTTGCCTCTCGTTTTCCTGTCCCCCACTTCACCCTTGCCATTTTATTCGCCCTCTCTCTCTATCCTCCCTCTCTATTTGCCTCTTTTACCCGTTTGCTCTTGCTTGCTCATGTGTTAGATTGCTTGTTTGTCGCGATGGCTCAAGATAATACTAAATTGTGTGACTTCACCAATACCAATAATAATGATCTCCTTAGAACTCCGATTGCTCCTCTTACCGATGCTGAATCTTGTGAAATTAATACTACTTTGTTGAATCTTGTTATGAAAGATCAATTTGCCGGCCTTCCTACTGAAGATGCCGCTACTTATCTGAATAGTTTCGTTGATTTATGTGATATGCAAAAGAAAAGAGATGTCAATAATGATGTCGTTAAATTGAAGCTATTTCCTTTTTCGCTTAGAGATCGTGCTAAAGCTTGGTTTTCGTCTTTGCCTGAGAATAGTATTGATTCATGGAACAAGTGCAAAGATGCTTTTATCTCTTAAGTATTTTCCTCCCGCTAAGATCATCTCTCTTAGAAACGATATTATGAACTTTAAACAACTTGATCATGAACATGTTGCACAAGCTTGGGAGAGAATGAAATTAATGATATGTAATTTCCCTACTCATGGTTTGAATTTGTGGATGATTATACATAATTTTTATGCCGGATTGAATTTTGCTTCTAGAAATCTTTTGGATTCGGCCGTGGGAGGCACTTTTATGGAAATGACTTTAGGAGATGGTACTAAACTCCTAGATAATATTATGGTTTATTAGTCTCAATGGCATACTGAAAGAACTTCTAATAAAAAAGTGCATGCGATAGAAGAAATTAATGTGTTGAGTGGAAAGATGGATGAACTTATGAAATTATTTGCTACTAAGAGTGTTTCTTATGATCCTAATGATATGCCATTGTCTACTTTGATTGAGAATAACAATGAATCTATGGATGTGAATTTTGTTGGTAGGAATAATTTTCGTAACAACACTTATAGAGGGAATTTTAATCCTAGGCCATATCCTAGTAATCCTTCTAATTATTATGGGAATTCCTACAATAACTCTTATGGAAATTATAATAAGATGACATCTGATTTTGAATCTAATATTAAAGAATTTATTTCTTCGCAAAAGAATTTTAATGCTATGATTGAAGAAAAATTGCTTAAGATTGATGATTTGGCTAGGAACGTTGATAGAATTGCTCTTGATGTTGATTCTTTGAAACTTAGATCTATTCCACCTAAGCATGATATCAATGAGTCTCTCAAAGCCATGAGAATTTCAATTGATGACTGTAAGGAAAGAACTGCTAGGATGCGTGCTTCCAAAGATGCCTTTATTAAAGCGTGTTCTTCCAATTCCTATGAAAATAATGATGAAGATCTAAAAGTTATTGATGTGTCTCCTATTAAATCTTTGTTTTGCAATATGAATCTTGATGAAACTGAATATGATCTTCCTTTGCCTAGAAGGCGTTCTTAAAATTTGGAGTATTTAGATCTTAATGATGAAATTGATGATAGTGGGATTGAAAGAAATAAAAATCTAGATGTTGCTAAACCCACTATATTGGATTTCAAGGAATTTAATTATGAAAGTTGCTCTTTAATTGATTGTATTTCCTTGTTGCAATCCGTGCTAAATTCTCCACATGCTTAAGTATTGTGACATAACATGTAATAACAGCCCATAATGCAATAAATATCAATATAAAAGCATGATGCAAAATGGACGTATCAGTACCCTAGACAAACCCGTCGGTAAACCATGGAAATTCCCTTCCATGTACATTCGGCTTTAGATGATCTCTATTTCTGGCTTAACTTTTCTGAGTTTAGATTATTCCCTTCCATGAACCTAGACCGTTAAGTTCAAACTAGAACTCCGCCTTTGCCTCCGCCATGGAAAAGCCATCTGCCTCCTCCATGGCCTCGTCCTCGTCCTTCGGCAGCTGCTCCTCCAACACCTCCACTTTCAACACCTCCTTCTCCTTCTCTTCCTCCTCCTCCTCCTCCCGCTCCTCCATAGCCGCAAGCTCGACAACACTATGTGCTTCCTCCATGGTGTGCATCTCGGCTTGGATCTCCACCCAGCATTTGGGCATGAGCATCTTGTAATATGGGATATTCTCTCGGACCATGGTGGACTACGGTAAGCTCGGATTGGAAGTGGAAGAGAGATAGGAGGGAGCAGTTGCGGTGAGAGACGTGAGGAGGGGAATGGGGACGAGGTGTAGAGAGACGGTTTGGCAATGCAATACTCGTTGTATTGATTGGGTGCAGGTGCACGTATATATAGAGTACAAGTAGGCCTCAGCCTCAACTATACACAACTAGGAGGTGGGCCAGGATATACACAAATACATGCAACACATATATATTCAACACCCGCCCCACAGTCGAAGTGTCGTCGGAGACACAGAGACTGGACTGAAACTCCTCGAAGATAGGAGTAGGCAATCCCTTAGTCGTCATGTCTGCAAACTGTTGCATCGTCGGAACATGGAGAACCCGAACACGGCCAAGTGCAACTTGCTCATGCACAAAGCGAATATCGATCTCAATATTCTTGGTACGATGATGGTGCATCGGGTTGGCAGAGAGGTAGACCACATTGACGTTATCGCAGTAGACAAGAGTGGCCTTATGAACATCACAATGCAACTCCTGGAGCAGCTGGCGGATCCAAGAGCATTTGGCCACAACGTTAGCCGCAGCCCGATACTCGGCCTCAGAGCTGGAGCGGGAGACCGTGGGCTGTCACTTGGATGACCAAGAGATCAGCGAGGGCCCAAGGTAGACGCGATAGCCAGACGTAGAGCACTGGGTATCGGGGCAACCAGCCCAGTCGGCGTCCGAGTAGGCGACGAGGTCGGTGGAGGCGGAGGCCGTCAGGGTGAGTCCCAAGGACATAGTGTCGCGTATGTAACGGGAATACGCTTCACCAAGGTCCAATGGGAGTCACGTGGGGAGTGCATATGGAGGCACACCAGTTGAACAGCGTACTACAAATCCGGGCGTGTCAGCGTCAAGTACTGTAAAGTGCCAACAATGGAGTGATAGAACGCTGCATCAGACGCGAGAGACCCTTCCAGGGTAGAGACCTTCGCCTTCGTGTTGACAGGAGTGGGCGCCAGCTTACAGTTAAGCATACCAGCACGCTCCAGAAGCTTGTGGGCGTACTTCTGTTGATGCAGAAAGAAGCCGTCAGCCCGACGGACCACCTCGTTGCCAAGAAAGTAGTGCAGGGGGCCCAAGTCCTTGAGGGAAAACTCATCACAAAGACCAGCCATGAGCCGCTGAAGGAGCTCGGGGGCGGATGCCGTGAGGAAGATGTCGTCGACGTAGAGCGGCAAATATGCAGTGTTAGCTCCCTAGTGATACATAAAGAGTGAGGCATCGGAGCGAGTGTACCGAAAGCCCAGAGACTGCAGGAAGGTGGCGATACGCTGGTACCTAAAGGAAATTTGCCCTAGAGGCAATAATAAAGTTGTTATTAATATATTTCCATATATCATGATAAATGTTTATTATGCATGCTAGAATTGTATTAACCGGAAACTTAGTACATGTGTGAATAGAATACATAGACAAAACAAAGTGTCCCTAGTATGCCTCTACTAGACTAGCTTGTTAATCAAGGATGGTTAAGTTTCCTAACCATAGACATGTGTTGTCATTTGATGAACGGGATCACATCATTAGAGAATGACGTGATGGACAAGACCCATCCATTAGCTTAGCATAATGATCATTTAGTTTTATTGCTATTGCTTTCTTCGTGACTTATACATATTCCTCTGGGTATGAGATTATGCAACTCCCGAATAACGGAGGAACACCTTGTGTGCTATCAAATGTCACAACGTAACTGGGTGATTATAAAGATGCTCTACAGGTGTCTCCGAAGGTGTTTGTTGGGTTGGCATATATCAAGATTACGATTTGTCACTCTGAGTATCGGAGAGGTATCTCTGGGCCCTCTCGGTAATGCACATCACTATAATCCTTGCAAGCAATGTGACTAATGAGTTAGTTAAGGGATGATGCATTACGGAACGAGTAAAGAGACTTGCCGGTAACGAGATTGAACTAGGTATAATGATACCAACGATCGAATCTCGGGCAAGTAACATACTGATGACAAAGGGAATAATGTATGTTGTTATTGCGGTTTGACCGATAAAGATCCTCGTAGAATATATAGGAACCAATATGAGCATCTAGGTTCCGCTATTGGTTATTGACTGGAGATGTGTCTCGGTCATGTCTACATAGTTCTAAAACCCGTAGGGTCCGCACGCTTAACATTTGATGATGATTTGTATTATGAGTTATGTGTTTTGGTGACCGAAGTTTGTTCAGAGTCCCGGATGAGATCAGGGACATGACGAGGAGTCTCGAAATGGTCGAGAGGTAAAGATTGATATATTGGAAGGCTATGTACGGACACCGGAATGGTTCCGAAGAGGTCTGCAGATTTTTCGAAGTACCAAGAGGTTACCGGAACCCCCCGGGAAAGTTAATGGGCCTCATGGGCCATAATGGAGAGAAGGAGGCAGGACACAAGAGGTGCCCCCCCCCATGGTAGTCCGAATTGGACAAGGGGTGGGGGGCGCGGCCCCCCTTTCCTTCTCCCTCTCCCCTCTCCATTGAAAGGAAGGGGGAGCCGACTAGGACTAGGAGTCCTAGTGGGACTCCCCCCACTTGGCACGCCCCTAGGGCCGGCCGGTCCTACCTCTTGAGCATGTGTTGGTTTTCCCTTGAAGAGGAAAGGGTGATGCAACAAAGTAGCATAAGTATTTCCCTCAGTTTTTGAGAACCAAGGTATCAATCTAGTAGGAGACAACACACAAGTCAGCTAGTACCTACACAAGCAATCAAGAACCTCTCAACCAACGCGATAAAGGGGTTTTCAATCCCTTCACGGTCACTTGCGAAAGTGAGATCTGATAGAGATAGTAAGATAAATGTTTTTGGTATTTTGTTGTATAGATGGGAAAATAAAGATTGCAAAATAGTAAACGACATGTGATAATAAAAGAGATGCAATATAATAAGAAAGAGACCCGGGGGCCATAGGTTTCACTAGTGGCTTCTCTGATGATAGCATGTATTACGGTGGGTGAACAAATTACTGCCGAGCAATTGATAGAAAAGTGCATAGTTATGAAGATATCTAAGGCAATGATCATGAATATAGGCATCACGTCCGTGTCGAGTAGATCAAAACGATTCTGCATCTACTACTATTACTCCACACATCAACCGCTATCCAGCATGCATGTAGAGTATTAAGTTCATAAGAACAGAGTAACGCTTTAAGCAAGATGACATGATGTAGAGGGATAAACTCAAGTAATATGACATAAACCCCATATTTTTATCCTCGATGGCAACAATACAATATGTGCCTTGTTGCCCCTACTGTCACTGGGAAAGGACACCGCAAGATTGAACCCAAAGCTAAGCACTTGTCCCATTGCAAAAAAGATCAATCTAGTAGGCCAAACTAAACCGATAATTCGAAGAGACTTGCAAAGATATCAAATCATGCATATAAGAATTCAGAGAAGAACCAAATAATATTCATAGATAATCAAGTTCATAAACCCACAATTCATCGGATCTCGGCAAACACACCACAAAAGAGTGTTACATCGAATAGATCTCTAAGAACATCAAGGAGAACTTTGTATTGAAGATCAAAGAGAGAGAAGAAGACATCTAACTAATAACTATGGACCCGAAGGTCTATGGTAAACTACTCACGCTTCATCGGAGAGGCTATGGTGTTGATGTAGAAGCCCTCCGCGATCGATTCCCCCTCTCGCAGATCGCCGGAAAAGGCCCCAAGATGGGATCTCAGGGTACAGAAGGTTGCGGTAGTGTAAAAGTGGTTCCGTGGCTCCCCCTGATGTTTTTAGGGTATAAGAGTATATATATAGGCGAAAGAAGTACGTCGGTGGAGCTCCTGGGGCCCACGAGGGTGGGGGCGTGCCTACCCCCTGGGCGCGCCCTCCTATCTCGTGGCCGCCTCACGGAGTTCCAGACTTCAACTCTAAGTCTTCTAGTTTGCTTTCGGTCCAAGAAAGAACATCGCGAAGGTTTCATTCCGTTTGGATTCCGTTTGGTATTCCTTTTCTACGAAACACTAAAATAGGCAAAAAAACATAAACTAGCACTGGCCCTCCGGGTAATAGGTTAGTCCCAAAAATAATATAAAAGAGCATATTAAAGCCCATTAAACATCCAAAATAGATAATATAATAGCATGGAACAATAAAAAATTATAGGTATGTTGGAGACGTATCAAGCATCCCCAAGCTTAATTCCTATTCGTCCTCGAGTAGGTAAATTATAAAAACAGAATTTTTGATGTGGAATGCCACCTAACATATTTATCAATGTAATTTTCTTTATTGTGGCATGAATGTTCAGATCTGAAAGATTCAAGACAAAAGTTTAATATTGACATAAAAATAATAATACTTCAAGCATACTAACAAGGTAATTATGTCCTCTCAAAATAACATGGCCAAAGAAAGTTCATCCCTACAAAATCATATAGTTTGGTCATGCAAAATACTCAAATCATGCGCAACCCCGATGACAAGCCAAGCAATTGTTTCATACTTTAGTAATCTCAAACCTTTTCAACTTTCACGCAATACATGAGCGTGAGCCATGGACATAGCACTATAGGTGGAATAGAGTGGTGGTTGTGGAGAAGACAAAAAGGAGGAAGATGGTCTCACATCAACTAGGCGTATCAATAGGCTATGGAGATGCCCATCAATAGATATCAATGTGAGTGAGTAGGGATTGCCATGCAACGGATGCACTAGAGCTATAAATGTATGAAAGCTCAACAAAAGAAACTAAGTGGGTGTGCATCCAACTTGCTTGCTCATGAAGACCTAGGGCATTTGAGGAAGCACATCATTGGAATATACAAGCCAAGTTCTATAATGAAAATTTCCCACTAGTATATGAAAGTGACAAAATAAGAGACTCTCTATCATGAAGATCATGGTGCTACTTTGAAGCACAAGTGTGGAAAAAGGATAGTAGCATTGTCCCTTCTCTCTTTTTCTTTGATTTTTTTCTTTCTCTCTTTTTTGGGCCTTATCTTTTTTATTCGGCCTTTATCCTTATTTATTTTATTTCCTCACATGGGACAATGCTCTAATAATGATGATCATCACACTTCTATTTATTTACAACTCAAAGATTACAACTCGATACTTAGAACAAAAAATATGACTCGATATGTGTGCCTCTGGCGGTGTACCGGAATGTGCAATGAATCAAGTGTGACATGTATGAAAAAATTATGAATGGTGGCTTTGCCACAAATACGATGTCAACTACATGATCATGCAAGGCAATATGACAATGATGGAGCGTGGCATAATAAACGGAACGGTGGAAAGCTGCATGGCAATATATCTCGGAATGGCTATGGAAATGCCATAATAGGTAGGTATGGTGGCTGTTTTGAGGAAGGTAAATGGTGGGTTTATGGTACCGGCAAAAGTTTCGCGGTACTAGAGAGGCTAGCAAGGGTGGAAGGGTGAGAGTGCGTATAATCCATGGACTCAACATTAGTCATAAAGAACTCACATACTTATTGCAAAAATCTACAAGTCATCAAAAACCAAGCACTACACGCATGCTCCTAGGGGGATAGATTGGTAGGAAAAGACCATCGCTCGTCCCCGACCACCACTCATAAGGAAGACAATTAAAGAAATACCTCATGCTTCAAATTTGTTACACACCGGTTACCATACGTGCATGCTACGGGACTTGCAAACCTCAACACAAGTATTTCTCAAATTCAAAACTACTCAACTAGCATGACTCTAATATCACCATCCTCATGTCTCAAAACAATCATCAAGTATCAAACTTCTCCTACTATTCAACACACTTTATATGAAAGTTTTTATTATACCCATCTCGGATGCCCATCATATTAGGACTAATTTTATAGCCAAAGCAAATTATCATGCTATTCTAAAAGACTTTCAAAATAATATAAGTAAAGCATGAGAGATCAATAATTTCTATAAAATAAAACCACCACCATGCTCTAAAAGGATATAAGTGAAGCACTAGAGCAAAATTGTATAGCTCAAAAGATATAAGTGAAGCACATAGAGTATTCTAATAGATTCCAATTCATGCGTGTCTCTCCCAAAAGGTCTGTACAACAAGGATGATTGTGGTAAACTAAAAAGCAAATACTCAAATCATACAATACGCTCCAAGCAAAACACATATCATGTGGTGAATAAAAATATAGCCTCAAGTAAAGTTATTGATAGACGAAGACGAAAGAGGGGATGCCTTCCGGGGCATCCCCAAGCTTAGGCTTTTGGTTTTCCTTGAATTTTACATTGGGGTGCCTTGGGCATCCCCAAGCTTAGGCTCTTGCCACTCCTTGTTACAAAATCCATCAAATCTTTACCCAAAAACTTGAAAACTTCACAACACAAAACTCATTAGAAAATCTCGTGAGCTCCGTTAGTATAAGAGAATAAACCACCATCTTAAGGTACTGTAATTAACTCATTCTTTATTTATATTGGTGTTAACCATACTGTATTCCAACTTCTCTATGGTTCATACCCCCCGATACTTGCCATAGATGCATCAAAATAAGCAAACAACACGCGAAAAACAGAATCTGTCAAAAACAGAACAGTCTGTAGCAATCTGGAGGTTTCGAATACCTTTGTAACTCCAATATTTCTGACAAATTAGGATGACCAGGAAATTTTTATATTGATCTATTGCAGTTGGAATTGGTATTTTATCGCTCTCTGGTAAAAAATGAAAATTATTTTGTGAGCGCATACTTTCTATTTTTATTAGCAAGATCAAACAACAATCACCCAAGAAGATCCTAAAGGCTTTACTTGGCACAAACACTAATTAAAACATAAAACATGATCATAACAGAGGCTAGATAAATTATTTATTACTAAACAGGAACAAAAAGCAAAGAACAAAAATAAAATTGGGTTGCCTCCCAACAAGCGCCATCGTTTAAAGCCCCTAGCTAGGCATAAAAAGCAAGAATAGATCTAGGCATTGTCATCTTTGGTATGTAATCCATAAGTGGCTCTCATAATAGGTTCATAAGGAAATTTAATTTTCTTCCTAGGAAAGTGTTCCATGCCTTTCCTTAACGGAAATTGGAATCTAATATTTCCTTCTTTCATGTCAATAGTTGCACCAATCGTTCTAAGGGAAGGTCTACCAAGAATAATAGGACATGTAGGATTGCAATCTATATCAAGAACAATGAAATCTACGGGCACATAACTCCTATTTGCAACAATAAGAACATCATAAATTCTTCCCATAGGTCTCTTAATGGTGGAATCCACAAGATGCAAATTTAAAGAACAATCATCGAATTCACGGAAACCTAGCATATCGCACAAAGTTTTTGGAATCGTGGAAACACTAGCACCCAAATCACATAAATCAGAGCATTCATAATCTTTAATCTTAATTTTAATAGTAGGTTCCCACTCATCATAAAGTTTTCTAGGGATAGAAACTTCTAGTTCAAGCTTTTCTTCATAGGATTGCATTAAGGCATCAACGATATGTGTAGTAAAAGCTTTATTTTGATCATAAGCATGAGGAGAATTTAAAATGGATTGCAACAAGGAAATACAATCTATTAAAGAGCAATTATCATAATTAAATTCCTTGAAATCCAAAATAGTGGGTTCATTTCTATGTAAAGTTTTGACCTCCTCAATCCCACTTTTATTAATTTCTGCATCAAGATCTAAAAATTACGAATCATTGGGACGCCTTTTAGATAAAGTTAACTCATCTCCAGTCCCATCTTTATCAAGACTCATATTGGAAAACAAATATTTAATAGGAGACTCATCAATCACTTTTAGATCTTCATCATTATTATCATGAAAACTAGAAGAACACACTTTCACAAAGCAATCTTTTTTAGCATGCATCCTAGCGGTTCTTTCTTTGCACTTATCAATTGAAATTCTCATGGCTTTGAGAGACTCATTTATGTCATGCTTAGGTGGAATAGATCTAAGTTTCAAAAAATCAACATCAAGAGAAATTCTATCCATGTTCCTAGCCAACTCAATCTTAAGCAATTTTTCTTCAACCAAAGCAATGAAATTCTTTTGCGAACTCATAAATTCTTTAACACTAATCTCAAAATCATAGGGCATCTTATTAAAAATTTCCATAGGAGTTGTTTTACGAATTACTGTAATTATTAGAGGAATTACTAGGAAACGGCCTAGAATTAAAGTTTCCTCTATACGCGTTGTTACCAAAATTGTTCCTACCAACGAAATTCACATCCATAGATTCATTATTATTTTCAATCAAAAGTGGACAAAGGCATATCATTAGGATTGGAAGAAACACTTTTATTAGCAAACAATTTCATAAGTTCATCCATCTTTCCACTCAAAACATTAATCTCTTCAATTGCATGAACCTTTTTACTAGTGGATCTTTCGGTGTGCCATTGAGAGTTATTAACCATAATATTGTCTAGGAGTTTAGTAGCTTCTCCTAAAGTGATTTCGATAAAAGTGCCTCCCGCGGCCGAATCTAAAAGATTTATAGAAGAAAAATTCAATCCGGCATAATTTTTTTGTAAAATTCAATCATGGCCACGAGGGTGGGGGCACGCCCTACCCCCCTGGGCGCGCCCCCTGCCTCGTGGGCCCCCTGGTGGCCCTCCGATGCCCATCTTCTGCTATATGGAGTCTTTCGATGAGAAAAAAATCATAAGAAATCTTTCTGGATGAGACTCTGCCGCCATGAGGCAGAACCTTGGCGTAACCAATCTAGGGCTCTGGCGGAGCTGTTCTGCTAGAGAAACTTCCCTCCGGGAGGGGGAAATCATCACCATCGTCATCACCAACGATCCTCTCATCGGGAGGGGGTCAATCTCCATCAACATCTTCACCAACACCATCTCCTCTCAAACCCTAGTTCATCTCTTGTATCCAATTCTTGTCTCTAAGTCTGGGATTGGTACCTGTGGGTTGCTAGTAGTGTTGATTACTCCTAGTAGTTGATGCTAGTTGGTTTATTTGGTGGAAGATCATATGTTCAGATCCTATATGCATATTAATACCCCTCTGATTATGAACATGAATATGCTTTGTGAGTAGTTACGTTTGTTCCTGAGGACATGGGAGAAGTCTTGCTATTAGTAGTCATGTGAATTTGGTATTCGTTCGATATTTTGATGAGATGTATGTTGTCTCTCCTATAGTGGTGTTATGTGAACGTCGACTACATGACACTTCACCATTATTTGGGCCTAGAGGAAGGCATTGCGAAGTAATAAGTAGATGATGGGTTGCTAGAGTGACAGAAGCTTAAACCCTAGTTTATGCGTTGCTTCGTAAGGGGCTGATTTGGATCCATATGTTTCATGCTATGGTTAGGTTTACCTTAATATTTTTGTTGTAGTTGCGGATGCTTGCAATAGAGGTTAATCATAAGTGGGATGCTTCTCCAAGTAAGGACAACACTCAAGCACCGGTCCACCCACATATCAGATTATCAAAGTACTGAACGCGAATCATATGATCGTGATGGAACCTAGCTTGACGATAATTCGCATGTGTCCTCGGGAGCGCTTTACTACATATAAGAATTTTTCCAGGCTTGTCCTTTGCTACAAAAAGGATTGGGCCACCTTGCTACACTTTATTTACTTTTGTTACTTGTTGCTCGTTACAAATTATCTTATCACAAAACTATCTATTACCTATAATTTCAGTGCTTGCAGAAAATACCTTGCTGAAAACCGCTTATCATTTCCTTCTGCTCCTCGTTGGGTTCGACACTCTTACTTATCGAAAGGACTACGATAGATCCCCTATACTTGTGGGTCATCAAGACTCTTTTCTGGCGCCATTGCCAGGGAGTGAAGCGCCTTTGGTAGGTGGAATTTGGTAAGGAAAAATTTATATAGTGTGCTGAAATTTACTGTCACTTGTTACTATGGAAAGTAATCCTTTGAGGGGCTTGTTTGGGGTATCTTCACCCTGACTAGTAGAGCATAGAGTTGCTCCTCAACCTACTTAACCTACTAAAAATGAAAATGTCTGCTTGGAAATTCCTTCGGGTATGATAGAAAAACTGCTAGCTAATCCTTTTGCAGGAGATGGAACATTGCATCCTGATGAGCACCTAATATATGTGGATGAAGTTTGTGGATTATTTAAGCTTGCAGGTATGCCCGATGATGTTATCAATAAGAAGGTCTTCCCTTTATCTTTGGAGGGAGACACATTGACATGGTATAGGCTATGTGATGATATGGGATCATGGAACTACAAACGATTGAAATTGGAATTTCATCAGAAGTTTTATCCTATGCATCTTGTTCATCGTGATCGTAATTATATATATAATTTTTGGCCTCGTGAAGGAGAAATCATCGCTCAAGCTTGGGGGAGGCTTAAGTCAATGTTATATTCATGCCCCAATCATGAGCTCTCAAGAGAAATGATTATTCAAAAAAATTATGCTCGGCTTTCTGATAACAACTGCACCATGGTCGATACTCCTTGTGCTGGCTCTTTTATGATGAAGACTATTGAATTCAAATGGGATTTATTGGAAATATTTAAACGCAACTCTGAAGATTGGGATCTCGACGAAGGTAAGGAGTCAGGTATGATACCTAAGTTTGATTGTGTTAAATCTTTTATGGATACCGGTGTTTTCCGTAAATTTAGCACTAAATATGAACTTGACTCTGAGATAGTAGCTTCTTTCTGTGAATCTTTTGCTACTCGTATTGATCTCCCTAAAGAGAAGTGGTTTAAATATCATCCTCCCATAGAAGTAAAAATAGCTGCACCTATTAGAGTTGAAGAAAAGACTATCACTAATAATGATCCTATTATTCCTACTGCTTATGTTGAGAAACCACCTTTTCCTGTTAGGATAAAAGATCATGCTAAAGCTACAACTATGGTTCATAAAAGCAATATTAGAACCTATACACCTCCCGAGCAAGTTAAAGTTGAACCTAATATTGCTATTGTTAAGGATCTCTTGGCTGATAATATTGATGGGCATGTTATTTATTTATGTGATGAAACTGCTAGAATTGCTAAACCTTGTGCTAAAGATAAACATAGACCTGTGGTAGGCATGACTGTTATTTCTATTAAAATAGGAGATCATTGTTATCATGGCTTGTCTGATATGGGTGCTAGTGCTAGTGCAATACCTATTGACTTGTACAACGAGATTATGCATGATATTCCACCTGCTGAGTTAGAAGATATTGAAGTCACAATTAAACTTGCCAATAGAGATACTATTTCACCAATTGGGATTATTAGAGATGTTGAAGTCTTGTGTGGGAAAACTAAATATCCTGTTGATTTTCTTGTTCTTGGTTCCCCACAAGATAGCTTTTGTCCCATTATATTTGGTAGACCCTTCTTAAACACTGTTAATGCTAGGATAGACTGCAAAAAGGATGTTATTACTATTGGTCTAGGTGATATGTCTCATGAGTTCAACTTTTCTAAATTTCGTAGACAACACCGTGAAGAAGAATTGCCTAGTAAAGATGAAATTATTGGTCTTGCTTCTATTGTCGTACCTCCTAGTGATCCTTTAGAACAATATTTGCTAGACCATGAAAATGATATGTATATGAATGAAAGAAGGGAAATAGATGAAGTGTTCTTTAAACAGGGACCTATTCTGAAACACAACTTGCCTGTTGAAATTTTAGGGGATCCTCCTCCACCCAAGGGTGATCCCGTGTTTGATCTTAAACCTTTGCCTGATAATCTTAAATATGCTTATCTTGATGAAGAGAAGATATATCATATTATTATTAGTGCTAACCTTTCAGAGAAGGAGGAAGAAAGATTATTGAAAACTCTGAAGAAGCACCATGCTGCTATTGGATATACTCTTGATGATCTTAAGGGCATTAGTCCCACTCTATGTCAACACAAAATAAATTTGGAAAAACATGCCAAACCAGTTATTGATCACCAACGATGACTGAATCCTAAGATGAAAGAAGTGGTAAGAAAATAAATACTAAAGCTCCTTGAGGCAGGTATAATTTATCACGTTGCTGATAGTCAGTGGGTAAGTCCTATCCATTGTGTTCCTAAGAAGGGAGGTATTATTGTCATTCCTAATGATAAAGATGAATTGATTCCGCAAAGAATTATTACAGGTTATAGGATGATAATTGATTTCCGCAAATTAAATAATACTACTAAAAAAGATCATTACCCCTGACCTTTTAATGATCAAATGCTAGAAAGATTATCCAAACATACTCATTTTTGCTTTCTAGATGGTTATTCTGGTTTCTCCCAAATACCTGTGTCAGCTGATGATAAATCTAAGACCACTTTTACTTGCCATTTCGGTACTTTTGCTTATAGACTTATGCCTTTTGGTTTATGTAATGCACCTGCTACCTTTCAAAGATGCATGATGGCTATATTTTCTGATTTTTGTGAAAAGATATATGAGGTATTCATGGATGATTTCTCTGTTTATGGATCCTCTTTTAATGATTGCTTAAGCAACCTTGGTCGAGTTTCGCAGAGATGTGAAGAAACTAACCTTGTCTTGAATTGGGAGAAATGCCACTTTATGGTTAATGAAAGTATTGTCTTGGGGCACAAAATTTCTGAAAGAGGCATTGAAGTTGATAAAGCTAAAGTTGATGCTATTGAAAAGATGCCGTGTCCCAAGGACATCAAAGGTATAATAAGTTTCCTTGGTCATGACGGTTTTTATAGGAGGTTCATTAAGGACTTCTCAAAAATTTCTCGGCCTCTAACTAATTTATCACAAAAAGATATACCGTTTGTCTTTGATAATGATTGTGTAGAAGCATTTGAAATACTTAAGAAAGCATTGATCTCTACACCTATTGTTCAGCCACCTGATTGGAATTTACCTTTTGAAATTATGTGTGATGCTAGTGATTATGCCGTAGGTGCTGTTCTAGGGCAAAGAGTTGATAAGAAATTAAATGTTAGTCAATATGCTAGTAAAACTCTAGACAATGCCCAGAGAAATTATGCTACAACTGAAAAAGAATTATTAGAAGTTGTATTTGCTTGTGAGCAGTTCAGACCTTATATTGTTGATTCTAAAGTAACTATTCACACGGATCATGCTGCTATTAAATATCTTATGGAAAATAAAGATGCTAAACCTAGACTTATTAGATGGGTTCTCTTGCTACAAGAATTTGATTTGCATATTATTGATAGAAAGGGAGCCGAGAACCCCGTTGCAGATAACTTGTCTAGGTTGGAAAATGTTCTTGATGACCCACTACCTATTGATGATAGCTTTCCTGATGAACAATTAAATGTCATAAATGCTTCTCACACTGCTCCATGGTATGCTGATTATGCTAATTATATTGTTGCTAAGTTTATACCACCTAGTTTCACATACCAGCAAAAGAAAAAGTTCTTCTATGATTTGAGACATTACTTTTGGGATGACCCACATCTTTATAAAGGAGTAGATGGTGTTATTAGACGTTGTGTACCTGAGCATGAACAGGAACAAATCCTTCGCAAGTGTCACTCCGAAGCTTATGGAGGACACCACGCTGGAGATAGAACTGCACACAAGGTATTGCAATCCAGTTTTTATTGGCCTACTCTCTTCAAGGATGCCCATAAGTTTTTCTTATCTTGTGATGAATGTCAAAGAATTGGTAATATCAGTAGACGTCAAGAAATGCCTATGAATTATTCACTTGTTATTGGACCATTTGATGTTTGGGGCTTTGATTATATGGGACCTTTTCCTGCCTCTAATGGATATACACATATTTTAGTTGCTGTTGATTACGTTACTAAGTGGGTAGAAGCTATTCCAACTAGTAGTGCTGATCATAACACCTTTATTAAGATGCTTAAAGAAGTTATTTTTCCGAGGTTTGGAGTCCCTAGATATTTAATGACTGATGGTGGTTCACATTTTATTCATGGTGCTTTCCGTAAAATGCTTGCTAAGTATGATGTTAATCATAGAATTGCATCACCTTATCACCCACAGTCTAGTGGTAAAGTAGAATTGAGCAACAGAGAGCTTAAACTAATTTTGCAAAAGACTGTTAATAGATCTAGAAAGAATTGGTCCAAGAAACTCGATGATGCATTATGGGCCTATAGAACTACATATAAAAATCCTATGGGTATGTCTCCGTATAAAATGGTTTATGGTAAAGCATGTCATTTACCTCTTGAGCTAGAACATAAGGCATATTGCGCTATTAAAGAGCTCAGTTATAATTTCAAACTTGCCGATGAGAAAAGGTTATTTGACATTAGCTCACTTGATGAATGGAGAACCCAATCCTATTGATATGTCTCCGTCATATCTACTTTACCAAACACTTTTGCCCTTGTTTTGGACTCTAACTTGCATGATTTGAATGGAACTAAGCCGAACTGACGCTGTTTTCAGCAGAATTACCATGGTGTTATTTATGTGCAGAAACAAACGTTCTCGGAATGACCTGAAACTTCACGGAGCAACTTTTTGGAAAATATAAAAAATACATGCAAAATATGAAGGCCAGGGGGGCCACCACCTGTCCACGAGGGTGGGGGGCGCGCCCCCCTACCTCGTGGGCCCCCTGGTGCCTCTCCGACTCCAACTCCAACTCTATATATTGTGTTTCGGGGAGAAAAAAACAGAGAGAAGAATTCATCACGTTTTACGATACAGAGCCGCCGCCAAGCCCTAAAACCTCTCGGGAGGGCTGATCTGGAGTCCGTTCGGGGCTCTGGAGAGGGTAATCCATAGCCATCGTCATCATAAACCATCCTCCATCACCAATTTCATGATGCTCACCACCATGCATGAGTAATTCCATCATAGGCTTGCTGGACGGTGATGGGTTGGATGAGATTTATCATGTAATCGAGTTAGTTTTGTTAGGGTTTGATCCCTAGTATCCACTATGTTCTGAGATTGATGTTGCTATGACTTTGCTATGCTTAATGCTTGTCACTAGGGCCCGAGTGCCATGATTTTAGATCTGAACCTATTATGTTTTCATCAATATATGAGAGTTCTTGATCCTATCTTGCAAGTCTATAGTCACCTATTATGTGTTATGATCCGTTAACCCCGAAGTGACAATAATCGGGATACTTACCGGTGATGACCATAGTTTGAGGAGTTCATGTATTCACTATGTGTTAATGCTTTGTTCCAGTACTCTACTAAAAGGAGGCCTTAATATCCGTTAGTTTCCGTAAGGACCCCGCTACCACGGGAGGGTAGGACAAAAGATGTCATGCAAGTTCTTTTCCATAAGCACGTATGACTATATTCGGAATACATGCCTACATTACATTAATCAACTGGAGCTAGTTCTGTGTCACCCTAGGTTATGACTGTTACATGATGAACCGCATTCGGCATAATTCTCTATCACCGATCCATTGCCTATGAGCTTTCCATATATTGTTCTTCGCTTATTTACTTTTCCGTTGCTATTGCTATCATCACTACAAAATACCAAAACATTAATTTTACTACTGTTACCTTTTGCTACCGTTACCACTATTATCATATTACCTTTCTACTAAGCACTTTGCTGCAGATATTAAGTTTCCAGGCCTGGTTGAATTGACAACTAAACTGCTAATACTTGAGAATATTCTTTGGCTCCCCTTGTGTCGAATCAATAAATTTGGGTTGAATACTCTACCCTCAAAAACTGTTGTGATCCCCTATACTTGTGGGTTATCAAGACTATTTTCTGGCGCCGTTGCCGGGGAGCATAGCTCTATTCTTTGAGTCACTTGGGATATATATATATATATCTGCTTATCATTATGAAGAACTTGAGAGATCCAAAAACCAAGATCTATCCCTCAACTACGAGGGGAGGTAAGGAACTGCCATCTAGCTCTGCACTAGATTCACCTTCTGTTTTGAGTAAGCTTGCGACACCTAAACCTGCTTCTGCTATTCGTTCTGATATGTCGCATGTTATTGATGATGCCCCTTCTGCTATACATGATACTTATGATGAAACTACTTCTATGCTTGATACTACTGTGCCACTTGGTGAATTTCTTGATGAACTACTTGCTAGGGCTAGAGAGATTGAAAATATTGAATCTGATGATACTGATGAAAGTGATGATGAAGAATCACTTGTTATTCCTAAGGGTTATGTTTTTGATCAAGAAGCTTCTTTAGCTATTTTAGCTTGCAAAGATAGATATGAACTCAAAAGGTTATTAGCTAAATGGAATAAGCAATCTCTAAATGCTAGAATGAAACCAGACCCTGCTTTTGCTACTTCACCTATCTGTGTTACTGATAAGGATTATGAATTCTCTGTTGATCCTGATATAATTACTTTGGTTGAATCTGATCCTTTTCATGGTTATGAATCTGAAACTTTGTGGCACATCTTACTAAACTGAATGATATAGCCACCCTGTTCACTAAAGATGAGAGAACTCGTTACTTTTATATCCTTCAAATATTTCCGTTGTCATTAAAGGGTGATGCTAAGGTATGGTTTAATTCTCTTGATCCTGGTTGTGTGTGTAGTCCCCAGGATATGATTTATTACTTCTCTGCTAAATATTTCCCTGCTCATAAGAAACAAGCTGCTTTAAGGGATATATATAATTTTGTGCAAATTGAAGAAGAGAGTCTCCCACAAGCTTGGGGGAGGCTTCTCCAATTACTTAATGCTTTGCCTGATCATCCTCTTAAGAAAAATGAAATACTTGATATCTTTTATAATGGACTAACCGATGCCTCCAGAGATTAACTGGATAGTTGTGCTGGTTCTGTTTTCAGGGAAAGAACACCAGATGAAGCTGAAATTCTATTGAATAATATGTTGACAAATGAAAATAATTGGACACCTCCGGAGCCAGTTCCTGAGCCTATTCCTAAACCAACTCCGAAGAAGAGGGGTATTCTATTTCTCAGTCCTGAAGATATGCAAGAGGCAAAGAAATCTATGAAATAAAAAGGTATTAAAGCTAAAGATGTTAAGAATTTACCTCCTACTGAAGAAATACATGGTCTTAATTTACCGCCTGTTGAAGAAACATACGATCTTAATCCTTTACCTATTGAAGAAACTCATGGTCTTCATAGATATGAGAAAGGTAAATTCTCTCTATAGATATGAGAAAGCTGAAATCCCATTTACTAAGTTTGCTAGCCCATGCTTAGATGAGTTTGATAGATTTATGCCTAAGCAAGAAGACTTCAATGCTTATTTTGGTAGACAATTGAAATACAATTCAAATATACTTGAACACTTGGGTGATTATATGGCTCATGTTAAAGGTGAACTTAAACTTATTAGTAAACATGCTTCTATGGTTACCACTCAAGTAGAACAAGTACTTAAGGCTCAAAATGATTTTCTCAATGAATTTAATAGTAAGGATAATGATAATGCTGTTAGAGTTATGACTAGAGGTGGTAGAATGACTCAGGAACCTTTGTATTGTGAAGGCCATCCTAAAAGAATTGAGCAAGATTCTCAGAGAAATAATATAGATGCACCTAGTTCTTCTAAAAAGAAGAAAAAGAAAAATGATAGGACTTTGCATGCTTCTAGTGATCCTATTGTTGAAACACCTGAGAATCCAAATGATATTTCTATTTCTGATGCTGAAACACAATCTGGTAATGAACCTGAAACTAGTGATAATGTTAATAATAATGTTCATGATGATGCTCAACCTAGTAATGATAATGATATAGAAATTGAACCTTTGATGATCTTGATAACCCACAATCAAAGAATCAACGTTATGATAAGAAAGACTTTGTTGCTAGGAAATATTGGTAAAGAAAGAGAGCCTTGGGTTCAGAAACCCATGCCTTTCCCTCCCAAACCATCCAAGAAAAAGGATGATGACAATTTTGAGCGCTTTGCTGAAATGATTAGACCTATCTTTTTGCGTATGCGATTAACTGATATGCTCAAAACCAATCCTTATGCTAAGTACATGAAAGATATTATTACAAATAAAAGAAAGATACCGGAAGCTGAAATTTCTACCATGCTTGCTAATTATACTTTTAAGGGTGGAATACCAAAGAAACTTGGAGATCCAGGAGTACCCACTATACCATGCTCCATTAAAAGAAACTATGTTAAAACTACTTTATGTGATCTTGGAGTCGGTGTTAGTGTTATGCCTCTCTCTTTATATCGTAGACTTGATTTGAATAAGTTGACACCTACTGAAATATCTTTGCAAATGGCTGATAAATCAACTGCTATAACTGTCGGTATTTGTGAGGATGTGCCTGTTGTAGTTGCAAACGTTACTATTTTAACGGACTTTGTTATTCTTGATATTCCCGAGGACGATAGTATGTCTATTATTCTTGGAAGACCCTTTTTGAATACTGCAGGGGCTGTTATTGATTGCACTAAAGGCAATGTCACTTTTCATGTTAATGGTAATGAGCATACGGTACACTTTCCGAGGAAACAACCTCAAGTTCATAGTATCAACTCTATTGGAAAAATTCCATCGATTTTGGAGGTTTTGAATTTCCTCTACCTACTGTCAAGAAGAAATATGATATTCTTATTATTGGGGATGTGCATATCCCCGTTGAGGTAACATAGTGTTATTCGAAATTTCTCCAGTTCCATGTTATTCGGAATGAGTTCGTTAACAAGACTTGATCAACCTTGTTAGTGGATTCCTTTTGATGATCATGAGATGGATGAAACTAGAAGGCACAACCTTCTGTACCCCACTTTTACTTTCTATTATTTATATTAAATAAAATAAAAATAATATTTCTCTGTCTTTTATCTGATTATCCGTGCAATATAAAAATACCCCGAAAATAAAAGTTCTCCAAATGCCCTGAAATTTAAATATGATTTTTTTCCAGAATATTTGGCACTGAAAACACAGCATGGGGCCAACCACCTGCCCACGAGGGTGGAGGGCGCGCCCCCCTGCCTCGTGGGCCCACGGTGCCCCTCCTCGACTTATCCTTTCACCCATACACTTCTTCTTCCTCCCCCATATATGAATAACCAGCTTAAATCCGAGTCCAAGCTCGTTTTGCTGCCATTTTCGATCTCCTTGCTCAAAGCACCTCTCACAAAACTGCTTGGGGAGATTGTTCATTGGTATGTGACTCCTCCATTGGTCCAATTAGTTTTTGTTCTAGTGCTTTATTCATTGCAAATTTTTGCTGCTTAGGTGACCCTGTTCTTGTTCTTGCGTGTCAAATTTGTATGGTCAAAAGTAGTTTTGATGCATGATATAGGCTGTAGGCACTTGTAGGAGTAGTTGCTATCAATATTATTGAGTTTGGTTTACTTTTATTTTGAAGTTACTAAAAATTTTAGAAATTTTTCAGAGGAAGAAATATGCTTAGGGAAATGTTCCAGGGTGGTTTTTCGAGGAAGCAAGGACCCAGGCTTGCAATGCATGATGCTGATGATGAGCCACCAAGAGACGCTCCAGTGCGTCCTTGTGAATGGCCTTCTGAGAACTTTATGGATCGAGCGGGAATTAAGGAAGAATTTAACGCATATTTGTGTAACACTGATCTTGTGAGCTTCGAGGAAGAGAAGTGCAGCCAGTATCACAATCTCACTAGTTCCTTTGTGAGGAGGTTTGAATTTTCATCTTCACGTAATTCTCCAACTGTCCTGTTTGATCTTTATGAAAATTCTTACACTGTGGACTTAGAGTATTTTACCACTGCTTGCAAACTTCCACAATGGGGTAGTATAAGGGATCCTCGCAAATCTGAATTTAGAGATTTTCTTGCTAGTATAACTGTGGGAGAATCTAGGGATATAACACAAGCTACCATAGGGAGCATTCACTTTCCTGCTATACATTATTTTGCTCTCTTCATAGGTAGATGTATTAATGGTAAAGATGAGGTCTGTCACATGTGTGTCCCTGACCTCAATATTCTTAGGAATGCTATGTTAGAAAACAAATCTTATAATTTGAGAGCCATTGTTGCACGTAGGTTGCATCTTAATAGATTTAATGGAGAGTTCTTTGGTGGAATTTATGCAACCCGCATAGCTAATTTTCTTGGTGTAGCCATACGCGAAGATGATATTGAATTATCTCCTGCTTACCTAGACTTTAATGCTATGGTTCACCACCAGTTTGTTGAGAGGAATGAATCGCCTCTCCAGTATTGACTAATCTTTGACAGACGTCGTGCTGTCCATATTACTCTCCCTGCTCCTGCCTTCTTTGATTATCAGGCAAAAGGAAGACATGTTATTACCAGAGAGGAGGCAGATGAGTACGAGAGGAGGGCAGAGGCCGCTCGTCGCCACGCTGCAGCTCAGGAGGCGATAGCCGCTGCATCTCAATACGACCCCAACTATTATTATGGATATCTGCCAGGCCAGCCGTGGCCATAGACCAACTTAGGCCAAAATCCTAAGCTTGGGGGAGTACGTATTTCCCACTGGCATTACATTCATGTTCACACACTCATTGCTAGATTTCGATGCTCATACTTTTTCATTGTGTCATCCATGTTAGTTTATTTTCCTTTTTATGCTTTCTTCTTGTGTGTTTAATTAACCTAAAAAAACCAAAAAAATAGTTGTATCTTTTAATTAGTTTACTTTCCATGTTTGTAGTAGTAATTAAAAAGAAAACCCAAAAAGAGTTCCTGTTCTTCTTTTGCTTGTTGGGAGCTTTCTTGTGTAAATAGTTTTATTTCTTTTCTTTTCTTCGGGGGTCGATAGGAGAAGACCATAATTAAATTGTTGAAGTGGTTGTTATATGCATTATTGTTGATCTGACAAAAGAGCTCATATTGCCTTGTCTTCTCCTGTTTATTGAATGCTTGCAGATTCCAGCTTAGTCCAATGCACGTGCACTATTATTATTATTCACATTGTTCGGTTGTGCAAGTGAAAGACAATTATGATGATATATGATGGACTGACTGAGATGAAAAAAGCTGGTATGAACTCGACCTCTTTTGTTTTTGTAAATATGGTTAGTTCATCGTTCTTGATTCAGCCTATTATGGATAAACATGTTTGCAATGACAACTAGAGATCATAGTGCTTATGACATGCTTGATTAGCTATGAGTTATAATGGTTTACCTTGCGTGCCAACATGCTATTAAAATGGTTATGATGTGGTATGATAGGGTGGTATCCTCCTTTGAATGATTTAAGTGACTCGACTTGGCACATGTTTACGCATGTAGTTGAAACAAAATCAACATAGCCTTCATGATATTTATGTTCATGGTGGATTATATCCTACTCATGCTTGCATTCGGTGTTGATTAATTTTAATGCATGTTTCACTACTAGGAAAAGGCCTATTAATGGTGCACCAGTTTTGCCTACTAATGGCGCACTACTGGTGCACCACTAGTACCACGCCACTAGTATTTTTTACTAATGGCGCACCATTGGTGCGTCATTAGTATACCAGATACTAATGGTGCACCTATAGTGCACCATTAGTATGCCTATCTGACTTAGTAATGGCGCACCACATGGAAGTGCGCCATTAGTAATAATTTTTTTTCAAAAAAAAATTCAAATTTTTTTATATTTTTTTAAATTTTTTGTATTTTTTTCTTAATCTCGGGTCACTATGGCTTAATCTCAGGTCAAATCACACTTCGTGGTCAAACTTCCCAAAAGGTCACCCATCCTCACACTACTCCAGCCCAAACACGCTTAACTTTGGAGTTCTATCCAACCCCAGCACCAGCTCACTTGACATGCAGTTGTTGATATATCTAGCATATCAATCCTATTAAACCTTGTTGATGTTTAGGACTTTGTTCATGTTCATGAGTGTGATGAAATTTTGAAAAAATATTTCAAACTTCCGTTCATATTACGTATCATATTTTGAAAAAAAAACCCGAAAAAAATCGAAACTAATTTTTTTTCTGTTACTAGTGGCGCACCTAGCATACGGTGCGCCACTAGTAAGTTTGAATTTTTTTGATTTTTTTGCCTCCAGATCTTAAAAGCCCCGTAACTTTTTCCTGTTAGGTTTTTGAGGATTTTGAAAATGTTTAACGGGGTTCCCCTCGTTAAATTCGGATGTAACTTTTCGAGTAGATGATTTTTCATATAGAAACTTTTTAATCCGAGTTCGTATGCAAAAGTTATGCCCATTTTACAAATTCCAGAGAGATTTTGCAAATAAAGTCGAAATTCATATTTGTAAATTTTCCCAACAACTAGACCACATATCACATGGGAAACTTATTTTCTTTTATTTTTTGACATTTTCATCATTTTCTTTTATTTTTTTTAAAACTGAAAAGGCGGTCCGGGGGGGTGCATGCGAGGGAATTTTTGGGCCAAGTTAGTAATGGCACACCGTGGGAGTGGTGCACCATTACTAGTTCAATTAGTAATGGCGCACCACTCCCACGGTGCGCCATTACTAGTTTTCAAAAAATATTTAAAAAATTGAAAAAAAATTGAAAAAAAATTACTAGTGGCGCACCGTGGATGTGGTGCGCCATTACTAGTTTAACTAGTAATGGCGCACTATCTCCTGGCGCGCCATTACTAGTTTTAAAAAAAATAAAAAAATCTTGTTACTAATGGCGCACCATGGATGTGGTGCGCCATTAGTATTTGGACACTAATGGCGCACCAACACATGGTGTGCCATTAGTATATAGTAGTGGCGCACCACATGTCTGGTGCGCCATTAGTGTCAATTTCATCTATAGCCCTTTTCCTAGTAGTGTTCATGACTGTTGTCGCTCTCTAGCTGGTCGCTTCCCAGTCTTTTGCTAGCCTTCACCTGTACTAAGCGGGAATACTGCTTGTGCATCCAACTCCATAAGCCCCAAAGTTATTCCGTATGAGTCCACCATACCTACCTATATATGGTATCTACCTGCCGTTCCAAGTAAATTTGTATGTGCCAAACTCTAAACCTTCAAATAAATATCCTGTTTTGTATGCTCGAATAGCTCATGTATCAACTAGGGTTGTCCGTATCTTCCATGTTAGGCGGGTTATTCTCAAGAGTAGTGGACTCCGCTCCTCACTCACGAGATAAATGGCTGGTCACCGGGATGCTCCCATGCTTTATGCAAAGTAAATCAAAATAATTGCAAACAAAACTCTCCCTGAGACTCTTGTTAGTTGGAGGCACTCGTTGTTTTGAGCAAGCCATGGATTGATGCTTGTTGGTGGAAGGGGGAGTGTAAACTTTACCATTCTGTTTGGGAACCGCCTATAATGTGTGTAGCATGGAAGATATTGCCATCTCTTGGTTGTTATGTTGACAATGAAAGTATACCGCTCAAAATATTATTCACCTCTATTTCAAAACCGAGCTCTGGGACCTCTACAAATCCCCGCTTCCCTCTACGAAGGGCCTGTCTATTTACTTTCATGTTGAGTCATCATCTTCTTATTAAAAAGCACCAATTGGAGAGCACCGATGTCATTTGCATTTATTACTGTTAGTTTACATTGAGTATGACTTGACTGAATCTCTTTTACCATGAATTACAACGTCTAGTCAGTCATTGGTCTTTAAAGGTGCTCTACATTTATGTTTTGCAGTCTCAGAAAGGGCTAGCGAGATACCATCTTATTATATCATATTATGATTGTTTTGAGAAAGTGTTGTCATCCGAGATTTATTATTATGACTCGCTAGTTGATTATGCCATTGATATGCGTAAACTTGATACCTAAGCGTTATTGTGAATGTGGTTAGTTACAATCTTTGCTGAAAACTTGAATGTTGGCTTTACATATTTATATCAACAAGAGCAAACAGAGTTTGTAAAAGTTTTTCTTTATCACTTTTAGTTTATCAACTGAATTGCTTGAGGACAAGCAAAGGTTTAAGCTTGGGGGAGTTGATACGTCTCCGTCGTATCTACTTTTCCAAACACTTTTGCCCTTATTTTGGACTCTAACTTGCATGATTTGAATGGAACTAACCCAGACTGACGCTGTTTTCAGCAGAATTACCATGGTGTTATTTATGTGCAGAAACAAACGTTCTCGGAATGACCTGAAACTTCACGGAGCAACTTTTTGGAAAATATAAAAAATACCTGCAAAAGATGAAGGCCAAGGGGGCACCACCTGTCCATGAGGGTGGGGGCGCGCCCCCTACCTCATGAGCCCCCTGGTGCCTCTCCGACTCCAACTCCAACTCTATACATTGTGTTTCGGGGAGAAAAAATCAGAGAGAATAATTCATCGCGTTTTATGATACGGAGCCGCCGCCAAGCCCTAAAACCTCTCGGGAGGGCTGATCTAGAGTCCGTTCGGGGCTCCGGAGAGGGGAATCCGTTGCCATCGTCATCATCAACCATCCTCCATCACCAATTTCATGATGCTCACCGCCGTGCGTGAGTAATTCCATCGTAGGCTTGCTGGACGGTGATGGGTTGGATGAGATTTATCATGTAATCGAGGTAGTTTTGTTAGGGTTTGATCCCTAGTATCCACTATGTTCTGAGATTGATGTTGCTATGACTTTGCTATGCTTAATGCTTGTCACTAGGGCCCGAGTGCCATGATTTTAGATCTGAACCTATTATGTTTTCATCAATATATGAGAGTTCTTGATCCTATCTTGCAAGTCTATAGTCACCTATTATGTGTTATGATCCGTTAACCTCGAAGTGACAATAATCGGGATACTTACCGGTGATGACCATAGTTTGAGGAGTTCATGTATTCACTATGTGTTAATGCTTTGTTCCGGTACTCTATTAAAAGAAGGCCTTAATATCCCTTAGTTTCCGTAAGGACCCTGCTGCCATGGGAGGGTAGGACAAAAGATGTCATGCAAGTTCTTTTCCATAAGCACGTATGACTATATTCGGAATACATGTCTACATTACATTAATGAACTGGAGCTAGTTCTGTGTCACCCTAGGTTATGAATGTTACATGATGAACCACATCCGGCATAATTCTCTATCACCGATCCATTGCCTATGAGCTTTCCATATATTGTTCTTCGCTTATTTACTTTTCCGTTGCTATTGCTATCATCACTACAAAATACCAAAAACATTAATTTTACTGCTGTTACCTTTTGCTAACGTTACCACTATTATCATACTACCTTTCTACTAAACACTTTGCTACAGATATTAAGTTTCCAAGTGTGGTTGAATTGACAACTCAGCTGCTAATACTTGAGAATATTCTTTGGCTCCCCTTGTGTCGAATCAATAAATTTGGGTTGAATACTCTACCCTCGAAAACTGTTGCGATCCCCTATACTTGTGGGTTATCACCTATGAGAATGCCAAATTGTTTAAAGAAAAGGTTAAAAGATGGCATGACAAAAGGATACAAAAGTGTGAGTTTAATGTAGGTGATTATGTATTGCTATACAACTCTCGTTTAAGATTTTTTGCAGGAAAGCTTCTCTCTAAATGGGAAGGTCCTTACATTATCGAGGGGGTCTATCGTTCCGGTGCCATAAAAATCAACAACTTCGAAGGCACAAATCCGAAGGTGGTGAACAGTCAAAGAATCAAACATTATATCTCAGGTAATCCTATAAATGTTGAAACCAGTATTATTGAAACCGTAACCCCGAAGGAATACATAAGGGACACTTTTCGGAACGTTTCACACTCCGAAAAGGAATAGGTATATGGTACGGTAAGTAAACCGACTCCAAAACAGTTCTAATGGAAATTTTCTCCATTTTGGAATATTTAGAAAAATAGAAAAATAAGAAGCAGTCCGGGAAGGACACAAGGGCTCCACGAGGGTGGAGGGAGCGCCCCCTGCCTCGTGGGCACCTCGTGTGCTCTCCGGACTCTGTTTTATTACACGTTACATATTTTGGTCGGTAAAAAATCATTATATAATCTCCCGGAGGTTTTGGCTCCCGTATCACGCAATTATCCTCTGTTTGTGTTTCAAGTTGTTGCTGCAACAGACTAGAGCAAGATGTCTTCGCAAGAGTCAGTTGGGGAGAGCCGGGTGTCTCATCCGGCACCGAGATCAATGACAAACAACAATGTTGACTGATGTCTACTACACAACCTTCTTCTTGTAGACGTTGTTGGGCCTCCAAGTGCAGAGGTTTGTAGGACAGTAGCAAATCTCCCTCAAGTGGATGACCTAAGGTTTATCAATCCGTAGGAGGCTTAGGATGAAGATGGTCTCTCTCAAGCAACCCTGCAACCAAATAACAAATAGTCTCTTGTGTCCCCAACACACCCAATACAATGGTAAATTGTATAGGTGCACTAGTTCGGCGAAGAGATGGTGATACAAGTGGTATGGATAGTAGATAAACGTTTTTGTAATCTGAAAATATAAAAACAGCAAGGTAACTAATGATAAAAGTGAGCGTAAACGGTATTGCAATGCGTTGAAACAAGGCCTAGGGTTCATACTTTTGCTAGTGCAAGTTCCCTCAACAATAATAACATAATTGGATCATATAACTATCCCTCAACATGCAACAAAGAGTCACTCCAAAGTCACTAATAGCGGAGAACAAATGAAGAGAATATGGTAGGGTACGAAACCACCTCAAAGTTATTCTTTCCAATCAATCCGTTGGGCTTTTCCTATAAGTGTCGCAAACAGCCCTAGAGTTCGTACTAGAATAACACCTTAAGACACAAATCAACCAAAACCCTAATGTCACCTAGATACTCCAATGTCACCTCAAGTATCCGTGGGTATGATTATACGATATGCATCACACAATCTCAGATTCATCTATTCAACCAACACATAGAACCTCAAAGAGTGCCCCAAAGTTTCTACAGGAGAATCACGACGAAAACGTGTGCCAACCCCTATGCATAGGTTCATGGGCGGAACCCGCAAGTTGATCACCAAAACATACATCAAGTGAATCATGTGATATCCCATTGTCACCACAGATACGCACGGCAAGACATACATCAAGTGTTCTCAAATCTTTAAAGACTCAATCCGATAAGATAACTTCAAAGGGGAAAATCAATACATTACAAGAGAGTAGAGGGGGAGAAGAAACATAAGATCCAACTATAATAGCAAAGCTCACGATACATCAAGATCGTATCACCTCAAGAACACGAGAGAGAGAGAGAGAGAGAGAGAGAGAGAGAGAGAGAGAGAGAGATCAAACACATAGCTACTGGTACATACCCTCAGCCCCGAGGGAGAACTACTCCCTTCTCGTCATGGAGAGCACCGGGATGCTGAAGATGGCCACCGGAGAGGGATTGCCCCCTCCGACAGGGTGCCAGAACGGGTCTAGATTGGTTTTTGGTGGCTACAGAAGCTTCTGGCGGTGGAACTCCCGATCTATTGTGCTCCCCGATCATTTTAGGGTATATGGAGATATATAGGCGGAAGTAGGGATGGCAATTTTATCCACGGATCTGGATACCCATGGATACCCGACCCGGTTGGGCAAGGGTATGGAGCACATTTTCGCCCATGGGTCCATGGATATGGATACCCACGAACAACCGAGTTGGGCATGGTTATAGTTTATGCTCCATGGATATCCAATGGATACCCGTATGACATGTGGGGCCATATGCCAGTGATAGTAGAAAGAGCGAATCAATGGGAAATTGCAGGAAATATGCAACTTGTTCCATGAGCTATATGCTGGAGAATCAACCTCTGGTATGTCACACTTAAGGACTCATTGTATTACTTGTTGTCTACTTATGCATGTAGCTTATGTTGTCATTTGTGAGTGAATTATGATGAGTTAATTTGCTCTTTGGGAAGACTTCATACTGACTTTTCTATGCCCATGGAGCTCCATGGGTATGTGGGTATCCAGTGAGTTTGGACATGGGCACAAGTTTTGCCCATGGATAATTTGGTGGATGGGCAGAGAGTAGGGAGATGGGTCATGGGTTGGATTTGGACCAGCTCCACTCGCCCCAAACCCGACCCATTGCCATCCCTAGGAAGAAGAAGTACGTCAGGGGAGCCACGAGGGGCCCACGAGGGTGAAGGGCGTGCCCAGGTGGGGTGGGCGCGCCCCCTGCCTCGTGGCTTCCTCGTTGCTTCCCTTACGTGGACTCCAAGTCTCCCGGGTTGCTTTCCTTTCAAAAAAGAGTTCCGTGAAGTTTCAGGTCAATTGGATTCCGTTTGATTTTCCTTTTCTGCGATACTCTAAAACAAGGAAAAAACAGAAACTGGCACTGGGCTCTGGGTTAATAGGTTAGTCCCAAAAATAATATAGAAGTGTATAATAAAGCCCATAAACATCCAAAACACATAATATAATAGCATGGAACAATCAAAAATTATAGATACGTTGGAGACGTATCATTGACCACTTTGGGCCAGCAACAGAGGAAGAGATGGAGGTTGATTTGAAGAGGATAGATGCCATGGAGGAGGATCAAGAAGTCACTTCTCGCTTCCGAGCTGGATTCACAATGGGGGAACTGCAGAGCTCGGCTATCCCAAACTCGGTTATCCCTTCCAATGTTAGATTTCTTTCTTATGAGAATATGGAAAAGAGTGTCACTTGTTCTCCCGCAGCTATGCAACACCCTTGGGTGCTGGGAGCTTTGGCTGTTACAGGAAAACTTCGAAAGGAAATAATGGACCTCAAGCAGCAAGTCAATAAGCTCGAGGAGGAGAATCGTATCCTGAGGGGCATCATCGCCAAGAATATCACATCACCATCCCCGAAAAGGGAGATATAATCACATGGGTATGGGAACTCCCCTTGGCAACTGCCAAGCTTGGGGGAGTGCCCCGGTATCGTATCACCATCACTTCTATTTTTACCATTTTTCTTAGTTCGATCCTTTTGGTAATATTTTGATCTAATAGCATAAAGTTTTAGTATGATCTAGTTGTGAGTTTTGCTTTATGATCCTTCTATGTAATCAAGTCTGTGAGTTATATATAATAAAGATTAGTGTTGAGTCAAGAGCTTGATTATTTTGCCATAATCTTGAGTGAATAAAAGAAAAGAGAAAGAAATAAAAAGAAACAAAGAGATCATATGGATCTTATGGAGAGTAATGAGCTCACACAGAAAGATTATGATGAATAAAAGTTGTTGAGAGTTGACAAACATAGTTTTGGTCATCGTTGCAATTATTAGGAAGTAATAAAGGAAGAGAGGTCTTCACATATAAATACACTATCTTGGAAATCTTTTATGATTGTGAGCACTCATTAAAATATGACATGCTAAAGAGTTGACGTTGGACAAGGAAGACAATGTAATGGGTTATGTTTTCTTACATCTGAGATAAATTATATTGTCATGGATCATCCAACATGATTGAGATTGCCTTTCCCCCTCATGCTAGCCAAATTCTTTGCACCAGGTAGAGATACTACTTGTGCTTCCAAACACCCTTAAACCAGTTTTGCCATGAGAGTACCATACCTACCTATGGATTGAGTAAGATCCCTCACGTAAGTTGTCATCAGTGCAAGCAATAAAAATTGCCCTCTAAATATGTATGACTTATTAGTGTGGGAGAAAATAAGCTTTATACGATCGTGTGATATGGAAGAAATAAAAGCGACGGACTGCATAATAAAGGTCCATATCACAAGTGGCAATATAAAGTGACGTTCTTTCGCATTAAGATTTTGTGCATCCAACCATAAAAGCGCATGACAACCTCTGCTTCCCTCTGCGAAGGGCCTATCTTTTACTTTTATCTCCTACCTTACATAAGAGTCATGGTGATCTTCACCCTTCCTTTTTACATTTTATCTTTTGGCAAGCACAACATGTTGGAAAGATCCTGGTATATATGACTAATTGGATGTGAGTTTTCATGAACTATTATTGTTGACATTACCCTTGAGGTAAAACGTTGGGAGGCAAAACTATAAGCCCCTATCTTTCTCTGTGTCCAATTAAAACTCCATACCCATAAGTATTGCGTGAGTGTTAGCAATTGTGAAAGACTATATGATAGTTGAGTATGTGGACTTGTTGAAAAGCTCTTATATTGACTCTTTCCTATGTTATGATAAATTGTAATTGCTCCAATGACTGAGATTATAGTTTGTCAGTTTTCAATGAAGTTTATGATTCATACTTGAAATTGAGATTGAATTGTTACTCTTGCATAAGAGATCATATGACAAGAAGTATATAAGTTGTTGTTCTAAGAATGATCATGATGCCCTCATGTCCGTTTTTTATTTTTATCGACACCTCTATCTCTAAACATGTAGACATATTTTTCGATTTCGGCTTTCGCTTGAGGACAAGCGAGGTCTAAGCTTGGGGGAGTTGATACGTCCATTTTGCATCATGCTTTTATATTGATATTTATTGCATTTTGGGCTGTTATTACACATATGTCACAATACCTACACCTATTCTCTCTTATTTTACAAGGTTTACATAAAGAGGGAGAATGCCGGCAGCTAGGATTCTAGGCTGGAAAAGGAGCAAATATTAAAGACCTATTCTGCACAGCTCCAAAAGTCCTGAAACTTCACGAAAGTCATTTTCAGAATATATGAAAAATATTGAGCGCAAGAAGTTCCGGAGGGGGGCCACACCCTGGCCACGAGGGTGGGGGGCGCGCCCTACCCTCCTGGGCGCGCCCCCCTACCTCGTGGGCCCTCTGGTGGCCCTCCAATGCCCATCTTCTGCTATATGGAGTCTTTAGATGAGAAAAAATCATAAGCAAGCTTTCGGGATGAGACTCCGCTGCCACGAGGCAGAACCTTGGCGGAACCAATCTAGGGCTCTGGCAGAGCTGTTCTGCTAGAGAAACTTCCCTCCGGGAGGGGGAAATCATCGCCATCGTCATCACCAACGATCCTCTCATCGGGAGGGGGTCAATCTCCATCAACATCTTCACCAGCACCATCTCCTCTCAAACCCTAGTTCATCTCTTGTATCCAATTCTTGTCTCTAAGTCTGGGAGTACCTGTGGGTTGCTAGTAGTGTTGATTACTCCTTGTAGTTGATGCTAGTTGGTTTATTTGGTGGAAGATCATATGTTCAGATCCTATATGCATATTAATACCCCTCTGATTATGAACATGAATATGCTTTGTGAGTAGTTACGTTTGTTCCTGAGGACATGGGAGAAGTCTTGCTATTAGTAGTCATGTGAATTTGGTAGTCATTCGATATTTTGATGAGATGTATGTTGTCTCTCCTCTAGTGGTGTTATGTGAACATCGACTACATGACACTTCACCATTATTTGGGCCTAGAGGAAGGCATTGGGAAGTAATAAGTAGATGATGGGTTGCTAGAGTGACAGAAGCTTAAACCCTAGTTTATGCAGTTGATGAATTGATCGACCTCCTTCGCACTTAAGGTGAAGCAAGAAGGGGGGCAATAATTCTCCTCCTTCTTGTTGACTTTTCTGCCCCTTTCCCCCTCCTCCATCTCTGTCTCCGTCTCCTCCTTCAACTTTTTAAGGTGGACATCTTTCCTGATCTTCAAATCTTCCAAGTTTTTCCTTGCCTTCGACCCATCCTTGGTCTTCTCTGGCATGTTCATCAGTGTGCCAAGCAAGCTCTTGAGAACATTCTTTGTGATATGCATTGGATCAAGGCAATGAGGCGTGTCATGATTGGGCCAGTACTCCAAGTCCCAGAAAATAGACCTTGTTTTCCATACCTTCTGCAGCGGCTCCGGCGCCTTTTTGATCTTTCCCGGCGCGGGGCATTGTTCCCAGTTTCTCAACAGCTCGTCGATTTTGGCGCCACTCCTCTTACGTGGAGGTCCCCAAAGCTCAGCCAACCCATTGAATAGATCTCCACACTTTCTCCACGGGTCATCCCTCTCGAGCCATCTACGATGCCCCATGTACATGATTTTCCCGGACCCGCCATCTTTCATTGACGTAAGCTACTGAGGCGTTGTATCATCCATGCACCTCGTGCATCCGCAGTATCCGTGGCACACCTGGCCTGAGGTGTACCTGTAACCGAGATAGTCATGCATCGTCGTCATCAGCGCGGCTCTCATATGGAAAAATTCTCCTTTGTTGGCGTCCCATGTCCATGCCAGTGTTTTCCATAACGTGTCTAGCTCCTCTTGCAGAAGCCCCATATACAGGTTAATACTATTTCCCGATTGTTTCGGCCCTTGAATCAGCATGCTCATGTGTATGTACTTTATCTTCATGCACTTCCATGGGGGGAGGTTGTACATCCATACAAACACGGGCCATGTGCTGTGGTTGGTATTCTGGTTTCCAAACGGATTCATACCATTGGTACTCGCACCAAGCATGATGTTCCTTGGATCTTCTGTAGCAAATCCATATACGGCGTTGAATGCTCTCCACTGGCTACCATCTTCGAGGTGTCTCAGCCTTGGATCATCTCCATCGTCGGGCTTCTTCATCTCCGCGTGCCAGCGCATGAGCTTTGCTTCCTTAGGATCTATGAAATACCGTTGCAGATGGGGAGTGATCGGAAAGTACCATACAACTATCTGAGGAGCTTTCTTTCCTGCCTTCTTGTATTGAGAAGCATTGCACACTGGACAAATTGTTTTTTCCGTGTCTCCCCCCGATAAATAATGCAATCGTTGATGCATGCGTGGTGCCTAATGTGTGGCAAATCAAAAGGGCAAACGATTTTCTTGGCCTCCTCGACACTAGTAGGACACAGGTTCCCCGCGGGAAGAACTTTATTATGTAGAAACTTCAAATGCTCATCGAGGCTTTTGTCTGTCCATTTGTTTTTGGCCTTCGTCTTTAGAAGTTCAAGCGTGAAACTCAAGCGGGTCACCTCGGGATCGCAACCGTCATACAATGGAGTCCTTGAGTCTACTTCAAGTAACGGCATCCTGGCCTCCTCTCTAGAAGCAGCTCTCTCGCTAGTCGTACTCTTGCAAAGGAGGTCTTGAACATGAGGGTCCTGCATCACTGCACTTAGTAGTGTCGAAGACTGCGGCGTGACCGCCGCCTCTTCTCCGCCATATCTAGACTCTTCTTCGCCATGTCCGGAATCTTCTCCGCCGCTGTCGTCATTTCTGGATTCTTCCTTGCCGACATGTCCGGCGCCATCGTCTTCTTGTCCATCAGTCATCTCTTCGTCTAGCCCCATGTCATTATTCCCTACCATGTGGACATCCTCCTCATCATCATCTTCTTCACTTATCCACTGAGTATAGCCATCCATGAAAACATTCATCAGCAGGTGCACCTTCAAAGTGCCACGATCAAAAGGGTCCAAAAGGACTCCTTCCTTGCATCTTGCACACGGACATCTAATCCTAGTCCGATTATTTGCATACATGTCCATCACCGCGGATTGCATGTACCGCTCCACCTTCCATCCACCCACCTTCATGACCGACTGCATGATATAACAAGCAAAAGGGTTATGAAATAAATAATGCATTCTTCAAAGTCATATATATAAAATTTTGGCATGACCTTGCCTAAAAATAGGACATATTGAGTTTGCTCAAAATTCACCAAAACGGAAATAAATCAACATTTCAGCAAAACATAAGCAACTCGAGGGCATGTCACTCGCACAAATCTCTCCATATATATATATATATATATATATATATATATATATATATATATATATATATATATATCCCAAACACACATATTCTCATTCACACACATATTCCCATTCTTGAAATGAACAAATTTTTACTCACCGCCTATATATCTTCCGAGAGAGACCGAGAGCACGCGGTTAATTAGATGATGAGAGAGAACCATCGAGAGAGCACGTGTGGTTGGCTAAATAGCTAGCTAGATCTAGTTG
>NC_041388.1:44802998-44821382 GCF_002162155.2 Triticum dicoccoides | reverse complement strand
GGAGGAGAGAAAGAGAGGTGTAGGAGAAAGAGAGAGGCCATTTATTGAGGAGGGTGCCATTAATGAGGAGAGAAGAGAGGTAGGAGGAAGAGAGAAGAAGAGCAACAATGGTGGAAGGTGGAGAGGGGAGAGGGGAAAGGAGGGGGAGAGACGGAAAAGTGGGGGAGAGGAGGGGGAGGGGTGGAAAAGGTGGCACAACCCGCAACTAGCAGTAGCGCTGCTTTGCAAAAAGCGCTGCTGCTATTGGACTTAGTAGCAACACTCTCCAGGAAAAGCGCTACTACTAAGTGGGGCCCACTAGCACTAGCGGCGCAGTAAAACCAAGCGCTTCTACTAAACTGTTAGTAGTAGCGCCTTTTCCTGTACACCGCTACAACTCCGGCGACCGTTGGTGGCCTTGTCTGGTCCCACATAGTAGTAGCGCGTTTCTGCTTCACAGCGATACTACTATAGAGTTACTAGTAGCACTTGCTACCTCTTGAGCACCATGTTGGTTTTCCCCAAAGAGGAAGGGATGATGCAGCAAAGTAGCGTAAGTATTTCCCTCAGTTTTTGAGAACCAAGGTATCAATCCAGTAGGAGGCTACACGCGAGTCCCTCGTACCTGCACAAAACAAATAAATCCTCGCAACCAACGCGTTAAGGGGTTGTCAATCCCTACATGGCCACTTACGAGAGTGAGATCTGATAGATATGATAAGATAATATTTTTGGTATTTTTATGATAAAGATTCAAAGTAAAATAAAAGCAAAGTAAAAGCAAAAGGAAATAATTAAGTATTGGTAGATTAATATGATAAAGATAGACCCGGGGACCATAGGTTTCGCTAGTGGCTTCCCTCGAGAGCATAAGTATTCTACGGTGGGTGAAAAAATTAGTGTTTAGCAATTGACAGAATTGAGCATAGTTATGAGAATATCTAGGTATGATCATGTATATAGGCATCACATCCGAGACAAGTAGACCGACTCCTGCCTGCATCTACTACTGTTACTCCACTCATCGACCGCTATCCAGCATGCATCTAGAGTATTAAGTTCATGAAAACAGAGTAATGCCTTAAGAAAGATGACATGATGTAGAGGGATAAACTCATGCAATATGATGAAAATCCCATCTTGTTATCCTCGATGGCAACAATACAATATGTGCCTTGCTGCCCCTACTGTCACTAAGAAAGGACACCACAAGATTGAACCCAAAGCTAAGCACTTCTCCCATTGCAAGAAAGATCAATCTAGTAGGCCAAACCAAACAGATAATTCAAAGAGACTTGCAAAGATAACCAATCATGCATAAAAGAATTCAGAGAAGATTCAAATATTGTTCATAGATAGACTTGATCATAAACCCACAATTCATCGGTCTCAACAAACACACCGCAAAAAGAAGATTACATCGAATAGATCTCCACAAGAGAGGGGGAGAACATTGTATTGAGATCCAAAAAGATAGAAGAAGCCATCTAGCTACTAACTATGTACCCGTAGGTCTGAGGTAAACTACTCACACTTCATCGGAGGGGCTATGGTGTTGATGTAGAAGCCCTCCGTGGTCGATGCCCCCTCCGACGGAGCTCTGGAACAGGCCCCCAAGATGGGATCTCGTGGATACAGAAAGTTGCGGCGGTGGAATTAGGGTTTTGGTTCCGTATCTGATCGTTTGGGGGTACGTAGGTATATATAGGAGGAAGGAGTACGTCGGTGGAGCAACAGGGGGCCACGAGGGTGGAGGGCAGCCTGGGGGGTAGGCGCGCCCCCTACCTCGTGGCCTCCTCTTTTGTGTCTTGACGTAGGGTCCAAGTCTCCTGGGTCTTGTTCGTTGAGAAAATCACGTTCCCGAAGGTTTCATTCCATTTGGACTCCGTTTGATATTCCTTTTCTTCGAAACCCAAAAACAGGCAAAAAACAGCAATTCTGGGCTGGGCCTCCGGTTAATAGGTTAGTCCAAGAAATAATATAAAAGTGGATAATAAAGCCCAACAATGTCCAAAACTATAAATAATATAGCATGGAGCAATCAAAAATTATAGATATGTTGGAGACGTATCAAGCATCCCCAAGCTTAATTCCTGCTCGTCCTCGAGTAGGTAAATGATAAAAACAGAATTTTTGATGCGGAGTGCTACTTGGCATAATTTTGATGTAATTCTTCTTAATTGTGGTATGAATATTCAGATCCAAAAGATTCAAGACAAAAGTTCATATTGACATAAAAATAATAATACTTCAAGCATGCTGACTAAGCAATTATGCCTTCTCAAAATAACATGGCCAAAGAAAGTTCATCTCTACAAAATCATATAGTTTAGTCATGTTTCATTTTCATCACACAAGAATGCTCTCATCATGCACAACCCCGATGACAAGCCAAGCAATTGTTTCATACTTTAGTAATCTCAAACCTATAAACTTTCACGCAATATATGAGCGCGAGCCATGGACATAACACTATGGGTGGAATAGAATATAATGAGGGGGGTTATGTGGAGAAGACAAAAAAAGGATAAAGTCTCACATCAACGAGGCTAATCAATGGGCTATGGAGATGCCCATCGATTGGTGTTAATGCAAGGAGTAGGGATTGCCATGCAACGGACGCACTACAGCTATAAATGTATGAAATCTCAACAAAAGAAACTAAGTGGGTGTGCATCCAACTTGCTTGCTCACGAAGACCTAGGGCACTTGAGGAGGCCCATTGTTGGAATATACAAGCCAAGTTCTATAAGGAAAAATCCCCACTAGTATATGAAAGTGACAAAACAAGAGACTCTCTATCATGAAGATTAATGTGCTACTTTGAAGCACAAGTGTGGCAAAGGATAGTAACATTGTCCCTTCTCTCTTTTTCTCTCATTTTTGTATTTGGCATTTCTCTTTTTATATATATAATTCCTCACTTGGGACAATGCTCTAGAAAATGATGATCATCACACTTCCATATATTTACAACTCAATGATTACAACTCGATACTAGAACAAAAGATGACTCTATATGAATGCCTCCGCCGGTGTACCGGGATATGCAATGGACCAAGAGTGACATGTATGAAAGAATTATGAACGGTGGCTTTGCCACAAATACTATGTCAACTACATGATCATGCTAAACAATATGAGAATGATGAATGTGTCATGATGAACGGAATGGTGGAAAGTTGCATGGCAATATATCTCGAAATGGTTATGAAAATGCCATAATAGGTAGGTATGGTGGCTGTTTTGAGGAAGATATAAGGAGGTTTATGTGTGAAAGAGCGTATCATATCACGGGGTTTGCATGCACCAGCGAAGTTTGCGCCAACTCTCAATGTGAGAAAGGACAATGCACGGTACCGAAGAGGCTAGCAAGGATGGAAGGGTGAGAGTGCGTATAATCCATGGACTCAACATTAGTCATAAAGAACTCACATACTTATTGCAAAAATCTACAAGTCATCAAAAACCTCGGCACTACGCGCATGCTCCTAGGGGGATAGATTGGTAGGAAAAGACCATCGCTCGTCCCCGACCGCCACTCATAAGGAAGACAATCAAATAACAGCTCATGTTTCAAATTTGTTACATAACGTTTACCATACGTGCATGCTACGGGACTTGCAAACTTCAACACAAGTATTTCTCAATTTCACAACTACTCAACTAGCACGACTTTGATATTATTACCTCCATATCTCAAAACGATCATCAAGCATCAAACTTCTCTTAGTATTCAAATCACTCATAAGAAAATTTTACTAATCTTGAATACCTAGCATATTAGGATTTTAAGAAAATTACCATGCTATTTAAGACTCTCAAAATAATCTATGTGAAACATGAGAGATCAATAGTTTCTATAAAACAAATCCACCACCGTGCTCTAAAATATATAAGTGGAGTACTAGAGCAAAACTATATAACTCAAAAGATATAAGCGAAGCACATAGAGTATTAAAACAAATTCCAAGTCATGTATGGCTCTCTCAAAAGGTGTGTACAGAAAGTATGATTGTGTTAAACTAAAAAGCAACAACTCAAATAATACAAGATGCTCCAAGCAAAACACATATCGTGTGGTGAATAAAAATATAGCTCCAAGTAAAGTTACCGATAGAAGTAGACGAAAGAGGGGATGACTTCCGGGGCATCCCCAAGCTTTGGCTTTTAGGTGTCCTTAGATTATCTTGGGGGTGCCGTGGGCATCCCCAAGCTTAGGCTCTTGCCACTCCTTGTTCCATAATCCATCAAATCTTTACCCAAAACTTGAAAACTTCACAACACAAAACTCAAAGTAGAAAATATCGTGAGCTCCGTTAGCGAAAGAAAACAAAAGACCACTTCAAGGTACTGTAATTAACTCATTCTTTATTTATATTGGTGTTAAACCTACTGTATTCCAACTTCTATATGGTTTATAAACTATTTTACTAGCCATAGATTTATCAAAATAAGCAAACAACACACAAAAAACAGAATCTGTCAAAAACAGAACAGTCTGTAGTAATCTGTAGCTAGCGCAAGATCTGGAACCCCAAAAATTCTAAAATAAATTTCTGGAGGTGAGTAAATTATCTATTAATTATCTTCAAAAAGAATTAACTAAATATCACTTTCCAAATAAAAATGACAGCAGTTGTCGTGAGCGCTAAAGTTTCTGTTTTTTACAGCAAGTTTAACAAGACTTTCCCCAAGTCTTCCCAACGGTTCTACTTGGCACAAACACTAATTAAACACAAAAAACACAATCAAACCAGAGGCTAGATAAATTATTTATTACTAAACAGGATAAAAAATCAAGGAATAAAAATAAAATTGGGTTGCCTCCCAACAAACGCTATCGTTTAACGCCCCTAGCTAGGCATTGATAATTTCAATGATGCTCACATGAAAGACAAGAATTGAAGCACAAAGAGAGCATCATAAAACATGTGACAAACACATCTAAGTCTAACATAATTCCTATGCATAGGCATCTTATAGGCAAACAAATTAGCAAGGCAAGCAAAAACTAGCATATGCAAGGAAGCAGAAAGAAACAATAGCAATCTCAACATAAAGAGAGGTAATTTAGTAACATGAAAATTTCTACCACCATATTTTCCTCTCTCACAATAATTACATGTAGGATCATAATCAAATTCAACAAAATAGCTATCACATAAAATATTTTCAACACGATCCATATGCATGCAAAGTTGACACTCTTCCAAAATAGTGGGATTGACATTAACTAAAGTCATGACCTCTCCAAACCCACTTTCAATGTTATAGCAAATACTATTATCAATCTCATATTCATCATGGGGCTTAAATAAATTTTTAAGATCATAAGAAGAATCACCCCAATCATGATCATAGCAATAAGTAGTAGACATAGCAAAACTAGCATCCCCAAACTTAGGGTTTTGCATATTATTAGCACAATTGACATCAATAGAATTTATGATAACATCATTGAAATCATGCTTTTCAACGAATGAACTACCAAGTATGGGTGCAATAGCAACGATCTCATGTTTAACATAAGGAACTATAGCAAATTCTATTGAGTTTCGTAGTAATTTCAAAAAAATTCCTACGCACATGCAAGATCATGTGATGCATAGCTACGAGAGGGGAGAGTGTTGTCTACGTACCCAACGCAGACCGACTGCGGAAGCGCTGACACAACGTAGAGGAAGTAGTCGTACGTCTTCACGATCCAACCGATCAAGCACCGAAACTACGGCACCTCCGAGTTCGAGCACACGTTCAGCTCGATGACGATCCCCGGACTCCGATCCAGCAAAGTGTCAGGGAAGAGTTCCGTCAGCACGACGGCGTGGTGATGATCTTGATGTACTACAACAGCAGGGCTTCGCCTAAACTCCGCTACAGTATTATCGAGGACTATGGTGGCAGGGGGCACCGCACACGGCTAAGGAATAGATCACGTGGATCAACTTGTGTGTTCTAGGGTGCCTCTGCCTCAGTATATAAAGGACTAGAGGGGGGAAGGCTGGCCGGCCATAGGAGGCGCGCCAGGAGAGTCCTACTCCCTCTGGGAGTAGGATTCCCCCCCCCCCAATCCTAGTTGGAATAGGATTCGCGGAGGGGGAAAAGAGAGACAGGGGGCCGGCCACCTCTCCTAGTCCTAATAGGACTAGGGGAAGGGGGTGGCGCACAGCCCATGTAGGGCTGCCTCTTCTCTTTTCCACTAAGGCCCATCATGGCCCATTTAGCTCCCGGGGGGTTCCGGTAACCTTCCCGGTACTCCGGTAAATTCCCGATTTCACCCGGAACACTTCCGATATCCAAACATAGGCTTCCAATATATCAATCTTTATGTCTCGACCATTTCGAGACTCCTCGTCATGTCCGTGATCACATCTGGGACTCCGAACAACCTTCGGTACATCAAAATGCATAAACTCATAATATAACTGTCATCATAACCTTAAGCGTGCGGACCCTACGGGTTCGAGAACAATGTAGACATGACCGAGACACGTCTCTGGTCAATAACCAATAGCGGGACCTGGATGCCCATATTGGCTCCCACATATTCTACGAATATCTTTATCGGTCAGACCGCATAACAACATACGTTGTTCCCTTTGTCATCGGTATGTTACTTGCCCGAGATTCGATCGTCGGTATTCCAGTACCTAGTTCAATCTCGTTACCGGCAAGTCTCTTTACTCGTTCTGTAATACATCATCCCGCAACTAACTCATTTAGTTGCAATGCTTGCAAGGCTTAAGTGATGTGCATTACCGAGAGGGCCCAGAGATACCTCTCCGACAATCGGAGTGACAAAACCTAATCTCGAAATACGCCAACCCAACATCTACCTTTGGAGACACCTGTAATGCTCCTTTATAATCACCCAGTTACGTTGAGACGTTTGGTACCACCCAAAGTGTTCCTCCGACAAACGGGAGTTGCATAATCTCATAGTTATAGGAACATGTATAAGTCATGAAGAAAGCAATAGCAACATACTAAACGATCGGGTGCTAAGCTAACGAAATGGGTCAAGTCAATCGCATCATTTCTCCTAACGATGTGATCCCGCTAATCAAATGACAACTCATGTCTATGGTCAGGAAACATAACCATCTTTGATTAACGAGCTAGTCAAGTAGAGGCATACTAGTGACACTATGTTTGTCTATGTATTCACACAAGTATTATGTTTCCGGTTAATACAATCCTAGTATGAATAATAAACATTTATCATGATATAAGGAAATAAATAATAACTTTATTATTGCCTCTAGGGCATATTTCCTTCAGTCTCCCACTTGCACTAGAGTCAATAATATACATTACACAGTAATGATTCTAACATCCATGGAGTCTTGGTGCTGATCATGTTTTGCTCGTGGAAGAGGCTTAGTCAACGGGTCTGCAACATTCAGATCTGTATGTATCTTGCAAATCTCTATGTCTCCCACCTGGACTAGATCCCGGATGGAGTTGAAGCGTCTCTTGATGTGCTTGGTTCTCTTGTGAAATCTGGATTCCTTTGCCAAGGCAATTGCACCAGTATTGTCACAAAAGATTTTCATTGGACCCGATGCACTAGGTATGACACCTAGATCGGATATGAACTCCTTCATCCAGACTCCTTCGTTTGCTGCTTTCGAAGCAGCTATGTACTCCGCTTCACATGTAGATCCCGCCACAACGCTTTGTTTAGAACTGCACCAACTGACAGCTCCACCATTCAATATAAACACGTATCCGGTTTGCGATTTAGAATTGTCCGGATCAGTGTCAAAACTTGCATCGACGTAACCGTTTACGACGAGCTCTTTGTCACCTCCATAAATGAGAAACATATCCTTGGTCCTTTTCAGGTACTTCAGGATGTTCTTGACTGCTGTCCAGTGCTCCACACCTGGATTACTTTGGTACCTCCCTGCTAGACTTATAGCAAGGCACACATCAGGTCTGGTACACAGCATTGCATACATGATAGATCCTATTGCTGATGCATAGGGAACATCTTTCATATTCTCTCTATCTTCTGCAGTGGTCGGGCATTGAGTCTTACTCAATTTCACACCTTGCAACACAGGCAAGAATCCTTTCTTTGCTTGATCCATTTTGAACTTCTTCAAAATTTTGTCAAGGTATGTTGTTTGTGAAAGTCCAATTAAGCGTCTTGATCTATCTCTATAGATCTTAATGCCTAATATGTAAGCAGCTTCACCGAGGTCTTTCATTGAAAAACTCTTATTCAAGTATCCCTTTATGCTATCCAGAAATTCTATATCATTTCCAATTAACAATATGTCATCCACATATAATATCAGAAATGCTACAGAGCTCCCACTCACTTTCTTGTAAATACAGGCTTCTCCAAAAGTCTGTATAAAACCAAATGCTTTGATCACACTATCAAAACGTTTATTCCAACTCCGAGAGGCTTGCACCAGTCCATAAATGGATCGCTGGAGCTTGCACACTTTGTTAGCTCCCTTTGGATCGACAAAACCTTCTGGTTGCATCATATACAATTCTTCTTCCAGAAATCCATTCAGGAATGCAGTTTTGACATCCATCTGCCAGATTTCATAATCATAAAATGCGGCAATTGCTAACATGATTCGGACAGACTTAAGCATCGCTACGGGTGAGAAGGTCTCATCGTAGTCAATCCCTTGAACTTGCCGAAAACCTTTTGCGACAAGTCGAGCTTTGTAGACAGTAATATTACCGTCAGCGTCAGTCTTCTTCTTGAAGATCCATTTATTATCAATTGCTTGCCGATCATTGGGCAAGTCAACCAAAGTCCATACTTTGTTCTCATACATGGATCCCATCTCAGATTTCATGGCTTCAAGCCACTTTGCGGAATCTGGGCTCACCATCGCTTCTTCATAGTTCGTAGGTTCATCATGATCTAATAACATGACTTCCAGAACAGGATTACCGTACCACTCTGGTGCGGATCTTACTCTGGTTGATCTACGAGGTTCAGTAGTATCTTGTTCTGAAGTTTCATGATCATCATCATTAGCTTCCTCACTGACTGGTGTAGGTGTCGCAGAAACAGTTTTCTGTGATGTACTACTTTCCAATAAGGGAGTAGGTACAGTTACCTCGTCAAGTTCTACTTTCCTCCCACTCACTTCTTTCGAGAGAAACTCCTTCTCCAGAAAGTTTCCGAATTTAGCAACAGAAGTCTTGCCTTCGGATCTATGATAGAAGGTGTATCCAATAGTTTCCTTTGGATATCCTATGAAGACACATTTCTCCGATTTGGGTTCGAGCTTATCAGGTTGAAGCTTTTTCACATAAGCATCGCAGCCCCAAACTTTTAGAAACGACAACTTTGGTTTCTTGCCAAACCACAGTTCATAAGGCGTCGTCTCAACGGATTTTGATGGTGCCCTATTTAACGTGAATGCGGCCGTCTCTAGAGCGTATCCCCAAAACAATAGCGGTAAATCAGTAAGAGACATCATAGATCGCACCATATCCAGTAAAGTACGATTACGACGTTCGGACACACCATTACGCTGAGGTGTTCCGGGTGGCGTGAGTTGCGAAACTATTCCACAATTTTTCAAATGTACACCAAACTCGTAACTCAAATATTCTCCTCCACGATCAGATCGTAGAAACTTTATTTTCTTGTTATGATAATTTTCAACTTCACTCTGAAATTCTTTGAACTTTTCAAATGTTTCAGACTTATGTTTCATTAAGTAGATATACCCATATCTGCTTAAATCATCTGTGAAGGTGAGAAAATAACGATATCCGCCACGAGCCTCAATATTCATCGGACCACATACATCTGTATGTATGATTTCCAACAAATCTGTTGCTCTCTCCATAGTACCGGAGAACGGCATTTTGGTCATCTTGCCTATGAGGCACAGTTCACAAGTACCAAGTGATTCATAATCAAGTGGTTCCAAAAGTCCATCAGAATGGAGTTTCTTCATGCGCTTTACACCGATATGACCTAAACGGCAGTGCCACAAATAAGTCGCACTATCATTATCGACTCTGCATCTTTTGGCTTCAACATTATGAATATGTGTGTTACTACTATCGAGATCCAACAAGAATAGACCACTCTTCAAGGGTGCATGACCATAAAAGATATTACTCATATAAATAGAACAACCATTATTCTCTGATTTAAATGAATAACCGTCTCGCATCAAACAAGATCCAGATATAATGTTCATGTTTAACGCTGGCACCAAATAACAATTATTTAGGTCTAATACTAATCCCGAAGGTAGATGTAGAGGTAGCGTGCCGACTGCGATCACATCGACTTTGGAACCGTTTCCCACGTGCATCGTCACCTCGTCCTTAACCAATCTTCGCTTGATCCGTAGTCCCTGTTTCGAGTTGCAAATATTAGCAACAGAACCAGTATCAAATACCCAGGTGCTACTGCGAGCATTAGTAAGGTACACATCAATAACATGTATATCACATATACCTTTGTTCACCTTGCCATCCTTCTTATCCGCCAAATACTTGGGGCAGTTCCGCTTCCAGTGATCAGTCTGCTTGCAATAGAAGCACTCAGTTTCAGGATTAGGTCCAGGTTTGGGTTTCTTCTCTTGAGTAGCAACTTGCTTGCCGCTCTTTTTGAAGTTCCCCTTCTTCTTCCCTTTGCCCTTTTTCTTGAAACTAGTGGTCTTATTGACCATCAACACTTGATGCTCCTTCTTGATTTCTACCTCCGCAGCTTTCAGCATCGCGAAGAGCTCGGGAATAGTCTTGTTCATCCCTTGCATATTATAGTTCATCACGAAGCTCTTGTAGCTTGGTGGCAGTGATTGAAGAATTCTGTCAATGACGCTATCATCTGGAAGATTAACTCCCAATTGAATCAAGTGATTATTATACCCAGACATTTTGAGTATATGCTCACTGACAGAACTGTTCTCCTTCATCTTGCAGCTATAGAACTTATTGGAGACTTCATATCTCTCAATCCGGGCATTTGCTTGAAATATTAACTTCAACTCCTGAAACATCTCATATGCTCCATGACGTTCAAAATGTCGTTGAAGTCCCAATTCTAAGATGTAAAGCATGGCACACTGAACTATCGAGTAGTCATCAGCTTTGCTCTGCCAGACGTTCATAACATCAGGCGTTGCTCCTGCAGCAGGCATGGCACCCAGCGGTGCTTCTAGGACGTAATTCTTCTGTGCAGCAATGAGGATAATCCTCAAGTTACGGACCCAGTCCGTGTAATTGCTACCATCATCTTTCAACTTTGCTTTCTCAAGGAACGCATTAAAATTCAACGGAACAACAGCACGAGCCATCTATCTACAATCAAACTTAAACAAGCAAGATACTAATCAGGTACTAAGTTTCATGATAAATTTAAGTTCAGTTAATCAAGTTAATTAAAGAACTCCCACTTAGATAGACATCCCTCTAATCCTCTAAGTGATTACATGATCCAAATCAACTAAACCATAACCGATCATCACGTGAGATGGAGTAGTTTTCAATGGTGAACATCGTTATGTTGATCATATCTACTATATGATTCACGCTCGACCTTTCGGTCTCCGTGTTCCGAGGCCATATCTGTATATGCTTGGCTCGTCAAGTATAACCTGAGTATTCCGTGTGTGCAACTATTTTGCACCCGTTGTATTTGAACGTAGAACCTATCACACCCGATCATCACGTGGTGTCTCGGCACGAAGAACTTTCGCAATGGTGCATACTCAGGGAGAACACTTCTTGATAATTTAGTGAGAGATCATCTTATAATGCTACCGTCAATCAAAGCAAGATAAGATGCATAAAAGGATAAACATCACATGCAATCAATATAAGTGATATGATATGGCCATCATCATCTTGTGCTTGTGATCTCCATCTCCGAAGCACCATCGTGACCACCATCGTCACCGGCGTGACACCTTGATCTCCATCATAGCATCGTTGTCGTCTCGCCAAGCTTATGCTTCCACGACTATCACTACCGCTTAGTAATAAAGTAAAGCATTACATCACGATTTCATTGCATACAATAAAGCGACAACCATAAGGCTCCTGCCAGTTGTCGATAACTCGGTTACAAAACATGATCATCTCATACAATAAAATTCAGCATCATGTCTTGACCATATCACATCACAACATGCCCTGCAAAAACAAGTTAGACGTCCTCTACTTTGTTGTTGCAAGTTTTACGTGGCTGCTACGGGCTTAAGCAAGAACCAATCTCACCTACGCATCAAAACCACAACGATAGTTTGTCAAATAGACTCCATTTTAACCTTCGCAAGGACCGGGCGTAGCCATACTCGGTTCAACTAAAGTTGGAGAGACAGTCGCCCGCAAGCCACCTATGTGCAAAGCACGTCGGGGGAACCGGTCTCGCGTAAGCGTACGCGTAAGGTTGGTCCGGGTCGTCTCGTCCAACAATGCCGCCGAACCAAAGTATGACATGCTGGTAGGCAGTATGACTTATATCGCCCACAACTCACTTGTGTTCTACTCGTGCATATAACATCAACATAAATAACCTAGGCTCGGATGCCACTGTTGGGTTTCGTAGTAATTTCAAAAAAATTCCTACGCACACGCAAGATCATGTGATGCATAGCAACAAGAGGGGAGAGTGTTGTCTATGTACCCAACGCAGACCGACTGCGGAAGCGCTAACACAACGTAGAGGAAGTAGTCGTACGTCTTCACGATCCAACTGATCAAGCACCGAAACTACGGCACCTCCGAGTTCGAGCACACGTTCAGCTTGATGACGATCCCCGGACTCCGATCCAGCAAAGTGTCGGGGAAGAGTTCCGTCAGCACGACGGCGTGGTGACGATCTTGATGCACTACAGCAGCAAGGCTTCCCTAAACTCCGCTACAGTATTATCGAGGAATATGGTGGCAGGGGGCACCGCACACGGCTAAGGAATAGACCACGTGGATCAACTTGTGTGTTCTAGGGTGCCTCTGCCTCAATATATAAAGGACTAGAGGGGGGAGGCTGGCCGGCCATAGGAGGCGCACCACGAGAGTCCTACTCCCTCTGGGAGTAGGATTCCCCCCCCCCCAATCCTAGTTGGAATAGGATTCGCGGAGGGGGAAAAGAGAGAGAGGGGGCTGGCCACCTCTCCTAGTCCTAATAGGACTAGGGGAAGGGGGTGGCACACAGCCCATGTAGGGCTGCCTCTTCTCTTTTCCACTAAGGCCCATCATGGCCCATTTAGCTCCCGGGGGGTTCCGGTAACCTTCCCGGTACTTCGGTAAAATCCTGATTTCACCCGGAACACTTCCGGTATCCAAACATAGGCTTCCAATATATCAATCTTTATGTCCCGACCATTTTGAGACTCCTCGTCATGTCCGTGATCACATCTGGGACTCCGAACAACCTTCGGTACATCAAAATGCATAAACTCATAATATAACTGTCATCATAACCTTAAGCGTGCGGACCCTACGGGTTCGAGAACAATGTAGACATGACCGAGACACGTCTCCGGTCAATAACCAATAGCGGGACCTGGATGCCCATATTGGCTCCCACATATTCTACGAAGATCTTTATCGGTCAGACCGCATAACAACATACGTTATTCCCTTTGTCATCGGTATGTTACTTGCCCGAGATTCGATCGTCGGTATTCCAGTACCTAGTTCAATCTCGTTACCGGCAAGTCTCTTTACTCGTTCTATAATACATCATCCCGCAACTAACTCATTTAGTTGCAATGCTTGCAAGGCTTAAGTGATGTGCATTACCGAGAGGGCCCAGAGATACCTCTCCGACAATCGGAGTGACAAAACCTAATCTCGAAATACGCCAACCCAACATCTACCTTTGGAGACACCTGTAATGCTCCTTTATAATCACCCAGTTATGTTGTGATGTTTGGTAGCACCCAAAGTGTTCCTCCGGCAAACGGGAGTTGCATAATCTCATAGTTATAGGAACATGTATAAGTCATGAAGAAAGCAATAGCAACATACTAAACGATCGGGTGCTAAGCTAATGGAATGGGTCATGTCAATCAGATCATTCAACTAATGATGTGACCTCGTTAATCAAATAACAACTCATTGTTTATGGTTAGGAAACATGACCATCTTTGATTAACGAGCTAGTCAAGTAGAGGCATACTAGTGACACTTTGTTTGTCTATGTATTCACACATGTATTATGTTTCCGGTTAATACAATTCTAGCATGAATAATAAACATTTATCATGATTATAAGGAAATAAATAATAACTTTATTATTGCCTCTAGGGCATATTTCCTTCAAATTCATCTTCATAAATATTGGCATCATAGCCACAAGAATAGCAAGCATCATGTTCATCAAGGGATATTTCAATCAAATCACCGGAATCATCATTATCTATAGATTCATGCATATCATTATTTTCTTCCAAAGCAACGGTCATTCTCTCAATAAATTCTTTGACGTAGACATTGTGAGCATAGTTTTCATAGAGAGTAATATCATATTTTTCAATCAAAGAAGCAACTTCATAATCACCCTTAAAATCAACAAATTCTTCAATTCGTTTGATATCATAGTAACTATAAACACCTTTTGCATAAGAAGATAAGATTTCAATATCATTAAACTCACATAGGTAGGGGAGGTGTTTTTTAGGGTTCTTAGAGCAACAAGTAAAATCACAAATTTCACACAGATTCCAAGCATAACACAGCAATCAGTTTATTTGATTCCATAAGAGTCTCCCTTTTTCAGACAAACGGCGATGCACAGAATGAGCATGCTCATCTAAAGATTTCCCATCAACTAGGCTAGTTGGGGTTTCAGCACGAGCGCATAAGGATCGAAGATGATCTAAGTAGAACACTTTAAGTGGATCCATATCAATAGATTTTAGCAAGCAAAGATGCAAGCAAATAGAAGGCACATGGAATCACAAACAAGGATACATACGGGAAGAAGGCAAATAGAGAAAGAGAGGGAGGATAGAGAGAGAGGGCGAATAAAATGGCATGGGTGAAGTGGGGGAGAGGAAAACGAGAGGCAAATGACAAATAATGTAATACGGGAGATAAGGGTATGTGATGGGTACTTGGTATATTGACTTTTGCGTAGACCTCCCCGGCAACGACGCCAAAAATCCTTCTTGCTACCTCTTGAGCACTGCGTTGGTTTTCCCCGAAGAGGAAGGGATGATGCAGCAAAGTAGCGTAAGTATTTCCCTCAGTTTTTGAGAACCAAGGTATCAATCCAGTAGGAGGCTACGCGCGAGTCCCTCATACCTGCACAAAACAAATAAATCCTCGCAACCAACGCGTTAAGGGGTTGTCAATCCCTACACGGCCACTTACGAGAGTGAGATCTGATAGATATGATAAGATAATATTTTTGGTATTTTTATGATAAAGATGCAAAGTAAAATAAAAGCAAAGTAAAAGCAAAAGGAAATAACTAAGTATTGGTAGATTAATATGATAAAGATAGACCCGGGGACCATAGGTTCACTAGTGGCTTCTCTCGAGAGCGTAAGTATTCTACGGTGGGTGAACAAATTACTATTGAGCAATTGACAGAATTGAGCATAGTTATGAGAATATCTAGGTATGATCATGTATATAGGCATCACGTCCGAGACAAGTAGACCGACTCCTGCATGCATCTACTACTATTACTCCACTCATCGACCGCTATCTAGCATGCATCTAGAGTATTAAGTTCATGAAAACAGAGTAACGCCTTAAGCAAGATGAAATGATGTAGAGGGATAAACTCATGCAATATGATGAAAACCCCATCTTGTTATCCTCGATGGCAACAATACAATATGTGCCTTGCTGCCCCTACTGTCACTGGGAAAGGACACCGCAAGATTGAACCCAAAGCTAAGCACTTCTCCCATTGCAAGAAAGATCAATCTAGTAGGCCAAACCAAATTGATAATTCTAAGAGACTTGCAAAGATAACCAATCATACATAAAAGAATTCAGAGAAGATTCAAATATTGTTCATAGATAGACTTGATCATAAACCCACAATTCATCGGTCTCAACAAACACACCGCAAAAAGAAGATTACATCGAATAGATCTCCACAAGAGAGGGGGAGAACATTGTATTGAGATCCAAAAAGAGAGAAGAAGCCATCTAGCTACTAACTATGGACCCGTAGGTTTGAGGTAAACTACTCACACTTCATCGGAGGGGCTATGGTGTTGATGTAGAAGCCCTCCATGATCGATGCCCCCTCCGGCGGAGCTCCGAAACAAGCCCCAAGATGGGATCTCGTGGATACATAAAGTTGCGGCAGTGGAATTAGGGTTTTGTCTCCGTGTCTGATCGTTTGGGGGTATGTAGGTATATATAGGAGGAAGGAGTACGTTGATGGAGCAACAGGGGGCCCACGAGGGTGGAGGGCGCGCCTGGGGGTGGGGGGGTAGGCGCTCCCCCCTATCTCGTGGCCTCCTCTTTTGTGTCTTGACATAGGGTCCAAGTCTCCTGGGTCTTGTTTGTTGAGAAAATCACATTCCCGAAGGTTTCATTCCGTTTGGACTCCGTTTGATATTCCTTTTCTTCGAAACCCTAAAACAGGCAAAAAACAGCAATTGTGGGCTGGGCCTCCGGTTAATAGGTTAGTCCCAAAAATAATATGAAGGTGGATAATATAGCCCAATAATGTCTAAAATAGTAGATAATATAGCATGGAGCAATCAAAAATTATAGATACGTTGGAGACATATCAGCGCTTGCCAGGAAAAGCGCTACTGCTAAATAGCAGCAGCGTTTACTCATTTCCAGCACTACTACTATGCTACTGTGTATAAGCATTTTCCTAGTAGTGGGGGAAAGCCGTTAGGAGGCGTTAGGGTGGGTATTAGAGAGGTTTAGGAGAGGGTTTGGGTAGTTTTTAAAGTAAAATTCATATATTCGAAAATTTGACCATAGAGGGTCAAATTTGTTCGAAAAATGTCAAAATTTTGCTATAAATAGGCCTGCCCAGCCCACATATTTCTCACACTCAAACATGGATGACCGTGACAATACTAGCTTCCCACTCTTCGATTTTGGTCTTGGGGATATGGAGTATAGCCTCTACCCTAGTAGCTCTGGTCCCAGTACCATGCCCCCACCTGAGAAACATGCCTATACTACCATGCCCCCACCTGATGAGGCAGCCACTAATAAAGCTCAACATTTATCCCAGATGATACATTGCCTCAATTTTTATTTATGCATTATTGTTGCAGTGCCTAACGTGCCAATTTTTTGCTATAAAAAGGGATGCCCACTTTCTCACGCTCAAACTCCATCTCATTTTCCATACAAAAGCATGGTTGTTCCTCTTAAAAACGTTATTAAGAGACAAGCTCCCATCTGGAGGTGCTACAATGAAGAATTCATTGCAAATGACGATGGTCTCACCGAGCTTTTTGCAAAGTGCAAAGAATGCGGTAAGAGGTTGCTCGTGCCAAAGCATGATGGCAGGTATGATGGAACTGACCACCTGATGAGGCACAGGATGGCACATCAAGGCAGCCGAGGCGGCGGCTATAGTTGCCGCTGCGGGGCAAGGTTGAAAGGATCCCATTAGTCAGTTGTAGTATTTTTTTTCCTTTCTCTATCTTTTAATCTTTTAGTATTTCTAGAGCATGGCTTATACTCTTTTACTTCGTTGGGATGGAAGGTTTTAATGAGGCGGGCGCTAATAAACCTCTAGATTTATCCCACATAATACTCTAACGTGCCTAACATGCCATTTTTTGCTATAAAAAGGGATGCCCACCCTTCTCATTTCTCACAATACAAACATGGATGGCCCAAATCAAAATGTTCATGGAGGAGGCTCTAGAATCTGGGACTACTATGATTCACACATAGTTATGGACGGTAGAGTCTCCGAGCTTAAAGCACGGTGCAAAAGATGCGATAAGTTGCTACGCATTGCCTGCCATAGTCCAGTAAACATCCTTACTAGGCACAGAGCAGCACACATCAAGAGAGACGAGCTGGCTGTGGCTACCGGTGTCGGGCAAGGATGAACGATCCAAATTAGTTTGGTTCTAGTCTTTGTAAATTTTTATTTCTATTTCTTTTAATCTTTTAGTATTTCTAGAGCATAGCTTGTACTCTTTTACTTCTTCGGGATGGAAGGTTTTAATGAGGCAAGCGCTAATAAAACTTTAGATTTATCCCACATAATACTCTACATTTTTTGCAATTTTCTACAGTTTTTTGGCATTTTTTGGACATTTTTTCACTGTACAAAGCGTCAGGCGGGCCAGCACACAAAGCAGAGCGCCAGGCGCCAGGTGGGCTAGGCCAGCAGAGAAGAGGCGAGGCGGGCCAGCACAGACCATAGAGCATCACACAGGCCAGCAGACAGCGCCAGGCGTGCCAGCAGGCCGCGTGCTGACGCAGCTATGCTGTGTGTCA
>NC_041388.1:44745407-44802559 GCF_002162155.2 Triticum dicoccoides | reverse complement strand
CACGGCATGACCCGGCTAATAATCGTGTCGTCGTGGGCCGTGCCGTGCCTGGCACGTTTAGCGCGGGCCAGGCTGGCCCGTTTGGCCAGGTAGACCCAGGTTCGGCCCCTCACAGTGGAGGTAAAGACCTACTACCTGCTTGATTGATATTACTTGAGATCTCAATTACAAGGATGCGGATTCGCTAATCTAGCTCTCAATGATTGCAACTTAGTCCTTTCCACCCCAGGGGCTCCCCTTTATATACAGGTTGAGGCCCTGAGGTTACAACAGAGTCCGGGTATACTACCACCCGTATCCTATTCTACTTATCCCCTTAAGTAAAGGGTCTTCTTCGTTGGGCCTCGTCGAGCCGGCCCATCAAACAATATGACAAGCTTGCCTTCATCTTAGTCTTATGGGCCTCCGTCACATAGTGGCCAGTGAGGTTGAACTGACCCACGAGCCGGCGTGCTCTGGGTCGGGCAAGCTTTTAAATCTAGGCCGATACGACCGATATATAGGCCGATATGTCACTTTTGGGGCCCTACCGATATGAACATAACATATCATTTGGTAAATATCATTTTCCAACATATCATCCGATATGGACCAAAATATCGACCGATATGGCTGATATGTAGCCCAATATGTCCACCGATATAGAACGATATGTAGATGGAAACAATTCTTTATTAGAAAGCAGTGAAATATGATTATGCATGTACAACTTCATTATATATTATCAAAGTCATGCACAATGTTTCATACAAATGCATATATGTCGTATTGTTTTTATTCATAAGTAAGGATTTTGTGAATCTTTTCGTAATAGTTTCTTAATCAATAAGTTAATAAACTAGGAATCCAAAATTGTTATATTAAAGCATTGACATCATACATTTGCTTTTACTAAAAATAAATGTTTTGAAGAAGAAGAATGAAGAAAAACTAGATATGTTTCTCCGATATATCTACATATCGTGTGATATATCACCCGATATCCGACATCTGATATGTCAAAACCAAACCGATACGAACCCAATATCCGATATTTCGAAGCTTGGGGTCGGGTCATTTCTTCTGCCCAATTATGGTGTTAGGGAAATATCCCCAACACTAGCCCCCAATTTGGCTTGGATTTATCCATGCTAAATTGCATCTGGAAAAACAAATAAGAAAATTGAAAGAAAATGAATCATCAAAGATGAACCCGGGTTTTATGTTGTTAAGCCGGGGAAACTACTCTTGTCATCTCCATTTCTTCTCTTTATATACTCTGGCTGGGTCAATCATCCTTAGCGGCTTGTAAGGATTTCCCACACTTGGTATTTTCAGCATACTCCACATCATGATGTCATGTGACCATTTTCCCGTATTCAACAGATGATCTCATAATGAATCTTTGAGTGGATATGTATGGTCTTGTCAAGCGCGAAAATCGAGGAGCCCTCTGTGCCAACATTCAATGCGCACCCCAGGGCTTCACGCCTGCCGTTTCGAGTTCTCATCCCCTTATAAAAATGTGACAAGCCTCCCCATTCCTCTTGTACTCCTTCCTCTCGCCCTCGCCTTCCTCCTGTCGCCGCATACGCTCTGCGCCGCTTGAAGCTCGCCGCCCCATTCGACTGTCGTCTACACCAGCGAGGGGAAAGCAACAGAGCTTTCATCAGAGGAGTCATGGTCGCGTCATCAACCTTCTTCAACTTCTGAATCTTCACAGATCTATAAGTTCCCACTGCCCTTATTCCGCCATGGCGTTCATGGCATGTTCTTCGCAGTTCATGCTCTTTTATCCCCACAGATCCATGTTTGTCCTAATGGCGTATTTTAGAAATATCCAGCCATAGTATTCTTCGGTGTAGATCCCTTTCCCAACATCTGGTAGATCCCATTAGCTTCTGTTGTGTTCATCGATATGCTCCTACTACTTCGGCTATAGCTATATCTTTTTATTTTCCTTTTCCAGTAATTTCTAGATCTATTTTGTTAACTGAATCCCACAATTTTTGTTTCTGACTTGCTTTACCCATAGAATTTGCTATCTCTTTTACCAAACTTGTAAACCTGGTTAGCATATCACGCCAGCTCAATTGTTGACCGACTCATAGATTCATTGCAAACCACTAGTGGAAAAGTGTAGCTGACCATGTGTGGGCTTAACCTTTGGTCGGCTCGTAGATCAAATGTGAATCATCAGTTGAAGCTGCAGACTACCATATGCCGGCTTAATCCCAATAGCTGCGTTGTTTATTGTTATGACCTAGAACATCTTTATGATTTTCTGGATTATATCCGTTTTTTAATCATTGTAATTTCATTCTCTGTCAGAAACATGCAAAATGCCTCCCAATACCAACAAAACGGTCAACTAGGAAAAATCCACTTCTTCAGAGCTAAAGTTGCAAACTTTGGTGAATTTAGGACTGTTGCCGCCTCAAGCTGGATTGATAACATTGGTTCTTAACTAAGGGAAATACTTATCTCTATTGTACTGCATCATCCTCTCCTCTTCAAGGAAATCCCAAAGCAGCTCACAAGTAGCACTTGCATACTTCAACATCTTCCACTTCACCGATATGTGGCATACCACAAGGTAATGACATGGAGGACGAGGCACACTTGATTGATGAAGAACCCTCTTCTCCAAAAGAATCAGCATCAACCCCCTTTGTTCACATGTCCCTCACGGCAAGAGGTAATCATGAGGTATCATCATCTCTTAGTGATAACGATGATAGTTGTAATGAGGATGAGGATGACGACTTGACTCAAAATCTCTATGAGATTGGGAAAACTCTTCATAGAGCTAAAAACAACACATATAAAAATATTCCAAGATGTTCTTGCTTGCTTTGAAAAACATAATGATTTATTTCTTAACGAGCAAGCTAAAAGTGAACAACTTGAACATGAACTTGCTAAGGCTCATCAATCGTTTAGAGACATAAGAACTTCAAAAGGAGAGACTGAAATTGCTCATGGTAAACTTAAAGAGAACTTTGATCTCATTCTCCTTGAATGCAATAATGTCAAGGGGGAGCTCATCAAACTCTCTAAGTCTCATGAGGAGCTCCAAACAACTCATGAGAAGTCTCTAATTGCTACTTGCTCCTCTCATATAGTCAATGACTCTTGTGCAACTAAATCTACTTCATGTGAAGTATCAACTTTGAAAGAAAGTGTTGAGTTATGTGCTCAACTTGCTCCGCTAACTAGGAATTATGGGAAATTGGAAGAAAGTCATAAAGGCTCTTGGGCACTCATGAGGATCTTCTAATCTCTCATGATATGTTAAAGTTATCTCATGACGCTACATCACTAAGGTAAAATCTTGTGAGTCTTGTGTGGACATTAGCACACCTTCTACTCAAAGTACTTTATTGCCATGTGCTAGTCCTTGCAATTACTCTCTACATCATGTGACTACATGTTGTGATGAATTGCTCACCATACCTTGTTGCTCTAACAATGATGCCCCAACTTCCTCTAGTACTTTTGGTGATACTAACCTTGTAAAGGAAAATGAAGAGCTCAAGGCACAAGTCACTATCTTGAAGAAAGGCTTGGAAAGATGGTGCGATGATATCTTAAGTATGAAAAAGAATCATCAAGACAGAAGTGGACATGACTTCATCTTCAACAAGAAGTCAAATAACAAGAAGGAGGGACAAGATCAAGTCAAGAATTTGGCCAACATTAATTGCTTCAAGTGCAAGAATGTAGGACACCATGTGAAATCTTGTCCACTAAAGAAGAAGGCCTCAAATAAAAAGCAATGTGGGAAGTGGCCTCAAGTTCATTCTTAAGATCAAGAAAGGCCTATACCCATGATTAATGAAGATAATGCTCCCCAAGTTGAGAAAGTAAAGAAGAAGAGAAGTGGGTGTACATATTGCCATATTTGCCGTGAGAAGGGACACATAGCTTCATCATGTCCTAACAGTAAGATCTCTAAGCCTCCGATTATCAATGATCATTATTCACTTAGTAAGGATAGTTTTGGCAATTTGTTTGCCAAGTATGTTGGGGCCCAAAGAGGTTTAAAAGTGGATAAGACCATCTGGGTTGCCAAGCCTATTCTTACGAACTTCTTAGGACCCAACTTTGTTGGGGACAATCGAGCTCAAACTTCATCAATAGGTGTGTGGAGGGCATTGGAGACTTGGCTAGTTCACGAAGGAAAATGTTTCTCACCATTTATTATGTTTTAAGCCAAGTCAAGTGGAGCATCATAATATTTGTCATTCCAATGCTCCTCGTGGTGGTAACTTGTATTTATATTGTCTACATTGAAAGTTACTAGCCCTCTCATGTTTAGGTTTTGTACCTAGCTTGTGTTTGTATATGTTGGCCTCCGAGTATGCTTAATTTCTGTTATCTAGCACATGTAGGTTGCTATGCACATCATATAGTTCCATGTGTAGTCTGGAGCCTTCATTGCATCTTATTGGGCTCTTTTGAGGAGTGTTATGCTCTATGCACATCACAAACCTAAAGTGTGTGTGTATATGATATCACCTAGTATTTAGAGTGCGATTACCTAGCTACTATGTGGTATGTCAAGTTCATTTGAAATTCAAGTTCTCATCAATTGATTATCTTTAGTTGGATTTCAATTTTCTCTCATGGATAATACACGGATTATCACATTATGGGGGAGTGATATGCTCTGTGCATATCACAATCCTTGTTAATGTGAACAATTGAATGCTACATAGAATGTATATTTGAGATTATCTTATATCTCTATGGCATGCAATGCTTTGTTTTGAGAGTGATATTCTCGTGCGATGTTATCCATGGTTTATCTTATAGACCTTACTTGAAAAATGTTTGATTGAAGCCATTCCAATTGTTGCTTTACATGATGATCTACCTAATTGGAATCTTAAGAATATGTTTTCCAAGCTTTGTGCTTATTGCTAAATGCTCATGTTATGCTTGTCTGAGTATAGATGATCTTATACTTATTTTGGAATCTACCGCCGAATGATAATTCAAAGTACCATTTGTTCTCTTATACATGGTATTCATTATGTGGTAGAGCCTCATGATAATCTTCATCTCGTCTCTTGCTTGAACTTGCATTTTATTTTTATTTTGCCAAATGTGTTCTCTCTTTCTGTTGTTCGAGTTCATCGTCTTGGTTTTGTGTAGTTATGGGAGCTGGTTATCTCATTGCTTTTACTATCATATATCCAGTCGAGTAAGATATGCTTATGAGAATGTCTGAAATATATATATTGTATGCTCATGGGCTTTGCTTAGTTCTTATGTAGAACTTTGTGTGTGATCATGTATTGATTCATCACGTCAATGTAATTTAGACAACATGAATGATTTGTGATGTTATTGGAGTACTTGTGGTTGATACGTCTCCAACGTATCTATAATTTTTGATTGCTCCATGCTATATTATCTACTGTTTTGGACATTATTGGGCTTTATTATGCACTTTTATATTATTTTTGGGACTAACCTATTAACCGAAGGCCCAGCCCAGAATTGCTGTTTTTTGCCTGTTTTAGGGTTTCGAAGAAAAGGAATATCAAATGGAGTCCAAACGGAATGAAACCTTCAGGACGTGATTTTCTCAACGAACAAGACCCAGGAGACTTGGACCCTATGTCAAGACACCAAAGAGGAGGCCACGAGGTAGGGGGCGCCCCCCCAGGCGCGCCCTCCACCCTCGTGGGCCCCCTGTTGCTCCACCAACGTACTAGCTCCTTCCTCCTATATATACCTACGTACCCCCAAACGATCAGATACGGAGCCAAAACCCTAATTCCACTGCTGCAACTTTCTATATCCACGAGATCCCATCTTGAGGCATGTTCCGTACCTCCGCCGGAGGGGGCATCGATCATGGAGGGCTTCTACATCAACACCATAGCCCCTCCGATGAAGTGTGAGTAGTTTACCTCAGACCTACGAGTCCATAGTTAGTAGCTAGATGGCTTCTTCTCTCTTTTTGGATCTCAATACAATGTTCTCCCCCTCTCTCGTGGAGATCTATTCGATGTAATCTTCTTTTTGCGGTGTGTTTGTTGAGACCGATGAATTATGGGTTTATGATCAAGTCTATCTATGAACAATATTTGAACCTTCTCTGAATTCTTTTATGTATGATTGGTTATCTTTGCAAGTCTCTTCAAATTATAAATTTGGTTTGGCCTACTAGATTGATCTTTCTTGCAATGGGAGAAGTGCTTAGCTTTGGGTTCAATCTTGCGGTGTCCTTTCCCAATGACAGTAGGGGCAGCAAGGCATGTATTGTATTGTTGCCATCGAGGATAACAAGATGGTTTTTCATCATATTGCATGAGTTTATCCCTCTACATCATGTCATCTTGCTTAAGGCGTTACTCTGTTTTCGTTAACTTAATACTCTAGATGCATGCTAGATAGCGGTCGATGAGTGGAGTAATAGTAGTAGATGCATGCAGGAGTCGGTCTACTTGTCTCGGACGTGATGCCTATATACATGATCATACCTAGATATTCTCATAACTATGCTCAATTCTGTCAATTGCTCAATAGTAATTTGTTCACCCACCGTAGAATACTTATGCTCTCGAGAGAAGCCACTAGTGAAACCTATGGCCCCCAGGTCTATCTTTATCATATTAATCTATCAATACTTAGTTATTTCCTTTTGCTTTTACTTTGCTTTTATTTTACTTTGCATCTTTATCATAAAAATACGAAAAATATTATCTTATCATATCTATCAGATCTCATTTTCGTAAGTGGCAGTGTAGGGATTGACAACCCCTTAACGTGTTGGTTGTGAGGATTTATTTGTTTTGTGCAGGTACGAGGGACTCGCGCGTAGCCTCCTATTGGATTGATACCTTGGTTCTCAAAAATTGAGGGAAATACTTACGCTACTTTGCTGCGTCATCCCTTCCTCTTCGGGGAAAACCAACGCAGTGCTCAAGAGGTAGCAAGAAGGATTTCTGGCGCCGTTGCCGGGGAGGTCTACGCAAAAGTCAACATACCAAGTACCCATCACATACCCTTATCTCCCGCATTACATTATTTGCCATTTGCCTCTCGTTTTCCTCTCCCCCACTTCACCCTTGCCATTTTATTCGCCCTCTCTCTCTATCCTCCATCTCTTTCTCTTTTTGCCCCTTTTTTGCCTGTTTCTTGTTTGCTCGTATGGTTGGAATAGTTGTTTATTTATTACTAAAAAGAGAACCTAAGACCTATGGATCCTCATCCGCTTGCTAATATTTTTAAGAGATCCAACTATGATGAACCAATTGCTAGTAAGTTTTGTGCACTAGATTATCTTTATGAAGTTTTGCTTGAAATTCGTGAATCTGAAAATTATGATGAAGTACTTTATGGAGTGATTCACGATAGATCTTTGAATAAAAAGCATGATTGCAATGATTTTACTATAAATTCTCTTGATATCAATTGTGCTAATAATATGCAAAACCCTAAGCTTGGGGATGCTAGTTTTGCTATGTCCTCTACTTGTTGCAATGATCATGATTGGGGTGATTCTTCTTATGATCTTGAAAATTTATTTAAGCCCCATGATGAATATGAGATTGATAATAGTGTTTGCAATATTATTGAAAGTGGGTTTGGAAGAGTGTCAACTTTAGATCCCACATATTTGGAGAATGTTCAATCTTATGAAATTTTTGATAAAAGTGGGTTTGAAGAGGTCATGACTTTAGATAATGTTAATCCCACTATTTTGGAAGAGTGTCAACTTTGCATGCATGTGGATCGTGTTGAAAATATTTTATGTGATAGCTATATTGTTGAATTTGATTATGATCCTACATGTAATTATTATGAGAGAGGAAAATGTGGTGGTAGAAATTTTCATGTTACTAAATTACCTCTCGTTATATTGAGATTGCTACTGTTTCTCTCCGCTTCCTTGCATATGCTAATTCTTTCTTGCCATGAAAATTTGTTTGCATATAAGATGCCTATGCATATGAAGTATGTTATACTTAGATGTTTTTTTCACATGTTTTATGATGCTCTCTTTGTGCTTCAATTCTTGTCTTTCATGTGAGCATCATTGAAATAGTATGCCTAGCTATAAAGCTTTAAAGAAAAGTGCTTGTTGGGAGACAACCCAATATTTTTCCTTGCTGTTATTAAATAAATAATTTATCTAGACTATATTTTTTTGTTGTGTTTTTGTGTTTAATTAGTGTTTGTGCCAAGTAGAACCGTTGGGAAGACTTGGGGAAAGTCTTGTTAAACTTGCTGTAAAAAACAGAAACTTTAGCGCTCACGAGAACTGCTGTCATTTTTATTTGGAAAGTGATATTTAGTTAATTATTTTTGGATATGATTAATAGATATATTCCTCACGTCTAGAAATTTATTTTAGAACTTTTGGGTTTCCAGATCTTGCGCTAGCTACAGATTACTACAGACTGTTCTGTTTTTGACAGATTCTGTTTTTCGTGTGTTGTTTGCTTATTTTATGAATCTATGGCTAGTAAAATAGTTTATAAATCATAGAGAAGTTGGAATACAGTAGGTTTAACACCAATATAAATAAAGAATGAGTTCATTACAGTACCTTGAAGTGGTCTTTTATTTTCTTTCGCTAACGGAGCTCACGAGATTTTCTACTTTGAGTTTTGTGTTGTGAAGTTTTCAAGTTTTGGGTAAAGATTTGATGGATTATGGAACAAGGAGTGACAAGAGACTAAGCTTGGGGATTCCCATGGAACCCCCAAGATAATCTAAGGACACCTAAAAGCCAAAGCTTGGGGATGCCCCGGAAGGCATCCCCTCTTTCGTCTACTTCTATCGGTAACTTTACTTGGAGCTATATTTTTATTCACCACATGATATGTGTTTTGCTTGGAGCATCTTGTATTATTTGATTCTTTGCTTTTTAGTTTACCACAATCATCCTTACTGTACACACAATTTGAGAGAGCCATACATGACTTGGAATTTGTTAGAATACTCTGTGCTTCGCTTATATCTTTTGAGTTATATAGTTTTGCTCTAGTACTTCACTTATATCTTTTAGAGCACGGTGGTGGATTTGTTTTATAGAAACTATTGATCTCTCATGCTTCACTTACATTATTTTTAGAGTCTTAAATAGCATGGTAATTTGCTTAAAATCCTAATATGCTAGGTATTCAAGATTAGTAAAATTTTCTTATGAGTGATTTGAATACTAGGAGAAGTTTGATGCTTGATGATTGTTTTGAGATATGGAGGTAATAATATCAAAGTCATGCTAGTTGAGTAGTTGTGAAATTGAGAAATACTTGTGTTGAAGTTTGCAAGTCCCGTAGCATGCACGTATGGAAAACGTTATGTAACAAATTTAAAACATGAGGTGTTATTTGATTGTCTTCCTTATGAGTGGCGGTCGGGGACGAGCGATGGTCTTCTCCTACCAATCTATCCCCCTAGGAGCATGCGCGTAGTGCCGAGGTTTTTGATGACTTGTAGATTTTTGCAATAAGTATGCGAGTTCTTTATGACTAATGTTGAGTCCATGGATTATACGCACTCTCACCCTTCCATCCTTGCTAGCCTCTTCGGTACCGTGCATTGCCCTTTCTCACATTGAGAGTTGGCGCAAACTTCGCCGGTGCATCCAAACCCCGTGATATGATACGCTCTTTCACACATAAACCTCCTTATATCTTCCTCAAAATAGCCACCATACCTACCTATTATGGCATTTCCATAGCCATTCAGAGATATATTGCCATGCAACTTTCCACCATTTCGTTTATCATGACACATTCATCATTGTCATATTGCTTAGCATGATCATGTAGTTGACATAGTATTTGTGGCAAAGCCACCGTTCATAATTCTTTCATACATGTCACTCTTGGTCCATTGCATATCCCGGTACACCACCGGAGGCATTCATATATAGTCATCTTTTGTTCTAGTATCGAGTTGTAATCATTGAGTTGTAAATAAATAGAAGTGTGATGATCATCATTTTATAAAGCATTGTCCCAGGTGAGGAATTATAAAAAAAGAAAGGCCATATAAAAAACGAGAAAGGCCAAAAAAAGAGAAAAAAAGAGAAGGGACAATGTTACTATCCTTTGCCACACTTGTGCTTCAAAGTAGCACATTAATCTTCATGATAGAGAGTCTCTTGTTTTGTCACTTTCATATACTAGTGGGAATTTTTCATTATAGAACTTGGCTTGTATATTCCAACAATGGGCCTCCTCAAGTGCCCTAGGTCTTCGTGAGCAAGCAAGTTGGATGCACACCCACTTAGTTTCTTTTGTTGAGCTTTCATATATTTATAGCTCTAGTGCATCTGTTGCATGTCAATCCCTACTCCTTGCATTAACATCAATCGATGGGCATCTCCATAGCCCATTGATTAGCCTCGTTGATGTGAGACTTTCTCCTTTTTTGTCTTCTCCACATAACCCCCCTCATTATATTCTATTCCACCCATAGTGCTATGTCCATGGCTCGCGCTCATATATTGCTTGAAAGTTTATAGGTTTGAGATTACTAAAGTATAAAACAATTGCTTGGCTTGTCATCGGGGTTGTGCATGATGAGAACATTCTTGTGTGACGAAAATGAAACATGACTAAACTATATGATTTTGTAGGGATGAACTTTCTTTGGCCATGTTATTTTGAGAAGACATAATTGCTTAGTTAGTATGCTTGAAGTATTATTATTTTTATGTCAATATGAACTTTTGTCTTGAATCTTTCGGATCTGAATATTCATACAACAATTAAGAAGAATTACATCAAAATTATGCCAAGTAGCACTCCACATCAAAAATTTTGTTTTTATCATTTACCTACTCGAGGACGAGCAGGAGTTAAGCTTGGGGATGCTTGATACGTTTCCAACGTATCTATTATTTTTTATTGTTCCATGCTATATTATCTACAGATTTGGACATTATTGGGCTTTATTATCCACTTTTATATTATTTTTGGGACTAACCTATTAATCGGAGGTCCAGCCCAGAATTATTGTTTTTTTGCCTGTTTTAGGGTTTCGAAGAAAAGGAATATCAAACGGAGTCCAAACGGAATGAAACCTTCGAAAACGTGATTTTCTCAACGAACAAGACCCAGGAGACTTGGACCCTACGTCAAGACACCAAAGAGGAGGCCACGAGGTAGGGGGCGCGCCTACACCTCCCCCAGGCGCGCCCTCCACCCTCGTGGGCCCCCTGTTGCTCCACCGACGAACTCCTTCCTCCTATATATACCTACGTACCCCCAAACGATCAGATACGGAGCCAAAACCGTAATTCGACCACCGCAACTTTCTGTATCCACGAGATCCCATCTTGGGGCCTGTTCCGGAGCTCCGCCGGAGGGGGCATCGATCACGAAGGGCTTCTAAATCAACACCATAGCCCCTCCGATGAAGTGTGAGTAGTTTACCTCAGACCTACGGGTCCATAGTTAGTAGCTAGATGGCTTCTTCTCTCTTTTTGGATCCCAATACAATGTTCTCCCCTCTCTTGTGGAGATCTATTCGATGTAATCTTCTTTTTGCGGTGTGTTTGTTGAGACCAATGAATTGTGGGTTTATGATCAAGTCTATCTATGAACAATATTTGAATCTTCTCTGAATTCTTTTATGTATGATTGGTTATCTTTGCAAGTCTCTTCGAATTATCAGTTTGGTTTGATCTACTAGATTGATCTTTCTTGCAATGGGAAAAGTGCTTAGCTTTGGGTTCAATCTTGCGGTGTCCTTTCCCAATGACAGTAGGGGCAGCAAGGCACGTATTGTATTGTTGCCATCGAGAATAACAAGATGGGGTTTTCATCATATTGCATGATTTTATCCCTCTACATCATGTCATCTTGCTTAAGGTGTTACTCTGTTTTCGTTAACTTAATACTCTAGATGCATGCTGGATAGCGGTCGATGAGTGGAGTAATAGTAGTAGATGCAGGCAGGAGTCGGTCTACTTGTCTCGGACGTGATGCCTATACACATGATCATACCTAGATATTCTCATAACTATGCTCAATTCTGTCGATTGCTCAATAGTAATTTGTTCACCCACCGTAGAATACTTATGCTCTCGAGATAAGCCACTAGTGAAACCTATGGCCCCCGAGTCTATCTTTATCATATTAATCTACAAATACTTAGTTATTTCCTTTTGCTTTTACTTTGCATATTTACAATAAAAATACCAAAAATATTATCTTATCATATCTATTAGATCTCACTCTCGTAAGTGGCCGTGTAGGGATTGACAACCCCTTAACGCGTTGGTTGCGAGGATTTATTTGTTTTGTGCAGGTACAAGGGACTCGCGCGTAGCCTCCTACTGGATTGATACCTTGGTTCTCAAAAACTGAGGGAAATACTTACGCTACTTTGCTGCATCATCCCTTCCTTTTTTAGGAAAACCAACGCAGTGCTCAAGAGGTAGGAGTGGTTTATGTGTTCTTGTGTCCAAAAAATTTCTCCTTGGATCTTGCTAGGCTTGTGCATGCATATTTATTAGTTCCATATCTTCATGCCTTGTTTGCTTTATTTGATCCAATATATAGGGTACATCCACCGAGCTTCTTGCATATGTGGATTGGGCCGGGTGCCCCGACACACGACGATCAGTGTTCGACTATTGTGTCTTCTTTGGCGACTCGCTCATCTCATGGTCCTCTAAGCGGCAACCCACTGTATCCTGCTCGAACGCCGAAGCTGAGTACAGTGCGGTGGCCGACGTTGTAGCTGCGACTTGTTGGTTGCGTCATCTCCTTGGTGAGCTTCGGGTCCCTGTTCCCAAGGCTACGATGGTTTTCTGTGACAATGTTTCAGCCACCTATCTCGCTACCAATCCGGTGCAGTATAAGAGCACCAAACACATCGAGCTAGATGTTCACTTTGTGCGCGAGAACGTACAATTGAGTGAGTTTCGTTGACATGAAGTTTTTGCAGCCGGGTGAACAGTCAAATCAAAAAATACTTAAAAAGTGTTCAAAAAAATCTGAATTTTTTATGACAAACTTTCTCAAATGTTCCAAGAGTTTGCAAAGTTCCATCATGAAATCACGTTTGTTGAAGTTAGTGGCAAAAAAACAAACTTGATACTCTGAAAATGCTATTTTCGAAGGCATTTTGGAGCACTGGTTTTGTCTGTTTTGCCACGACTTCCGCAAATGTGATTTCGTGATAAAATTTTGCAAGCTATTAGAGCACTTGTCAAAGTTTTCCATCAAAAGATCAGATACTTTTAAACATTTTTTTAATATTTTTCGAGTTACTGTTCATCCCGATCTCATTTAAGCTCGGGTGTAGAAGGGCACTTTCAGAGCTTCGTGTGCTTCATGTACCGACCACTCAATGGTTTACAGACATTATAATCAAAGTGTTGTCAACTGCTGCATTTCAGGAGTTTCGTTCCAGTCTTTGCATCACCGACACCGACACTCAGATTGCGTGCAGGGGGAGGGGGTTGTTAAACGTGATGTATCTGTGCATTTCTCCAATTGATCTCTCTCTTATCTCTAACCATGTAATGCCCTAACTTTAAAAGATTTTATAGGGTTAGTTGGCTTGTGACACAAGACGTCTTCAGTATATATTGTAACGACTCCAATGATGAAGACACTTGAGTTGCATCCAATATCTTTTCTACGCCTACGACTCAAATAAACCGAAAAACTTCTCAAATAAACCGAAAAACTTCTGAGCATTCTAAAACCATTACTACCTTTTCTCCATTTTTAAATAGAGTATGGCCAAAACAATGGTTATTCATTTAAGTCTCGGGAGTCGGGAAATGGTTGTTTGATTTAGAAATGATGTATACACCGTAAGTACGTACACCTACGAGGTGGCGCTATTTAGTACTACATGTTGATGTGACGTTGCGCTGCAACCTACCTGGAGCATGTTCTGTACCCCCTCCCTCACTGCAGCCGCCCGCTGTCGTCGATTTGGCCGTTTCGTTGTCTGTTGCGCTACGATTTTAAACGCAGACACGTACTACGTACGTGCTCCTGCAGTATACAGATCCACGGCTAAGACGCTAAGAGCAAGTCTAGTAAAGTCCTCAAACCCCTAAAAATAACTGTTTTTATATAGTTTTCGTCGAAAAAACCATAGACTAAAACCCTTTAACCCTCAAACTCTCAAAAAAATTTAAAGGTCCAACCCTCAAACCCTCTCCCAATCCTCAAAAGTAAGGGTTGGGAAGCAAAACCTACCCCAATCCTCATTTGGCGGTTATCCTTACGCGGGAGGGAAAAATCCTCCCAACTCCCGCGCCCACGCCCGCGACCGCCGCTGCTAGTCGCCTCCGTGCCGGCGGCCACCCCGTCGACCTCCCGCGCGCAACGACGGCATCATTCATGGGAATATTCCGTTATAAGGATTGGTTTGAGGGTTCTAATTTTTACCCCTATTTTTTAATCCATAAAAGTGTAAAAAATATTATTTTTGGACCCTTAAAATACTAGCGAGGGTTTAAGGATTTATGCTCTAAGAGCCGCGGGCAGCTGCACCTGCATGCAACATGCATGCCGTCCGTCCATGCTTTGCACGTACTCCGATATTCATGGATACACGGATCGATGCACGCCTTGGCGTGTACGTACGTACCTGCCGTCTCTCCACCTCTCTGTCTCGCCGGAGGAACGCGACGACGTAGCTGCCTCGCTGCGCCGCTGCTCCGGCCAGCCGGCGAGCTTGGCACGACGCATGCATGGCATGGCATGCTGGGACGCTGTTGTCGCAGAGAATATAGGCACGCATTACGCGCGTGCATGCATGATGCATGCCGTGCTCCTGCCTGACGCAGGCAGGCGCGTGCAACAAACGGACAAGCACCTGGCATATACACCTACTGTACGTACGTGGTACCACTACCACGGCGTAGGCCTGTCTGCCGCTCTGTGGTGCATGAGGCCGGCGTCGTACATGCACGGCATGCTATGCTACGCTAGCTGCGTCCGTCTGCTGCATGGGATGCCGGCCGATGTGACGCTAGATGCACTGCGCCACGTACGTACGTATGCAGCGGCAAGCCGTTGTGGTCGATCTGCAGGCTGGCTGGCTCACGGGGCTGGTCTCGACCCCCTATACGTATATCTGTACACCCGTGCTCCTGCGGTTAACAGCACGCACGGACGGACCATTGGACGGTCGCCGCGGATCTTCTTCATCCCTCGTGTGTTTCGCCAACTAATAATACGAGTAATTTTTGAAGTGCAACATGCAGCAATCAGACCGAATGATTTTTACTAGAGAAATAGCCGGAGATGTTGGTCACAATGATCATATTTTCTCATGGACCAAGCAGAAAAGGGAATTGGAGCCAAAGACCGAGAGCCAAAGGAACGGAGGGGGTATTTCTTTTCCGTTTAGTTTCGTGGAATTTTCTCTACTTTCAGTAACCGAGGAGGGCATAGATTAGTGTAGTAGTACTCCAACTAGGAGTACTAGTAGCATCTAGCCAGTGTAGTTAATCAAAAACAGTGTCGGCCGGCCGGTGGTAGCAGCAGCAGTAAAACGGAAGCACAGAGCTGTCGCTACTATCCACTGCAGGGCACGTAGCGTACGTAAACAGTAAATGCGCGGCAGTACTCACCAGCGGTAGGGATAGATTCATCGCAGGCCATACCTATCTATCTACATCTACTGCGAGCAAGTGCAGGTAGTAACTCAAACTTTGACCGTGCATGTCATGTCATGTCACGCCCTACCTATGCATGCGTTCACAGCGGGTCAGGGCCGGCCACGCGTGGTGGATCTGGGCGCGTCCATCGGCCGGAGGCTTTGGCTTTGCCGTTTGGGACATTGCCCGGCCGAAGCATGCATCGGCGTTCGGCGGCATGCAGGCAGGCATGCAGGCATGCTGTGCGCCGCTGTTGCAGGACTAGGACGCCTCCTTCAATTCCATCCGTTTTGCCTCCCTTTGCCTGGCACCCCTACAGGCTGCAGGCCGATAGGTACACATGGGCGTCGATGCAGGTCGATCGAGGGTAGGCGCGCAGGGCCGGTGCTCCTACAGTCCTCCTACTCGCCATGACCGGACGGGTCGACTGAGTCCATGCTCCCACGTCAAGAACGGGCCAGCTGCATGCATCCCAGTCTCAATACGTATTTTGATCGGCGGCCACATGCACGCATGGGATTACTCGATCGACCTAGTAAATGCGCAGTACGCCAATTAATTAAACTTGAAGGAATTTGACTCTGGACAAAGTTAGAAATTACTATCAAGTCATTTGGAACGGAGAAAATACCATATGTGACAACTATGGCGTGCTCTAAAAAAATTTGAACGTGCATGTCTTGTCATGTCAAGCCGCGTGCATTTAGTGCGGACAGGCCACGCAGACGCAGGCACGCGTGGTGGTCGACCGAACGAAGGCTTTGGCTTTCCCGTTTGGAACATTGTCCAGCCCCTGCATGCCGCATGCATCGACCGAGGACGGTCTGCGTGGATACGTATGGATGCATGCATGCTGTGCGTTGCTGTGGCAGGGCTTCCTTCAATTCCATTCGTTTTGCCCCTGCCCTTTTGCCTGACCGCAGAGAGCAGAGAGGGTACAGTATAGGTGGATGGTGCAGGCCGGTGCAGCGCCTGCAGTCAGTGCGCTATGCTACTCGCCATGACCAGCGGCTCCAAGCTTCCCGTTCGTCCCACTTAAAACACAAGACGCACGCAAAGTAGACCATAGGAGGAAGAAGAAATAATAAATCCTATTATCAATCGATGCGTTTTCATTCATTTTCTACGAGAATCAACATGTCACCACATTCGTTTTACATTTTTCCTAGCTCCCTGCTCGTTCCAATTCATGCACTTCAAGTTCAAAGTGCATGCCCATGGCGACGGGCGGGCTCCGGTCGGCGACGCCGTTGCGCCCCGCTCGCACCCACCGCGTGTCTGGGCCTCGGATCGATGGATATTCCCATTGGCGACGGCGACGGCCCTGTCCTCGGCGTTGGCCTCGGGAGGTGTGCGGCGGCAGCAGGGTGTCATTGTCATGGTCATGTCACCTCCTCCTCAACGAGGGCAAAAACAAAGACGTGCGCGCGGCGATCGAGAGGGGGAGGGGCACATGTCAGGCATTTCGCCGCAGCCCGCGGCCCGCGGCCGACCACGGGCGACAGCGGCCATGCCCACGCGCCACGCACCGCACGCCGGCCGGCCGGCCGCCCGGCGCGCGCTGGCGTTTTCTCTCTTTTCCTTTTGCTCCCTCCCCGCCCGCGTCTCCTGTCAGCGGCGTGCGAGCGCGAGCGGCGTAGGGGAGGGGGACGGGGGAGGACCACCCGCCGTGCGCGCGCCGCCCGGGCTCGGCAAGGAGAATATTTGGACGCGGGGCATCATGTCGCCATGGTCCTCTCGCTCTCACCCGCACCCACACACATCCTCCGCCTCTGTGTGGGGTGGGGTTTGCACCTGGTGTCCTGGTCCACGTTTTCTTTTCGGTTGGTCATGCGTGTTTTCTCCTGTTTTGTAGCAAGCGTTGGTAGGGTGCTGCCAGGGAATTTACGTAGTATGTGGCCATCGTCCTCGTGTAGTAACTTTTTCTTGAATTTTCAGCGCATAAAGTCCAAAAGTTTAGGCAGAATAAAAAAGGCCGCATGATTTGAGTTATCATGCACCCTGGGTTTACTATTTGGAAGCAAAAGGAAAATTGGCATCCGGGTGTGTCACCCAAGAAGAACTCCTTTTTAGTCTGCATATAAGTTTTGTTTGAAGTTAAAATACCGGGAGTCAAGTCAAGGGAGTGAAGTTGAGGGAAAAGCTCTTTCTCTCAAAGTTTGAGCACTGGCCTAAAACTGGATCAAAGATTGGAATCCGGCTACTTTGGCCTAACTTATACTAGAAGAAAAATACTGACATTCATGATATCAAATCAATATTGTTAGATTCATCGTGAAATGTAGTTCATAGTATATGATATATTTTTAATATAAATTTGATCAAACTTTATAAAGTTTAACTTGACACAAATTTAATATGCAGAGTAAAAAGAACCAGAGGGAGGATGAATGAATTGTAGATACACAGATGAGATGACCATCGGATTGTGAATCTAAAGTAATCTATGGATCTTTTTCTCAAAAAATTAGAAGTAATTAGTGGATTTTAATTGCATACGCCTCCTTGGGTGAAACAAGTCTCACATGCAGCCGACTCCTCTCCCTTTGTCTGCCTCTCGCAGGCGCCGGCGCCTACCCGCCTCGGCTCCGGTGGCCTTAGGGCCATGGGGACGCGGCGGATCTCGGCCCTTACCACTAGGAGGGTTCCATTTTTAGATATTTCTTTGAGTTTTGTTAGAGTTTGTGTTCTGATTAGAAAAACGAGATGGCGGCGGCTTTCTGAAAATGAAATAAAGTTCTTCCCGCTTAGACCCCGTCCTGATGGTTGATCTAGCATCATCGATGGACATGTAGAGGTGTGTCTCCGGCTGATCTATCTTTTGTGGATTTACTTGAATCTGGTCATAGTTAGTCTACGTTCATGTGTTTTTAGTTTGAATCATTCTGATCTATGCTACTTTTCATCAGCGACGGTTGTTGTTCCAGTGTGCTGGTCCTATGAAGGCTTAGCACGACAACTTCCCGATTATTTACTACAACACGTTTTGCCCGGCTCCCGCAAGGGAGGGGTGATCATGGCAGCGCGCATTCGGCTCGCTTCAATATTTGTAGTCGTCGCTAGGTGCTCTACGTATCTATATGTATTTTTTTATTCTTTCATGTGTTCGTTCTACTGTCGTGATTGAATATGAATAGATTCAAAAAAATTCAGCAAAAAAAAAAGATATCGTCGGATTCCCCACCCTGTAGGAATTAAAAAAAAACTCTAAGAACTCAATTCTTTGCCTCAAATAGCGCCATGGAATTCTTGTTCTGTAATTAAGAATCCTATCCTCAAAATCACAAAATTGCTATGTGTCTCACCATGTTTTCTGATCTAATTATTTCGTGTTGCTTCGTTCGATTTGGTCACAGCCTCTCTTCACGTGCACATCTTCTGGTCCGGTCTGGTCTCGCAGTGCAAATCCAGTGGACTTAACTAATCATACCGCACAAAGTTTTGTGCAAACATGCATGCTCATCTCATCTCATCTCATCTGGGACAATGAGAGTTCATTAATCAAATGAAGAACCAAAACAAAACAAACCAGAGCTTTTCTGAGCGGCTCAAGTGCGTGCAGCCTGCCTGATGGGGCTAATTAGTGGGGCTCTGCCTTTGTGATATGCACAACGTACTACGTAATGGAGCACTGACAGCCCTGCCTGCCTGCCTGTCTGCCCTGGTGTTAGGGGCAACGCAATGGCATGCACCCATGAGTGAGTGAGATCAAAACCCATTTAACTAAAAGATTTTGCATCTTCTTTTCCACTGGTTATGTGCCTTGCATCCAAAGGGACACCACCAGCTCCACAAACCTAGGCTTTTATTCCATCATCACCAAAATGCGCTTCTTGGAAAGAAACGGAAAGATTTCGGCGGCGGCGAGAATGCGTGAAAAGGCATATGAAATTGTAAATCGAAAGGTAGCCGAAACGAGGCCGGAAACGACATAGTTTTTTTCTTCGAAACGGAGGCAAAAGATTTGCCTCATCGATTAATTAAGAAGAAAAGAATTACCCGGTTAATTAACGAAAAACCGGGCGAAAACCGAGAAACGACATAGTTTTGAGCTCTTTGGTTGCTGTCGCTCTACAATTGGCCCGTAGAATCTTTATTGGCACGGCGCGGAGAAATTTCCCTAAAATTACATGTTATACTGAAGATTTCAGATATCAAACAGTGTTTTAGTACTCAACAGTTGTACTATATAACAGTTGTAGTATCTGTAGATCATGCATTAGTACCTGTGAAACTTCTTGGCACATTGTCATGTCACAAAACATTTTTGACAGAATAACTGATGCTCACAAGGTTGGTACTACTACTGCCCCTCTTGTCAGATAGATACAGTTTGCAATCAATTCAGATCTGAATAAATTTCCTTTGCTGTTTCAATACAAACAAGGAGCGTACGCACGCAGTCGCCACTGTCCATCAGCCCCTGTCCCCATCAGCCTAGGTAGGTTATTGATTCACAGAGTCACAGAGGAAGCTTGCCATGTTCCTCTTTCTCTTTGGCATTTACACACACCAGCCACACTTGAATGCTACTAAAAACAGAGCCACAGTACCACCACCACCACAAAACCCTAACAGGCTGCCCTTGCATGAAAGAAGGATCTAGGATGAAACAGCTGAAAGGAATCCATGGATCCTCTCCTGCTCACAAGTTTCCTTTCTTTCTTTCTTTCACCACCGAGGAAAGAAAGAAACTTGCAATCTGCTCTCCCTTCCAGCTGCAAGAAAGGTGGTGGATGTGCATTCATTCAAATGCAGCTCCAAAAATGCCAAACATGATCTAGGGGCCAAGATTTGCTCCTTGCATGCATGCATCAGCACCAAGCTGGAAAAAGACCTAGGATGAAATAATTTCCTGGGAAAGTGGGTGTGCCCTGGCTGCTGCTTCAGGGTGGCAGGCAGTAAAAGCTGATGGTTGGATGGATGCAAGCAAGCAAAGATCCTGCTGCATTTAAGCACCTGGTGCAGTTAATGGGCTTGATGATCATTAGGTGTGTGGAGTGTGGATTGGTTGGCTGGAGGCATCTAAGCCCAAGTGCCTGTGCTGGGTTTGATATGGCAAGCTACTGGCTGGCTTCAGAGCTTTCCTTGCTGCATGACTGACTGACACAGTGCATTCAATGGGCTGTCATTGCTGCTTGCTCCAGGCATTACATGCTAGTGTGGCTGCTCTTGTGATGGTAGCAGTACTGATTAACATCTGATTAATCACCTGTGGTTTTGAGTTTAGGATGGATTCATGATCAAGACATGCATGCATGTAGCATATAAATTGACTGGAGTTCAGTTTCAACTGCTTACTTTTTAACCATCAAATGGAGTTTGTGTGTGTTGTCATATTCAGATTCAGCTACACTATCACTTTCACACTCTGAATTCTTGAGAAATCATGTGTTACTTTTCGATGACCAGCTTTCCTTAGAGGATAGTAACAAAAAGGAGAGACTAGACTAAGTGGCATAAAAATAAGAGCAAAAAAGAAAAGAAAGGCTGAGCATTTCTGCCCCTCACAACATCACAAGCACAGCTTTCCAAAGTCCAAACCCAGAGCAAAAGCAATCTTGTCAAGATCATGCAACCAAACTCCATTTGATCACATTTCAGTGTGTTGTGCTGATCTATCACAAAACATCTACTAAGCTGTAGTGGTGTGCTATCCATCTATCACACTCTCACAGGCTTAACCCCCCTAAAAACCCTAGCAGGACCCCTACTTTGTGGTGAAAGCCACTTTCTTGGCATGAGGAGAGGAGGGGGGGGCACCAACCATCACTTTCCAATAAAAACCCTTTCTTTCCATCCCTTCCATGGGTGACAAGTGAGAGTGCTGGCCACCCATCTCCCTTCACTCCCAAGCTTGTCATTGTCTTTTTCACATTCAAAAAAGAGAGGGAGAGCGTGTGTTTTAGAGAGAGAAAGGGTTTTAGAGAGGGCACAAAAGCACAGCACTTTTCTGCATTCTTGAGGGCATGCTTGTTTGTTCTCTTTTCTTTTCTCTCCTAGGGTTGACATGCACAACATGCCATTGCATATTTTGTGCTTTTTCCATGACACATTCTTGCAAGATTGTCTCTCATGGTTGGGGACAATCATACATGCTCTTCTGATCGCCGGTGCCAGACATACTCGTATGTCATGTCGCTTTTGTGCATATGCTTTTGGTTTGCAATGGGGGCCATCAAAAGGGGCAGCCATCCTATCTAGGGCCAAAGCCACAAGAACACCAGAGGAATGCAAGGATTGACATGACTTGTGTGAGATGTGTCTGTACTTATTACTCAATTAGCTACCACACATCAATGAGAACTAGCTTTGTCTGGTGACTTAATCTGCATTAGTGCATTGTGATTAACTGTAAGCTGCTTGGTGTCATCCTTGACAAGTAGAAGATCATCATGGGTACTTGGTAGTGTATGCCTGTTGGAACTGTAGTAGGTGCAAATGCAGTGAAAGAACATGGCAACCATGAACATGGAACTTTATTGTGGTGTGATGCATGTTGCAAGAAAAGAACAAGAATAGAAACCATATAGCAGAACAATTAATGGGTCATGATGGACACTGGGAGAGGGTGTGAGGTCAATGGGCCTGAAGCCGAAGGCCAGCTCTCTGCCTGCCTTGCACCAATGTGCTGAGGCTGTGTGTGTATGTGCACCCCTGCTTGCCTTGTCTCCCCTGCCATTGCCATCATAAGGGCTCATGTCACTTTTCCCATGCCTAGCTCTGCCCCCATGCCCCCCTCTTGCTCTCTCTCCTCACTTCCTTCCAAACATTCCTAGAGAGAGAGGGAGAGAGATCTAGAGGAAGATGCATGGCATGGTGACATGGTGTGGTGTGGTGCAGTGCAGTGCAACAACGCCCTTTGAGGAGGGATGGGGCCTGGTTTTGTAGTGCAAGCAAAGCATGTCAAGAATCCCTTTAACTGTTCATCAGGGAGCTCATGCATGCTGTTATTTATTCTTTTTCTTCTCTTCCAATGGTGTTATCTTCTTCCTTTTGGAGAGGGTTTGTACAGTGTTATCTTGCTTCAGTGTGACACTGGCAAGACTCACCACACTGTTCCATGAGAAATCAGCAATTAAAAGACCATATCTTGATTCAGTGAGACACTTGCAACTCACTGCACACACTTGGACAAATTCCGGCGCAAAAAAAATGCATGAGAAACTGAGCTCATGCATGTACTACAATGATTAATTGGCACCCAAATTAAGCATGTTTTAAAAATCTTAAAAGATGAATCTACTACTGCTTAACCAGCCATACATATATATTGGCATGTTGCATGGGCTAATGATTAAAGATTTGACCTAAGAAGATTTCATGCTTAGACTAAATGCATGCGGGGGCGCATGATTAGTGTCGGGACACGCAGTACTTACATGGGACTAGACTATGCATTTTCATATGGGCATGTTTAATTAAGATGTAACAGGAATCCTATGTGTGTGTGAGCTAGGTTGCTTTGCTTTTCCTATGAGCAGTCTAGAATATATATCTTAATTAGTGGCTTGTGGGCTAAGGGTGAAGTACGGTGACGTGGCAGCCCGTGTCTGGCCATTGGTGAGCACCTGACATAATAACAGAGTGCTGCCTAAGCTAATCACCTGGGCCAGTGCAACTGATTGAGTGTCATGCAGATGCAGGCATGTTCCAGTTCAGAACTTCAGATGGTGACCTAATTAGACCACATCTGCATGCCTGTTGCCAAGGAAAGAGAGGCCATGATTTTGTTACTAACACTGCCTATATTTACTTCTTAATTTACAGCACGGTCATCTCTCCCTCTCGAGAGAAATGTTTTTACTGTCGCATCCGCAGCACCAAGACAGTGACGTTGGAGCGTGGAGATGCTCTTTGCTTCTCTTCTTTTCTGCTTCTTTTGCAAGCAAAAAAAAGGTGTCGTGTGCTCGTGCAACAAAGGATGTACCCCAACAGTAGTATATGCTTCAGTCAGTGTTCTCGAGAAAGCCTCTATATTCTTCTTGGTAACAGTAACTGTTAACTTCCATCTTATCGAGGGAGAGAAGTCATGATTCAAATGTTCATGTGATGACAGTATGATTCCAATGTCCAGGAGAGGGGAAAAGAAAGTAAGGAGCGTTCGGCAATCCAGTAGCTCCCTCGAATTTAAGGATCAGAGTAACTCCACCTGCTCCCGGAGCAGAGGGCCGAACAGGGACTCCGAGCAGAGGCAATCCACTATGCTCCTTATTTGAGTCATCTATTTTGGAATGGAGGGAGTAGTTCTTAAGGCCTGACTGACCTTCTCTACCAGGGTCCAAATGTGTTCACGGCAGTCCACTCTGATAATCATCAGGCAACTGAACTCAATGGACAACATATATACCAGAGAGATGCAAACATCTTATCACGAGGCTCCGAATCATGCAGGGAAACAACATCCAACCAAAACATGAGAGCATCATTTGCAGCGGATGCAATCAAGGGCAAAGAAAGATGCAGGCGAAGCTATTATGTATACCCAGATTTTATTTTCTGCACCGCGAATGAGGATGCAGCACAACTAAGAGACCAATCCACACCAAAGGAAACAATGTAGCACTATTATACTTCTTTCATAAGCCACTACAAAAGCCTCCTGACCGAACCCGAGGATAAACCCCGGAACACAAAAACCACAAAAAAATCTACTCATTGTACAGAATGTAGAAACCAAACCGAGCAAACACGGACCAATGCTGCCAAAAAAAAAACGGTCGATACGTCTATCACTACTATAGAGCAGAGCGGATATATCCTACGGCACCTGCCAGCGCGATTCTATCTTGCTCACTAGCATATATATACTGTACAAAACTGTTGGCATGGATCATCGCGTCCGGCGGACTTCTAGCCATCTCATTCATGGTTTCCCGACTTATCGGCTGAAGTTGCACCTTTGGGAGATTGGGAGGATTGGCCACTGCTGCGGGGTGCAACGCCATTCTGCTTGTCTTTGGAGCTGGAATCGGAATGCTCTTCATTGTCGTCTGACTTTGCGTTAAGAAACCGACCTCCAGCTCCCCTGGCCCTTTTCAAGGCATGTTGATGCCGCGACTCGTGGAGATATGGCTGCACAATGGAGGCACATGTCAATTTTTGTTAACAACATACAGAAAGAGGACACAACGAAGCAAAACCTTGACAATCAAAGAATAAACATTAGCATAATCATCCCACATGCTACCCAAGAATAAGAACTGTAAGCAAATTGGCACTGGCAACATTGTATATGGTTCATGCATGTCCTAAATGAGCTTTTGCAGATAATGCCAACACCAGTCTCTCTGTCGAGGTTAAAAACTGAGAACTCAGACATTCAAGTACCACGAAATTGAAATTTATGTGTTGCCTTTTACTACATTGCGACTAATGAATTCAATTCGCTCCAGCTTAGTAACTACCCAGATGAACAAAGGAAGCACAAATCTGCCTTCATCCATATTAGAAATTGTCAAAGTGTAGCAGCTGACTTCTATTCCCAAATCCTTGCTATTTTTATGTTGGCACTGATAACTTGGTGTATTGAAATACAGATATAGCAGAAGAATGAAATGACGTTCACCCTACGATAGTAAAAACGTGGTGCAGATCGATCTTCAGAGTGGAGGTAGGGTATGTAGAATGGAGAATTCACTTGATTATTTTGCCCTATCTGTTGTGCACTTGTGCTTCCGACCAACTCTTAACTATACTGAAGCATCAGAAACAGAAACATCTAATTAAAAACTTCAAGTTATACAGTACGTAAATACGCTTATAGGCATTTACCTTGCGGCCCTTGATAAGCTTCCTTTCTGACTCTGCTTTAGCCCGAGATTGGCGCCGCCTTAATATGGCATTATATTGCTTTGCGTTCACATACACAGGCTCTTCAATTGCATCAGTAGGCAATGGTATTGCGGCTGCATGCATTCCGACCATTGGTGGGTGCATCTGAAGAACACACCAGTTTGATGAGCTGAACTAGTTTGAATAGAGTAACAATAGTATAGCAAGGTCTACGATCATGCAAAGTTACTTTTCACTTGCTAAGAACCAGGACGGCTATGTAGGCATATTCAATGTAGGCCTAGACATACCAACCACAGGTATACTTGTAGCCTATACTAGGGATATTGCTATACCATGTAGCAAGGGCTTACCATAGGTTGTCCACCATAGGCCGCATAAAGGCTTCCATAGAATGGATCGACAGTTGGGTAAGCAATTTGACCCTGCTGAGCAGAAAATGTGGGATTAGCCAACAAATTTCGCACAATAACTCCAGCATCATGCATGAAATACAATAAAAATCCATAACAAGAAAGCAATAGAAGGAAGAGGCAACAATCTGTCCAGGGAAGGCATGGGAATTTGCTCAATTAGAACAAATGGCAGCGCTTTTTAACACATTCAGTCTACATTTCAAAAAAAAAAAGTTGCTTTAAGCATGACAAAGAAATCTTCTAAACCAAAATATTAAAGCTAGAAGCAGAGAGGAATATATTAGGATGCAGAAGAGGTAGCGAGAAATTGATGCAACAGGCAAGTAGTTTTATGTGATCGGTGAGCTGACATGGGCAATCAGTATGACAAGGAAATGTGATATGCGAACTGTGGCATTGGATATAGGGTCTGTCTAGGACACATCTAGATGTGACATAACTATGTCACATCTAAGCTGATTTCCACTCTGTTTGTGGTCTATTTTTTGTCCTAGTTTTTTTTTTTGGTTTCTTGTTGCTGCATTATATATTTGTGGGAGCTTAGATGTGACATTCTTAAAAAACATCTAGATGTGAATTAGACAAACTGTTGGATATAATCAACATTGCACGTCTAATTAAGAATTTAGCAAAATAGTCTGCCTTAAAAGGAAAGAAAATCTCATATATCACCTCAACGAGAAGGAAATGATGCAGTTTAACCTAACCATTGTTTCTAAAAAAAGTTTAACCTAATCATTTTTTACAAGTTTTGACCTCAATATCGTCTAATATTATTGGACGCTGATAAGTCCCGAAAGTTCGGGATTTGCCCATGGCAAATCGAACGTTTTCTGTGGCAATTTATATACGCAAGAGATGGCAAGTGTAGTTGGTGGCAATTCCACCCTCAGTTTGTTTTTTCCAGGAAATTGCCGCGCTTGTCAACTGAACTTGCCATCCTCGTGTCAACTAAAGTTGCCATAAAAAACGTTCGATTTGCCATGGGCAAATCCCGAACGTTCAGGATTTATCATTTCTTATTAATGTTGATTTAATGTGCTTCAACCAGGAAAAAACTATTACACTGATGCCTATCAATATAATGCGGAACAGGTAGTCAGGCAGAAGAATACATACTGAACGACCAACCCATAGTGATTCTTATGGGTATCCATTACACTGCTCCAACTAATACAACTAATACTATGACCAATCCTTGATCTTTCTTTAAACGAGGGCTCAGTGGAAGACATTACAATCTGAGAAGTGTACAGGGGTGGTCGTACCAATCAATAAAGAAGAAAAATGGGAGGTTACAGGTTTCATACCATTGCATGGCAAGCTTCCTGGTGGCCATAGGGTGTGACATAATCTGTGGAAGGTGTTGCCACCATTGCCTGACTACCTATACTAGTAGCTGGGGCCTCTTCCTGGTTCCCTTGAGCGGCAGCTTGCTTCTGCTGCTCATCAGCTCTATGATCACCTGCACGAGAAATTGTTGCATAAAAATGAGACAGGCATAGTTGATTGGATCTCCTTGTATGTTTAATAAAAATGGAACGACTGGGAATTTAAGGTGTAGATATTATCAACATGTCAACATTTATGGAATGTGGCAACTGATATCGATGCAAATACTGCAGAATAATATCAACAGATAAGGAATGAAATCCTAGCATGTCCAGTAATCTTATCAGCTATTAGACATGACAGCTGCTATACTACCGTGTAATGCTACACAATTCAGTGCTGGTACACAACTACAAATACAATATCCCAATTCCCACGTATACCAAAGCTCCAATTCCATGAGCCAAGAGTCATAAAAAGCATCACAATTATGGTCAAAATTCCAATGGCACACTGCCCTGCCTAGTAACTACTACTGCTACGGTTCAAAATTGACATGGCAAAGAACTGGGTGACAAAAGCTACAAAGCATGGACAAAACTCCCAAACTGCCGTCTAATTCGGCGGGACGCAGCGATACGACCGGACACGCCGGGATAAGCGTGTCCCCCAGTATCCCTTGATTTCCGAAATAAGAAAAGGAAAAAAAACAGACACAGCTAGGATACGTATGGAATACGTTGGGGACAGGGGAAGCCAAATAACAGCCTCGGACCTATACAAACCCTAGTTTGCAGGGTCGCACACACGCTCGCCACGGAAGGAACGCTGCTCGCAATCGGAAACGGCATCACCGCTGCTGCCCCCTGGATTCGACGCCGCCGCCTGGACTCGACCTCCCGACGGCACCACGCTCGAGCAGATAACCCCAGCAGCCTCTCCTCAATCTCTTCCTCTCTTTGCTTGATTTCTTGCTGTTGAGTTGCTGCTGCTTGCTTCCCCATGCAGCCATGCCATTGCTGCTTGCTCTTGAGCTGCTGCTCACTTGCATGCTGGTGCCTGGTGCTGCTGTTTTGATTGTTGCTTGATGTTAGGGAGCATGGCGTCTCAGAGCGCCACCGCCAGTAGCGAATCGTCCATGGGTGAGGGTGAAAGTTATACCTGCATCCTCTGTTGCATGTTTTCTCCAGTCTCTACTCTCTAATAGACTAATACTAGCATTTGATGTATTTTGCAAGTTGCAATGGCATGGGTCTAGAGGATCAATTAATTCAGCCGTTGAGCACTTGAAAAGGAGACAACAGATGGAAATGGGGCAGTATTCTGATCTCATCTCTGTTTCTCCCCTTTTTTTTCCACTCTATATTACAGGGCATGTTTTAACTTTTTATATATATACTTGACGTATCCCCGAATGGCTGCTACTGGAAAATGACGTATCCCGTGTACCCTTATGCGTATCGCCGTGTCCGTGTCTCCATATCCGTACGCATGCTTTTTAAGACAGAACCATACCTGAAACACCGTCGGCGACAGAAGTCATGGTTTGTTACTTTCCGAGGCGAAGCGCAACTAGTGTCAAGCTCGGCAAAAAGACACGGCACTCAAGACCTTCATTCCATGCCGCAGTAGATAAGCACACCGATATCTTCTCCGAGACCAAACTGCAACGGCTGTCCTGAAACGGGAAACAGGAAAAAATTAAAGAAAACTGAGCTTCTAGCAAGACCCCACTACAGCTTATTTCTGTTTATTTATCCCCCACAAAATAAAAGCTTCTTTCTGTTTATGGCCACTGAAGCCACGGCAACAAGGCGACCTATGTATACATACAGGAAGCCAATTGTGCGACACCGCATCAGTCAATTGAGATTTGAAAACTACTACTGCGAAGGTACTACTACTACTACAAGGCTCGCGTCCGCGATCGATGCCCCACGCCATGACTGAATTCCGCAGCAAGCAAAGAGCACAATCAATCCACCGCAGACACATGGGCAGGGGTGGGGGCAAGGGTTCAGTCAATTGAACCCCCAATTGTTCCCAAAACAAGCCGCTAACCACTACTCCGCCGCGCGGCAAGCGAATCCGCGACACAGATGATGGGACGACAATACTTGGACGGCCGGAGCGGGGCTAGGGTTCGTCGCGGCGGCGCTTACCAGCGGGAGGGGTCGAGTTCGGGCCCGGGCGGATCCCCTCCGCGCGGAGGAGGGCGACGGCGACGGCGGCGGCGGGGACGAAGGGGCGAGCGGGCGAGAGAATTCCCTGGCGCGCTTAGGTGGAGAGTGGGCGTGTACGGCGGAGAGGGGTCGACGACGACGTCGCGAAAGAGAGGGGAGTGGGGAGGTGGAGAGAGGATAAGAGGGTATTCTCGATTTTCTCAGGGGTGTTTTCGTATATGTATCGGCGACTGGATGGATGGATGTGGACGGATGGAAACCAAAGGAAACTTCCGGGTGCTTGTTGCAGCCATTGAACCTAACCTTCCAAACTGACACCTGCTCTCGGTAAACCCTTTGGGTTTGTTCAGTGGTCAATTGGTCATCAAGGTTTTTGTTTAAAACTTTAATAGCCTGATCTTTTTTATTGCATATATGATGAGTTTTTATTTTGAGACAGAAAAACTACCGTCACATGTAAAGATATCTTATAGAATTAGTTGGTGGTGGTTTACATACACCCGACGAAACCAACACGGCAAACAACCCCGTCACACGTAAATATGTTTATTGTTGTAGGTGAGTTGATGGTGGTTCAACTTTGTCTTTTTTTGACGGGGGAGATGAACCACGAGTGGGTCACACAAGACACCAGGGCGCGCCTCGTGGCTCTTCCCCCCTCCCATGAAGCTTTAGTGCATCTTTTATTTCAAAAAAACCGTCAAAAAGTTTCGCTGCATTTGAAGAACTTTGATTCCTACACACAAAAATACACCACTGTAGTTCTGCTGAAAACAGCGTCAGTCCGAGTTAGTTTCATCCAAATCATACCAAAACCATATAAAATTGTTGTAAACATGGCATGAATACTTCATAAATTATAGATACGTTGGAGACGTATCAGCATCCCCAAGCTTAATTCCTACTCGTCTTCGAGTAGGTAAATGATAAAAGAAATAATTTATGAAGTGTGAATGCGCATAGTGCATAAGTTTGATCAATGATACTCCATCCATTTTTGTATACAAGGCCATAAACTCATATTACAAGTACCAAGGTAAAAATCAATGCTATGTTTAAGAGCATGGTTAATAGTATAGCCAGCTGCTGGCTATAAGCCAGTGTCATGTCATTTACAGCCCATCTTTTAGCCAATATGTATAATAGTAGATCAAAAGAATGTACTACTTTTTTATTATGTGGCCCACCTTTCATTCTCACAAAGTGCCTAGGAGCACGTGCTAGAGCTAGCTCTTCACGAAAAGCCTGCTTACCTTCTCTCTCCTCTTCTTTTTCCTCCAACTAAGCAGAAATATACTAGTTTATTCCTTATAGCCCGCTAACTCAGCTCTATTGTACTTGCTCTAAGTCAATGTTGCAAGCTAGCTTGTCACCTTGTTTGTCGTGTTAATTAATGTGTTTTTCTCTCCCACGTGCAACAAGCCAACCCTCTTACTCCTCATTGATTAATAATGTTAGGAATGCAAGCTAACCTTCTCACTCTCGCATGCACACAAGGGATATTAATGTCCTCGAGTGCTAGTACGAGGCAAACGCCATCAATTTTGCCTCAATTAATGTTAGTGGTCTTGTATACTTGCAAATTAAAATTTTGATAGTGGTCTTATATACAAAAATGGAGGGAGTAATTTTAATCACTTTTTCTAGCATCATAACAACAACTCTTTCTCATAAAACGCATTGTGTTAAAGTAGCAACAATTCGCATGTTATTGTTCAAACAATGAATTCTCTTGAAACTTGACAATATATGTTCTCAGTCACCAAACAATTGCAATTCAATTTATTCAGCAAAATCTAAGTAAGATCTCCATATATTCAATCATTATATAGTCTTCTATGATTGCTAGTACTCAAAGCATATTTTTAGAACAAATGACATCCAACGAACACAGAGAAAGATAGGGGCTTAATGTTTCGCCTCCCAACTCATTTATCATAGAGATAATTGTCAACAATAATAAATCATGATCAAACATATTTGACTGGCCATATGTTTCTAAATCTTTCTCCACCTGTGAGTGCATCTAGTGCCCCTTAGTGATTTTGGTGTATTGAAGACTTCTAGGTTAAGGGACTGGTGCGTTTGTGAGTGTACACAGGTCTATAAGTCTATGAGGAGTTTGATATTTACAGAGAAAGTTGACCCCTAAAAATGAATATCTTCGACTGAAGACTTTGGATTTCTGAAGACTATCTAAAGACTTTGAAAGTGAAGAAATTTGTGTGATCCTGAAGACTTGGTATTCATTCGAGGAACATGAAGCGTGAAGACTTTTGTTTTCATAGTTTGTTTTTCCCCTTCTTGAGTCATAGGAAACACCGCACTGTTAAAGGGGGTCGAGGAAATACTAAGGAAAAATTTCCATGTGATGCTCAACTCAAAATCCTACACCTACCAATCCCTTCAAGTGAAGCCATTGGAAATCTCATACAGTTCAGTCAAATTTCTTCAGTGACATTGACGAAGTTCTTCTGGTCTCTGAGGAATTTGTTCTGACTGAGGAGTTAGGAATTCGCCAGTGCGGATTGCCTACAAGTGAGGAACATGATAGCCCTAAGGAATTTGAGCCTCAAATATCCGACCGTTGTTGTGCTACGCGCCAGCTGTCCCAAAATATCTACCCACCTAACGGTCATATCATTGAAGGACATTTATGTCTTATCATGTTGGGCTGCTCCCTAGGCTATAAATAGCCGCCCCCTACAACCACTAGCTGGTTGGCTGCTCCGAGAGAAACTGACACTTGTCATTTGAGAGCATCCCATCCTCCGAGGATGCGAAAATCATCAAGTGAGGAAAACCCAAACCCAAACACCTACAAACCCAAAGTGATTGAGCATCACTGAAGAGATTGATCCTGCGTGGATCCGACGCTTGTTACCTTTGAAGACTGTGCATCTTCCAGATGGTTAGGCGTCATGGTCTAGAGCATCCAAGAGGAAATTATGGATCGCCGAGTGACCGAGTTTGTGAAGGTTTGGAAGTCACCTGAAGACTTACCACGAGTGATTGGGAGAGGTCTGTGTGACCTTAGCTCAAGGAGAATACGGCGAGGACTGTGTGTCCGGAACTGTGTCTCCTCAAGTTTAAATACCTAGCCGCTCCAACCAGACATACAACTGTCACAACAGTTGGAACTGGTCTACCAAATCATTGTCTTCACCAAGCTAACTGGTTCTATTTCCTCAACTCTTCCATTTCCTCGTTACTGTGTTGTGTGCTTGTTCATATCTGTTTGAAGACTTTGACTGAAGACTTTCTCAATTTCCTCAGTTCAGTTTCTTCAGTCTGTTTGTCTTCATCCTGTTTTATCCTGTGTCTACGCTTCCGGTACTCTGTGTCTGTTTTCATTTCATCATGATGACCATGCTTCTGTTATGTTATGTTAGCATCTGGGTACTTATTTCGCTGCAAGTAGTTCTTCGCTTAGGAATTTCCTCACCCTAAAATTCCTCATTGAAGAATTCATAAAAATCGCCTATTCACCCCCCTCTAGTCGATATAACGCACTTTCAATTGGTATCAGAGCAAGGTACTCCCTTGTTCTGTGTGATTTTGGTTTAACCGCCTAGAGTTTTAATTATGTCGATCGCAGGAATGAAGACTGTGTCATGCCCCATCTTTGATGGTCATGACTATCCCAAGTGGAAGGGCATGATGAAAAAGCGCCTCATGGCGATGAACAATGAACTGTGGACCGTCACTTAGATTGGTCTTACCGATCTGTGCAAGATGGCGTAAGCTGATGACATTCGCAAGTACTCTTCTCAACCTCACGGCGAAGGACGTCATTTGCTCCTGTCTGTCTCAAAATCATTTCAGGAATATCATGCATCTCAATCATGCAAAGCTTATCTGGGACCGTCTCTCTGAGGTCTATGAAGGTCATCGAACCCGTCATGATCCTTGGTTTGAGGATTTCAAGGAATCACTCAAAGCGATGACATTCGAACCAGAATCATCATCTTCCATGCCTTATGGAAAAAGGTGCTAAGGTAACTGAATGCTACCTATCTGAGTCAAGTGATGATGAATCTGGTGATGAATTTGGACCCAGTTATGTCAAGCTTGCTTCCCTTGCCACTAAACAACAAAGAGCTTTGGAAAAAGTTCAATACATGCTGGATAAGAGGATGATATGTTGGGTGAAGAAATGAATCAGTCGAAAGCTTTGGCTGAAAGTCTTCAGAGACTTCAGTCTGAGTTTGACACCCTTCAAGGTCATCATAACACTCTCTTATCTGATCATGAGAAGCTTTCCTATGAATTTCTTCAAAGAAAGCAAGATCTTGAAACGCTAAGAGTGAGTTATGAAGATCTTCAGAAGGAGCGCGATTCATTACTTGCTCAACAAATCAACGCTACTCAGGAAGAATTTGTTCCTCCATGTTTGAAGTGCATTGAACGAGAAGCTGCTAATTCTTCACCTGAATGTTCAAATGCTTCTAATGTTACAAATTCTTCACTTGTCTCTGCTATCACTAATTCCTCATCTGAGGACAATGCTAGTATCACTGATGATGCAGGGCTGAAGGAATTGTACATGACAGGCATGTACAAAAGCCTCAAAGGGCATCGGGCTCTTTGTGATGTGCTTAAAAAGCAGATCCTCAACAGGAACCCTAGGAAAGAAGGTATCGCCTTTGAAAGGAAACTCAATGCTGATGGGACTTACTGGAAGCCTGAGCAGTATCCCAAAACCTCATGGGTTGCTGCAAAGGGACCTCCAGTAGATCCATCTACCTTATCTGGCTTTACATGTGAATCTCCTCATTCTTCTGATGAGTCATTTGACTCAAACTATAAACTGTTCAAAAATCAAAATGGTGAAGTATTTGCTAGATATGTTGGCACTAACTGCAGGAACGATTCCCCTATGAAGAAAATCTGGGTTCCCAAAAGGTGTCTTGAAAATCTTCAGGTGAATGTCATCATGACACCACCTGTGAAGAATAGGAACCCCAGATCAAATGCTTCATATGGATCCAAGTCCTCATACAGAACAAATTCCTCACGTGGATCAAATTCCTCAAAAGGATCAAAGTTCTCATATGAACATCATCGTGCTAACACTTCTGTTTCACAGGGAAGATTTAAGGGATATGAATATGAGCATTATTCTTCTAACCATTATGTTCATAAGTCCTCTCATGTGAAACGAAATGGACTGGTTTCAATGCCACCGTTTTCTTATGGAGCTCGCAGAATGATGAACTCTTTGCCACCCCTTCGGATGTGGGTGGTGAAGAAAAAGAACTAATCTCTTATGCAGGAGACCTGAAAATGCCTGAAAGGACGCATGCTAATCATGAAGAAATGAATCCTCATTTCTCACGTCCTCATACTGCTTTATCTGTTTTATTGCTTGATGAAATTGATCTGATGAAATTGATGTCATATTCTTCACTGATGAAGTACATGAGTTCGTAAGCTGCACTAATTCATCTGCAGGATGATCAACCCAAAGCCAATGAGTGGGTCCTCGATAGTGGATGTACAAATCACATGACTGGTGACAAGAACCTATTGATGGATGTTCCCTTATCTCCATCGCATCTGAAGCATATCATCTTCGCTGACAAAGGAAAAAAGCAAGGTATTGGGTCTAGGTAAGGTTGCGATTTCAAAGGATCGACACATGGACAAAGTCATGCTTGTCAAGTCCTTACGATACAACCTCATGTCAGTCTCAATGCTTTGTGATCTTAATATGGTTGTTATCTTTGGCAAGTATCGTTGTGTTGTGATTATGGAAGCTGACAACTCTAAAATCTTCGAAGGCTTTAGGAGAGGAGATCTGTATATTGTTGATTTCTCTACAGGACCACAACCAGATATATGTCTACTTGCAAAAGCTTCAAAAGGCTGGCTATGGCATCGACGACTAGTTCATGCAGGCATGAGGAATCTGCACACGCTCGCAAGGAAGAAGCATGTCATTGGCATTGAGAATGTCAAATTCCTCAAGGATCACTTGTGCGGAGCCTATGAAGCTGGAAAGATGACCAAGGCCAAACATCCAGTGAAGACTATCATGACTACCACTCGACCATTTGAATTGCTTCACATGGATCTCTTTGGTCCTAATCATTATTCAATAGTTACAAATGATGCATCTCTATATGGCTTTGTTATTGTTGATGATTACTCTCGTTACACATGGGTGCATATTGTCACTTACAAACATGAGGTGCAGGAAGTCTTCAAACGATTTTCCTCGAGGGCTTCAACCAACTTTGGTGTGAAGATGAAGCACATCAGAAGTGACAATGGAACTGAGTTCAAGAATTCTGGTCTTGATGACTATCTTGATGAACTTGGTATTACTCATGAGTTATCTGCTCCTTATACTCCTCAGCAGATTAGCGTCGTGGAGCGCAAGAACAGGACTCTTGTTGAGATGGCCCACACTATGCTTGATGAGTACAAGACGCCTCATCGTTTCTAGATTGAGGCAATTGATACTGCGTGTCACATCATCAACAGGGTATATCTTCACAAATTCTTCAAGAAGACCGCATATGAACTCCTCACTGACAAGAAACCCAATGTGAGTTATTTTAAAGTCTTTGGTGCTAAATGTTGGATTAGAGATCCTCATCACAGTTCTAAATTTGCACCGAAAGCACATGAAGGTTTTATGCTTGGTTACGGAAAGGACACACACACCTACAAAGTCTTCAACAATGTTCACCACAAGGTTGTTGAAACTCTAGATGTGCGGTTCGATGAAAGTAATGGCTCGCAAAGAGAGCACCTACCTCCTGTGCTAGATGAACAATCACCTGAGGAATCCATCAAGTTCAAGGCTACTGAGGATGTCATTGATGTCTACTACACAACCTTCTTCTTGTAGATGTTGTTGGGCCTCCAAGTGCACAGGTTTGTAGGACAGTAGCAAATTTCCCTCAAGTGGATTACCTAAGGTCATCACAATTTTTGGACACGATTCGGTCATGAAACAATTTGCATTTGATATTTAAATGACCATGTTCATTGCAAAGTTCACAAGTACGGTAAAGATATTTTAAATTTTCAGCATTCACATCAAGACTTTCTTGAAACAATTTAGTTTCTAAATACTTATGCCTCTTGCAATATCTATCTTCCCTATTTGGTGTGTACTTGCAAACCCAATGTACTCCACAAAAATTGACATGTTTATAGGAGACATTTTCATCATAACTAGTGCAATCATCATTAGTACTATGGATATTCAAGGAGTTCATACTAACAACATTGCAATCATGCTCATCATTCAAAGATTTAGTGCCAAACATTTTAATGCATTCTTCTTCTAACACTTCGGCACAATTTTCCTTTCCATCATACCCACGAAAGATATTAAAAAGGTGAAGCATATGTGGCAAACTTAATTCCATTTTTTTGTAGTTTTCTTTTATAAACTAAACTAGTGCTAAAACAAGAAACAAAAAGATTTGATTGCAAGATCTAAAGATATATCTTCAAGCACTAACCTCCCCGGCAACGACGCCAAAAAAGAGCTTAGTTGACGGGGTGTGAGTGCCGCTTACCTAGCCTCCCCGGCAACGGCGCCAGAAAAGAGCTTGATGTCTACTACACAACCTTCTTGTAGACGTTGTTGGGCCTCCAAGTGCAGAGGTTTGTAGGACAGTAGCAAATTTCCCTCAAGTGGATGACCTAAGGTTTATCAATCCCTGGGAGGCGTAGGATGAAGATGGTCTCTCTCAAGCAACCCTGCAACCAAATAACAAAGAGTCTCTTGTGTCCCCAACACACCCAATACAATGGTAAATTGTATAGGTGCACTAGTTCGGCGAAGAGATGGTGATACAAGTGCAAAATAGATAGTAGATATAGGTTTTTGTAATCTGAAAATATAAAAACAGCAAGGTAACTAATGATAAAAGTGAGCGTAAACGGTATTGCAATGCTAGGAAACAAGGCCTAGGGTTCATACTTTCACTAGTGCAAGTTCTCTCAACAATAATAACATAATTGGATCATATAACTATCCCTCAACATGCAACAAAGAGTCACTCCAAAGTCACTAATAGCGGAGAACAAACAAAGAGATTATGGTAGGGTATGAAACCACCTCAAAGTTATTCTTTCCAATCAATCCATTGGGCTATTCCTATAAGTGTCACAAACAGCCCTAGAGTTCGTACTAGAATAAAACCTTAAGATATAAATCAACCAAAACCCTAATGTCACCTAGATACTCCAATGTCGCCTCAAGTATCCATGGGTATGATTATACGATATGCATCACACAATCTCAGATTCATCTATTCAACCAACACATAGGACCTCAAATAGTGCCCCAAAGTTTCTACCGGAGAATCATGACGAAAACGTGTGCCAACCCCTATGCATAGGTTCATGGGAGGAACCTGCAAGTTGATCACCAAAACATACATCAAGTGAATCACGTGATATCCCATTGTCACCACAGATACGCACGACAAGACATACATCAAGTGTTCTCAAATCTTTAAAGACTCAATCCGATAAGATAACTTCAAAGGGGAAACTCAATCCATTACAAGAGAGTAGAGGGGGAGAAGAAACATAAGATCCAACTATAATAGCAAAGCTCGCGATACATCAAGGTTGTGCCAAATCAAGAACAAGAGAGAGAGAGAGAGAGAGAGAGAGAGAGAGAGAGAGAGATCAAACACATAGCTATACTAGTACATACCCTCAGCCCCGAGGGTGAACTACTCCCTCCTCGTCATGGAGAGTGCCGGGATGATGAAGATGGCCACAGGTGAGGGATCCCCCCTCTGGCAGGGTGCCGGAACAGGGTCCCGATTGACTTTTGGTGGCTATAGAGGCTTGCACCGGCGGAACTCCCGATCTATTTTGTTCTGGAAGTTTTAGGGTATATGGGTATATATGGGTGAAAGAAGTACGTCGATGGAGCTTTGGGGGGCCCATGAGGCAGGGGCGCGCCCCCCACCCTCGTGGCCACCTCCCTTCTCTCCCGACTTGCACTCCAAGTTTTTCCGGTAGCTTTCCTTCCAAAAATAACTTCTCCAGTTGATTTCATTCCGTTTCGACTCCGTTTGATATTCCTTTTCTTCGAAATACTGAAATAGGCAAAAAACAGCAAATCTGGGCTGGGCCTCCGGTTAATAGGTTAGTCCCAAAAGTAATATAAAAGTGGAAAGTAAAGCCCGATATTGCCCAAAACAGTAAATAATATAGCATGGAGCAATAAAAAAATTATAGATACGTTGGAGACGTATCAAGCATCCCCAAGCTTAATTCCTGCTCGTCCTCGAGTAGGTAAATGATAAAAAAGATAATTTTTGATGTGGAATGCTAGTTGGCATAATTTCAATGTAATTCTCCTTAATTGTGGTATGAATATTCAGATCCAAAAGATTCAAGATAAAAGTTCATATTGACATAAAAGTAATAATACTTCAAGCATACTAACTAAGCAATTATGTCTTCTCAAAATAACATGGCCAAAGAAAGTTCATCCCTACGAAATCATATAGTTTAGTCATGCTCCATTTTTGTCACACAAGAATGCTCTCATCATGCACAACCCCGATGACAAGCCAAGCAATTGTTTCATACTTTAATAATCTCAAACTTTATAAACCTTCACGCAATACATGAGCGTGAGCCATGGATATAGCACTATGGGTGGAATAGAATATGATGATGGGGGTTATGTGGAGAAGACAAAAAAGGAGAAGATCTCACATCAACGAGGCTAATCAATGGGCTATGGAGATGCCCATCGATTGATGTTAATGCAAGGAGTAGGGATTGCCATGCAACAGATGCACTAGAGCTATAAATGTATGAAAGCTCAACAAAGGAAACTAAGTGGGTGTGCATCCAACTTGCTTGCTCACGAAGACCTAGGGCACTTGAGGAGGCCCATCATTGGAATATACAAGCCAAGTTCTATAATGATAAATTCCCACTAGTATATGAAAGTGACAAAACAAGAGACTCTCTATCATGAAGATTATGGTGCTACTTTGAAGCACAAGTGTGGAAAAAGGATAGTAGCATTGCCCCCCCTTTTTTTATTTTTTTGGGCCTTCTTTTTTTTGGCCTTTCTCTTTTTTTGGGACAATGCTCTATTGAATGATGATCATCACACTTCTATTTATTTACCACTCAATGATTACAACTCGATACTAGAACAAAGTATAACTCTATATGAATGCCTCCGGCGGTGTACCGGGATATGAAATGAATCAAGAGTGACATGTATGAAAGAATTATGAACGGTGGCTTTGCCAAAAATACTATGTTAACTACATGATCATGCTAGCAATATGACAATGATGAATGTGTCATGACAAACGGAATGGTGGAAAGTTGCATGGCGATATATCTCGGAATGGCTATGGAAATGCCATAATAGGTAGGTATGGTGGCTGTTTTGAGGAAGATATAAGGAGGTTTATGTGTGAAAGAGCGTATCGTATCACGGGGTTTGGATGCACCGGCGAAGTTTGCACCAACTCTCGATGTGAGAAAGGGCAATGCACGGTACCGAAGAGGCTAGCAATGATGGAAGGGTGAGAGTGCGTATAATCCATGGACTCAACATTAGTCATAAAGAACTCACATACTTATTGCAAAAATCTACAAGTCATCAAAACCAAAGCACTACGTGCATGCTCCTAGGGGGATAGATTGGTAGGAAAAGACCATCGCTCGTCCCCGGTCGCCACTCATAAGGAAGACAATCAAAGAACATCTCATGTTTCAAATTTGTTACATAACGTTTACCATACGTGCATGCTACGTGACTTGCAAACTTAAACATAAGCATTCTTCAAATTCACAACTACTCAACTAGCATGACTTTGATATTATCACCTCCATATCTCAAAACAATCATCAAGCATCAAACTTTTCTTAGTATTCAACACACTCATAAGAAAGTTTTTACTAGTCTTGAATACCTAGCATATTAGGATTAAGCACATTACCATGCTATTTAAGACTCTCAAAATAATATAAGTGAAGCATGAGAGTTCATCTATTTCTTCAAAATAAAACCACCATCGTGCTCTAAAAGATATAAGTGAAGCACTAGAGCAAACGACAAACTACTCCAAAAGATATAAGTGAAGATCAATGAGTAGTCGAATAATTATGCAACTATGTGAAGACTCTTCCATTTAATAATTTCAGATCTTGGTATCTTATTCAAGCAGCAAGCAAAGCTAAAGAAAATAAAATGACACTCCAAGCAAAACACATATCATGTGGTGAATAAAAATATAGCTCCACGTAAAGTTACCGATGGAAGTAGACGAAAGAGGGGATGCCATCCGGGGCATTCGCAAGCTTAGGCTCTTGGTTGTCCTTGAATATTACCTTGGGGTGCCTTGGGCATCCCCAAGCTTAGGCTCTTGCCACTCCTTGTTCCATAGTCCATCGAATCTTTACCCAAAACTTGAAAACTTCACACCACAAAACTTAACAAAAAACTCGTGAGCCCCGTTAGCGAAAGAAAACAAAACACCACTTCAAGGTACTGTAATGAACTCATTCTTTATTTGTATTTGTGTTAAACCTACTGTATTCCAACTTCTCTATGGTTTATAAACTATTTTACTAGCCATAGATTCATCAAAATAAGCAAGCAACACAATGAAAACAGAATCTGTCAAAAACAGAACAGTCTGTAGTAATCTGTAACAAACGTAAACTTCTGAAACTCCAAAAATTCTAAAATAAATTGGTGGACCTGAGGAATTTGTCTAGTAATCATCTGCAAAAATAATCAACTAAATATCGCTCTCCAGTAAAAAGTTTTAGCTAATCTCATGAGCGCTAAAGTTTCTATTTTTTACAGCATGATCATAAAGACTTCACCCAAGTCTTCCCAAAGGTTCTACTTGACACAAACACTAATTAAAACACAAAACCACATCTAAACAGAAGCTATATGGATTATTTATTCCTCAACAGAACCAAAAAGCAAGAAATTAAAATAAAGTTGGGTTGCCTCCCAACAAGCGCTATCGTTTAACGCCCCTAGCTAGGCATGATGATTTCAATGATGCTCACATAAAAGATAGGAACTGAAACATAAAGAGAGCATCATGAAGAATATGGCTAGCACTTTTAAGTCTAACCCACTTCCTATGCATAGGGATTTTGTGAGCAAACAGCTTATGGGAACAATAATTAACTAGCATAGGAAGGCAAAATAAGCATAACTTCAAAACTTTAAGCACATAGAGAGGAAACTTGATATTATTGCAATTCCTACAAGCATATATTCCTCCCTCATAATAATTTTCAGTAGCATCATGAATGAATTCAACAATATAACCAGCACCTAAAACATTCTTTCCATGATCTACAAGTATAGAATATTTATTACTCTCCACACAAGCAAAATTCTTCTCATTCGAAATAGTGGGAGTATCATAAGAGACTTGAATACTACAAATTGTTTACACATTAAAAGAGTAATGTTCATAGAAAGGGTAATCATAATCATGAAAAGTTTTATAAATATAATCATCACTACTTTTTATAGCATAAGTTTCATCGCAATAATCATCATAAGTAGCAACTTTGTTCTCATCATAATCAATTGAAACTTCTTCCGAAATAGTGGATACATCACTAAATAAAGTCATGACCTCTACAAATCCACTTTCATAAATATTATAAGATTAAACATCCTCCAAAATAGTGGGATCATTACTTCCTAAAGTTGACACTCTTCCAAACCCACTTTCATCAATATAATCATCATAGGTAGAAGGCATGCTATCATCATAACAAATTTGCATATCAAAACTTGGGAGGCTAAAAATATCATCATTATTAAACATATCATTCCCAAGCTTGGGACAAACATTAATTGCAGCAAATATATTCTCAAATATGTCATCCTCATCAAACATAGCTTCCCCAAGCTTGGGCCTTTTCATATCATAAGCAGAATCACTCTCATCATTAATAGTATGGATAGTACCAATAGTATAGGAATTGTCATATTTCAAGCAAGTGCCAAAAAGATTTTTAAGATCATAAGAAGTATCATAATCTTCCCAATCATAATCATCACAACAAGCAATTGGCATAACGAGATCATCATCAAGTGCATCATCTTCCACCATTATCTTTGATTCATTTTCATGAGGCACAACAATAATAGGAGCAACATTATTTGGGAGGGATACCTTTTTACCTCTCTTCCTTTTTCTTTTCTTCTTCTTCACCTCATGTGTGGGTTCAATCCTCTTTTTGGAGCTCCTTATTAATGAGATTGGTTGAATATAAGGCTCCTCTTCGTTACCTGATTCATCATAAGAAATAATAGGAGGATATTGGGAAGTCTCTTCCCTTTCGTTAGTATTCTCTTCATCTTCTATTTGTTTTCTTTTCTTTATGTAATTGGCAATATAAGGATTTTCAATGCAATTCACCGCGCAATACATATAAATTTCCTCTAGATCAATATCGAGGAATTTCTCAAGGTTATATTCTGGAATATGCTTAGTTTTGACGTTTCATTTCTTCATAACCCAAAAGCAAACTAAGTTCATTATAATGTGAAAGGGAAATCAAGTCATCACAATTTTTGGACATGATTCGGTCATGAAACAATTTGCATTTGATATTTAAATGACCATGTTCATTGCAAAGTTAACAAGTACGGTAAAGATATTTTAAATTTTCAGCACTCACATCAAGACTTTCTTGCAACAATTTAGTTTCTAAATACTTATGCCTCTTGCAATATCTATCTTCCCTATTTGGTGTGTACTTGCAAACCCAATGTACTCCACAAAAATTGACATGTTTATAGGAGACATTTTCATCATAACTAGTGCAATCATCATTAGTACTATGGATATTCAAGGAGTTCATACTAACAACATTGCAATCATGCTCATCATTCAAAGATTTAGTTCCAAACATTTTAATGCATTCTTCTTCTAACACTTTGGCACAATTTTCCTTTCCATCATACTCATGAAAGATATTAAAAAGGTGAAGCATATGTGGCAAACTTAATTCCATTTTTTTGTAGTTTTCTTTTATAAACTAAACTAGTGCTAAAACAAGAAACAAAAAGATTCGATTGCAAGATCTAAAGATATACCTTCAAGCACTAACCTCCCCGGCAACGGCGCCAGAAAAGAGCTTAGTTGACGGGGTGTGAGTGCCTCTTACCTAGCCTCCCCGGCAACGGCGCCAGAAAAGAGCTTGATGTCTACTACACAACCTTCTTGTAGACGTTGTTGGGCCTCCAAGTGCAGAGGTTTGTAGGACAGTAGCAAATTTCCCTCAAGTGGATGACCTAAGGTTTATCAATCCCTGGGAGGCGTAGGATGAAGATGGTCTCTCTCAAGCAACCCTGCAACCAAATAACAAAGAGTCTCTTGTGTCCCCAACACACCCAATACAATGGTAAATTGTATAGGTGCACTAGTTCGGCGAAGAGATGGTGATACAAGTGCAAAATAGATAGTAGATATAGGTTTTTGTAATCTGAAAATATAAAAACAGCAAGGTAACTAATGATAAAAGTGAGCGTAAACGGTATTGCAATGCTAGGAAACAAGGCCTAGGGTTCATACTTTCACTAGTGCAAGTTCTCTCAACAATAATAACATAATTGGATCATATAACTATCCCTCAACATGCAACAAAGAGTCACTCCAAAGTCACTAATAGCGGAGAACAAACAAAGAGATTATGGTAGGGTATGAAACCACCTCAAAGTTATTCTTTCCAATCAATCCATTGGGCTATTCCTATAAGTGTCACAAACAGCCCAGAGTTCGTACTAGAATAACACCTTAAGATACAAATCAACCAAAACCCTAATTTCACCTAGATACTCCAATGTCGCCTCAAGTATCCATGGGTATGATTATACGATATGCATCACACAATCTCAGATTCATCTATTCAACCAACACATAGGACCTCAAAGAGTGCCCCAAAGTTTCTACCGGAGAGTCATGACGAAAACGTGTGCTAACCCCTATGCATAGGTTCATGGGAGGACCCGCAAGTTGATCACCAAAGCATACATCAAGTGAATCACGTGATATCCCATTGTCACCACAGATACGCACGACAAGACATACATCAAGTGTTCTCAAATCTTTAAAGACTCAATCCAATAAGATAACTTCAAAGGGGAAACTCAATCCATTACAAGAGAGTAGAGGGGAAGAAGAAACATAAGATCCAACTATAATAGCAAAGCTCGCGATACATCAAGATCGTGCCAAATCAAGAACATGAGAGAGAGAGAGAGAGAGATCAAACACATAGCTATACTGGTACATACCCTCAGCCCCGAGGGTGAACTGAAGGAAATATGCCCTAGAGGCAATAATAAAGTTATTATTTATTTCCTTATATCATGATAAATGTTTATTATTCATACGAGAATTATATTAACTGGAAACATAATACTTGTGTGAATACATAGACAAACATAGTGTCACTAGTATGCCTCTACTTGACTAGCTTGTTAATCAAAGATGGTTATGTTTCCTGACCATAGACATGAGTTGTCATTTGATTAGCGGGATCACATCATTAGGAGAAATGATGTGATTGACTTGACCCATTCCGTTAGCTTAGCACTTGATCGTTTAGTATGTTGCTATTGCTTTCTTCATGACTTATACATGTTCCTATGACTATGAGATTATGCAACTCCCGTTTGCCGGAGGAACACTTTGGGTGCTACCACACTAGTAGAAAAAGGGTCAAACGTGAAGCACATTAGTGCCGGTTTGTATTTGAGCCGGCACTAATGTATACATTTGTGCCGGTTCCAACGGCTAGCCGGGCCGCTTTCATTAGTACCGGTTCGTGGCGAACCTTTAGCACCGGTTCGTGCCACGAACCGGTACTAATGAGAGTGGTGGCAGGATGTTGTCAGACAGGTGCCCCTCCAGCCCCTTTAGTACCAATTCTTGGCACGAACCGGTACTAAAGGTCGTCCTACATAAACCCTTCGTCCACCTGAGCTCGCTCTGTTCTTCCCCTTTCCCCTCTCCTCTCTGTTCTTCCCCTCTTCCTCTCGAGCTCATCACACATTTTGCCCAAAATTTGTCAAGATTTGAAGGCCCCCATCCATTCAAATGATCACAAAGGTTAGCAACTTTGTCCTTTCATCTCTCATTGCTAGATTAGCTCTTGCAATGCTTTATATAGTGATTAATTTGTGAGTTTAGTAATTTGGGAGGATATATATATGTGCTAGTATTTGATTTATATGCAATTTGAGGTCAAAAATAACACTTAGTTTGCATATGTAGGTGTGGTTTACTTAGTGCCTTCTAAATCTCCATCGTAGCCACCGTCGATCGCCCGCACCGTCCCGTCGCCGACACCACCTTGTGGTGAGCCTCTAGTTCATGAAATTTTATATAAAAATTGATGTTTGTGTGATTTGGATATATAGTTACTCGTATAATTATCTTACCCGTACGTTGTTTGTTATACATATAGTGCCATGGTTTTGATATCCGTCCCCGTCGGCCCTAGTCCTTGTTATGATTCAGATGTGGTATGTATATTCTCTTTTAAAACTAGTTGCATTTCGTGTTTATGACAAATTATGCCCATCAAGTTGACATAGAAATTTTTTCTAGGAGGTATGTGAACCGGAAATTCCAACCGACCCTATTGCCGAGAGGTTAAATTTAGTTGAAAGAGAAAACGAGTACTTGAAAGAAAAATTGAAAAGAATTAAGGGGGAGAAGATGGAATTGGAGTTGCATGTTGCCGATGTCGTCGATGATCACAAGATGAAGATGGAGAAAATGCGCTTGAAGATTAGAAAGATTAGAAAATATGCCATCGATAGTGAGGCTTGGTATCATTATGCTGTTGGATCCATTGTTACCTTAGTTGCGATCTTGATTGTATTTGTTGTTGCATTTAAATGCTTTAGCTAGAGAGTTATTTGTTTGTTGCATTTAAGTGTTGTATGAACTTTATGTATGAACTTGTATTAATTTGGTCTATTCGGTGTTGTGTAATGAAGATGAGACGGCAATGGATGTACGATGACCGATGCTCTCCCCAGTTTGTTGAGGGCGTGCATACTTTTCTTCTTGCGGCTGAGGCAAACAAGCGGGCGGATGGTTTTATGCCTTGTCCATGTGCTCGCTGTAAGAATGGTCACAATTACTCTACGTCAAGAACCATTCACGTCCACCTGTTTAAGTCCGGTTTCATGCCCCATTATAATGTTTGGACCAAGCACGGAGAAAGAGGGGTTATGATGGAAGACAATGAAGAAGAAGAGGACGACGACAGCTATCCTGGCCATGGGTTCCCTGAATACGATGATACAACAATGGGGGAAGAAGCTGAGCCGGTAATGCGGGAAGAAGCTGAGCCGGCAATGCGGGAAGAAGCTGAAGAAGAGGCATCATATGAGCCCGTTGATGATCTAGGTCGGGCCATTGCCGATGCAAAGAGAAACTGCGCAAGTGATTTGGAGAAGAAGAAGTTGCAGCGCATGTTAGAGGATCACAAAAAATTGTTGTACCCGAATTGCATAGGTGACAAGAAAAAGCTGGGCACCACACTGGAATTGCTGCAATGGAAGGTAGAGAATGGTGTATCTGACAAGGGATTTGGAAAGTTGCTGGTAATGATAAATGATATGCTTCCAAAGGACAATGAATTGCCCGAGAGTACGTACGAAGCAAAGAAGGTTGTCTGCCCTCTAGGGTTAGAGGTGCAGAAGATACATGCATGCCCTAATGATTGCATCCTCTACCGCGGTGAGTACGAGGATTTGAACGCTTGCCCGGTATGTGGTGCATTGCGCTATAAGATCAGCCGCGATGACCCTGGTGATGTCGAGGGCTGGTGCCCCAGGAAGAAGATTCCTGCCAAGGTGATGTGGTATGCTCCTATAATACCACGGTTAAAACGTTTGTTCCAAAACAAAGAGCATGCCAAGGCGATGCGATGGCACAGAGAAGACCGTAAGAAAGACGGAAAGTTGAGAGTACCCGCTGACGGGTCGCAGTGGAGAAAAATCGAAAGAAAGTACGGGAAGGAGTTTGCAGATGACGCAAGGAGCGTATGGTTTGGTCTAAGCGCAGATGGCATTAATCCTTTTGGGGAGCAGAGCAGCAACCATAGCACCTGGCCTGTGACTCTATGTTTGTATAACCTTCCTCCTTGGTTGTGCATGAAGCGGAAGTTCATTATGATGCCAGTGCTCATCCAAGGCCCTAAGCAACCCGACAACGACATTGATGTGTACCTAAGGCCATTAGTTGAAGAACTCTTACAACTGTGGAATGGAACAGGTGTACGTGCGTGGGATGAGCACATGGGGGAAGAATTTGACCTAAAGGCGTTGCTGTTCGTGACCATCAATGATTGGCCTGCTCTCAGTAACCTTTCAGGACAGACAAACAAGGGATACCGTGCATGCACGCACTGTTTGGACGATATCGACAGTATATATTTGGCTAATAAGAATGTGTACCTGGGACATCGTCGATTTCTTCTGAGCAGGCATCCCATAAGAAAGAAAGGCAAGCATTTGAAAGGTGAGGCGGATCACCGGACGAAGCCTCGCCACCGTACTGGTGCTGATGTACATGATATGGTCAAGGATTTGAAGGTGGTCTTTGGAAAGGGTCCTGGTGGACAACCTGTTCCGAATGACGCTGACGGACGCACACCCATGTGGAAGAAGAAATCTATATTTTGGGACCTGCCCTATTGGAAAGACCTTGAGGTCCGCTCCGCAATCGACGTGATGCACGTGACGAAGAATCTTTGTGTGACCCTGCTTGGCTTCTTGGGCGTGTATGGGAAGACAAAAGATACACCTGAGGCACGGGAGGACCAGCAACGTATGCACGGAAAAGACCGCATACATCAGGGTCATGCAAGCTACGCTCTTACCAAAGAAGAGAAGGAAATCTTCTTTGAATGCCTGCTCAGTATTAAGGTACCATCTGGCTTCTCGTCGAATATAAAGGGAATAATAAACATGGCAGAGAAAAAGTTCCAGAACCTAAAGTCTCATGACTGCCACGTGATTATGACGCAACTACTTCCGGTTGCATTGAGGGGGCTTCTACCGGAAAACATTCGATTAGCCATTGTGAAGCTATGTGCATTTCTCAATGCAATCTCTCAGAAGGTAATCGATCCAGAAATCATACCAAGGTTACAGAATGATTTGGTGCAATGTCTTGTCAGTTTCGAGTTGGTGTTCCCACCATCCTTCTTCAACATCATGACGCACGTCCTAGTTCACCTATGCGAAGAGATTAACGTTTTGGGTCCTGTATTTCGACACAATATGTTCCCCTTTGAGAGGTTCATGGGAGTCTTAAAGAAACATGTTCATAACCGTGCTAGGCCAGAAGGAAGCATCTCCAAGGGCCGTCAAAATGAGGAGGTCATTGAGTTTTGTATTGACTTTATTCCTGACCTTAAGCCGATTGGTGTTCCTGAATCACGGCATAAGGGCAGACTGGATGGAAAAGGCACGTTAGGAGGGGAACAAATAATATGTATGGACGGACATTCTCTCACTGAAGCACACTACACAATTCTACAGGATTCCGCCTTGGTGGCTCCGTATATGGATGAACACAAGAATTTGCTACGCTCCAAACACCTGGAGCGGTTTGATGACTGGATTACACGTGAACAAACCAGGAGTTTCGCCAGCTGGTTGCAAGCACGTACCATGCATGACACCTCTATTGAAGATGACCTGTACTTGCTGTCCCAGTTACCATCTTCGAATATAATGACTTTCAAAGGGTACGAGATAAATGGTAATACATTTTACACGATCGCCCAAGATAAGAAGAGCACCAACCAAAATAGTGGTGTCCGCTTTGATGCAGAAACCAAGACGGGAAAGGAAACATATTATGGTTATATACAAGACATATGGGAACTTGACTATCGACGTGGTTTGAAGGTCCCTTTGTTTCGGTGCAAATGGGTCAATATGACACGAGGCGAGGTAACGGAAGACCCGCAGTACGGAATGACAACAATGGATCTCAACAATCTTGCGTATGCAGACGAACCATTCGTCCTAGCCAATGATGTGGCACAGGTTTTCTATGTGAAGGACATGTCTACCAAGCCAAGAAAAAGAAAAGATAAGGAAGCGAATGCATCGTACGATGAGCCAAAGCGGCACATAGTTCTTTCTGGGAAGAGAAACATCGTGGGAGTGGATGACAAGACAGACAAGTCAGAAGATTATGAAAAGTTTGATGAAATTGCTCCATTCACAGTGAATATTGACCCGAGCATCCCGTTAAATGATGAAGATTTTCCATGGCTATGACGCAAAAGGACACACGTGAAGAAAAAGTTTCACACCCAAAGATCTGGGATGTGATCGGCTTAACTATCATCACTTTCTTCTGTGTTTCACACCCAGGAGGGAATCTCTGTAATAGTTAGGGTAGCTAGTTATGTGTTTTGGCATTTGAAACACGAAGAAATTTTATGTGCAAGCAAATTCTTTCATGCATTTATTGATTTTTTCAGCTAAATGACCCTGAAATTGAAAAGCATTTCAAATGAACTCAGAAAAGGATGAAAGTTGGCATGGTATCATAATTTCACCCACATAGCATGTGCAAAAAAGTAGAGAGGGTTACCGCAAAAACTGGATGCACTTCGTGTACAAAATGGACAATCTGTTTCGAAGTATCAGGGTTTCGGACGAAAACTCATCCATTACAAAGGCATTTCATTTTTTAAATAACCTAACATTACCAAATTGAATATAATGATAAAACACACTAATATTAAACATAAGAAAAAAGAATCACTGAAAAATCTATTTTCAAAGTTAAGTTATTCACAAAAATAAATAAAGCAAAAAAAAAGCCCACCTACTGGGCCACAGCGGCCTGCATACGACTAGAAACCCAAATTCAAGTTGGGCCAGGATGCAGGCCCGCTAGCCCAATAGGCCCAATAGGGCATCACAGAAGAGGTAGGCCCAGAAGGCCTGCTTAAGAGAGGAGCTCGAGACAGCAGCGACGGCGGGGCTTATAAGCAGGTGCGAGTGCCCCTCGGCTAGCGAGGTGGGAATACACTTTTGTGCCCCTCGCCTGGCAGCGCACACCCTTTAGTACCGGGTCGTGGCACCAACCGGTACTAAAGGGGGGGGGGCTTTAGTTCCGGTTGGTTCCACGAACCGGTACTAAAGGGGGGTGCTTCCCGCCGCTTGGCCTGGCCAAAACAGGCCTTTAGTACCGGTTGGTGGCTCCAACCGGTACTAAAGGTGCCTTCTATATATACATCACTTCGAAAAATTTCATTCTCCCTCTGTTTCTTCCCGATCGATCGACGTCGTCGCCGCCCCCGTCCTACGTCGCGCGCCGTTGCCATCGCCGCCCCCATCCTCGTCGCCGCCCTCATCCCCGTCGCCGCCCCTGTCCCCGTCGCCGCCCCCGTTGCTGTCCCCGTCGCCGCCCCGGGCCGTCGCCTCGCCGTCGCCGTCGCCTCGCTGTGAGCTCTCCCCCTCTAACCCCTCTCCCTCGCCCCCGGTGGCCACCATGGGCGCGGCCCCTCCCCGAGCCCATACACACACACAAGCATGATGAACACACACACATGCACATCTCCTTAAGTTAATTAGTATATACGTATTTTGTATGTTTAATTAGTTTAGATTTTTCAGATTATTATTTTTTCACTAGTATATATGTATGAATGCATGTTAGATGGATATATTAGTGTTTAATTAGTATGGAATTTTTTATATAATGTTGTTTTTCTGTTTTTAATGGATGTATAGAAGTTGTTTTTTCTGTTTTTAGTGTTAGATGCTTAATTAGTATGAAATAGCATATAGAATTTTGACATATGCAATGATAGCATAATTAGTGTTACATTTGCATATAGTATTTGTTGTCGACGATGCCCGGCCCGCATCCTCGCCGTCGACCCGTTCGCAACGACGTCCTGCTTCAGAGGACCCATGTCCGGGACTGGGCTCCGCCGGGCTGGCACTGGGAGGTGCTACCTTCAGGGGCGCAACGCTTGGTGAGGAACCCGGCCCCGGGTGCCGTCGTCGACCCTCATCTCCTTTGGTGGCATTCGCATGGGCCACTTTCGGTGCGGAGGGAGCCGGCCCCACCGGAGGTGGTACGTCGCCGTGTCAGAGAGGAGGACGAGAACGTCCATCGCTACATGGTTGCTATGGACGTCAGGTTCTTTGGGGAGATCACCCGAGCTATGATCCAGTGATGGTTCCTTCACTTTGGTTGTCCAACGCCTAGATTACTCTCTAGTATTCGATCTTTATTAGCTAGCTAGCTAGCTAGTGATGTATTCGATATATAATATTCGAGATGATTTATTCGAGATTATATATATTATTTGAGACAATGTATTCGAGATTATATCTATTATTCGAGACGACGTATTCGAGATTAAATCTATTATTCAAGACGATGTATTCGAGATTATATCTATTATTCGAGACGATGTATTCGAGATTATATCTATTATTTGAGATTATACTAAATTGTTTTATATTTCTTTTGGCATAGTTAAATAAAAGCTATGGCGGACAATACCGACAGAGAGAGAGAATAGACCATGTTGGATATCATACACGGGCCAGATGATGATCAGAATGAAGAAGATTTTGACGGCTCCGAATTCCTAAACAACACTGGAGAGGGTGATATGATATTCGATCACGACGACCGAGAAGATGAAGTCATGAACTACGACGAAGAACATGTTGATCCTGAAACAACAAACACCAGCGAGGTATATATATTTATATAAGCAGGAATCTGGTGATCATCGCATGTTTTAAATGAGTTGAAGATATATTAACGAATCGATATTTCTTCTTTCAGCCATCCGGATCGAGCAAATCTTCAGGCAAAAGGACGAAACGAGGCCTGAACAAAAAGTTGAAGGAGGGCGTAAAGTACAATATTGAGGCATTCAAACCTAATGGCGAACCATTAGCGCCTAAGAAGAATGCGGACAAGTTCGTTCGTCAGTGCGGAGTTCTTGTGAAGGACCAACTCCCGATCTCCCTTCAAGAATGGAGAAAGCCAGCAAAGCCACGTCCAAATGTTACTTTTGTCGACGAGAATAAAAAAAACTGCTTTGGGATACTCTCATGGAACATTTCACCCTACCAGATAATTGCACAGAAGCAGATGTGCGGAAAGTCAAGGACGCTGCTTTTAGGAAGATGGCAGTTGCATTCAAGAACCACAAGAGAACGACGTGGGAGAAGTACGTTAAGGGAGGAAGGAAGACTCCAGTATTCGAGGGGATACTAGAGAATCAAAGTGCTCATTGGGACGATTTCGTGAAATTCAAGGATTCAGAATTAGCTAAGGAACGGTCGAGAATAAACAAGAAGAATGCCGAAAAAAAGGATAAGTTCCATAAGCTGGGGCCAGGTGGCTACGCGGTGGCAATGCCTAAGTGGGATAAGTCTGAGAAAGAGATGGAGGATGCAAGTGTCACTTCGGTTACTAAGAGCTGGCCCCCCCAGGTGCAGGACTTGGTTCTATGCGCATGGGGGGGAGTTGGACCCGAAGACAGGCAATGTTTCGACGAAGGCATGTCTGAACGGAGCCGACGATGCGCTACTTGTTGCAATAGAAGAGGCTCGATCGGGGGTGTTCCAGCCCAATAGAGAGAACGACAAGCTTACGCGTGCCCTGGGAAATCCTGAACACCCGGGAAGAACATGAGGCAAGGGCGCTATTCCGTGGTATGAGGGGTTTTCGGACTGGAACGCCGACTACAGAACCCATGCGAGAAAGAAGATTGCGGAGGAGAAGAAGAGGAAGATGGAGGAGGAGCAGAGGAAGCGGGACTATGAATGCCTTCAAGGCCTAGAAGCAAGTCAAGCGGAATTGGCCGCTAAATTCCAGCGGCAGCAGGAGCAGATCGACTCACTTAGCTAGCAAAGGGGGTCTCAGCAGCTGCAGCAGCTAGCGGATGATCCAGCATTGGGTACCACCGCCCCATCCATGCCGAGAAGCAGCGTGGGTTCTGCCCCGGGCGACGTAGTAGTGCTGGATAGATACCCCGTGGATGACATCACAGAGAACACTAACTGCAAGCTACACTTCAAAATGAAGAACATATCCATGAAGGTGGCGGACGCCGTTGCTTTTTCAAATTCCCCCGAGGCAACCTTCCATTGCAACCCGATTCCAGCGGGCTATGCTCGTGTCTTGGTTGATGAGGTGGTGGACCCATATTTGGAGCTACAGATTGACATTCCTGGAGGTGACGACGAGCACACATTGGGAGAGGCCATACATCGTGTCATCCTATGGAGAAAGGATTGCATCATCTTTCGAAGTCCGCCACCGAGTTAGCAGACTCCCGCTCCTCCAAGTCCACCAACGCGTGAGGCCACTCCTCCTCCTCCAAGTCCGGCAAAGTGTCAGACCACTCCTCCTCCAAGTCCGACACAGCGTCAGACGTCCACTCCTCCTCCAAGTCTGGCACAACCTCAGGCCACTGCAAGTCCGACATAGCTTCAGGCCACTCCTCCTCGTCCAACTCAGCCCCGTCAGCCGTCTCCGCCGCCTTAGCAATCGCAGAAGAGACACCCCGCAGCTATGGTGCGTAGCGGTACGAGTCGAGGTCATAGTACAGGAAGTACAGGCGGAGGCAAGCGATATAAATATGGTCCAAACCTCACTACTCCTCTTCCTGTGAGGGATTACGACAGGACCGAGGAGCAAACCAATGCCATAGTGCAGGCAGAACTTGACGCCCATTTTGGACCGAAACCGCCACCACCGCCAAGGGAGAAAGTGCCTGTGGAAGTAGTTGACCACTTCATTCATATGGCTCAACCACCAGCTCCTAATCCTGTTGACACAGACTATGAGCGCCACATCAGGAAGTTACATCGACGACGTCTACAGAAGGAGGCGAGCTCGAGCTCGAGCAAACAACAAGCAGCTGTCAAAAAATGCGGGAAAACCGTTGCCCAGCTGGGAAAACAGGCGGCGCAATCGATCCCCCCGCTTGTTGTGCCGCCAACAACACATGACAGTACGCGCGCCCAATATTATTGTGGCCAAACAGTTTACGTTCCCGAGGTGGGCGATGTGGTAATAACCCAGGAGAATATAATGCAGGCTGAAGAACTCAAGATCACTGTTGGACAACTCCTCGAGATCGAGGACATGCCTGGGATTACAGAGGAGGAAATAAAACGGAAATATGTCCGGGGCGAACCTTTGGTCGAGCCAGAAGATGTCAACAAGCTCCCAATGAGAATGTATGAATTGCATCAATGGTACATGGACATTACCAAGAGATCCAATCGAGAGTCCCTCATGGTGTATGTCAAGAAGGATGATTACTACCATGAGAAAGCTGTGGCCGTTGAGTATCCTGAACTGTTTCAGTTATACAATCAAGACGCACTCGACAAATCTATCGTCAGTTGCTATTGTCTGTAAGTGATTTCTTTCTGTAATTTAAGTCTCAAGCTAGCTGTAGTGATCCTTTTGATCAATCATTACCTGTAATTATCCTCACTATATTCTTTTCTGTGGTATTATGCAGGATGAAGATGTATGAAATGAGAAAAGGTGGACGCTATGGCATTGGGTTCATTGACCCAAACACCGTTAATGAATACACATGGAAAATAAACAAGCATCAAGAAAAAGAGGTAGAGGACAGCATGCTAGAGTTCTTGAAGCGCCTCAAATACAATGAAGATATACTACTTCCTTACAACTTCCAGTGAGTCACACTTTCTTGTACTACAAATTCTCTGTTTTTGCCTACTAGCTAGCTAGCTACAGGTTTTTGCTTACATATGCCCGCTTAATTAAGACATGCAAACGTGTGTGCATGCAGATTTCACTGGATCTTGTGTATCATTAAAGTTGACGCTGGAACAGTTGAAATACTGGACTTGCTACTTAAAAAACAAAGTGACTATAACATCTTGTTTGGGATAGTCAACAGGTAATTTCAATCATTATTAACTATATATCTCGGCCTATTTAGTAATTCGTCATTTCATGATATGAACTATTTAATAACCCCTTTATTCATTTTCCTTGTCGGCGGGCAGGGCTTGGGCAAGGTTCATCAGCGTCACGGAAGGCGAATGGAAACCAAAGCTGAAATGGTTTCGATCCAAGGTAAGTAATTAAGTAGTACTAGCTAGCTAGCTAGCTGCCATCTCTTTAATTATCGTGCTTGATTAATTATTATCTGATCAAATTAAATTCCATTCTCGTAATAAAGGCCCTGAAGCAGGCGCAGGGGACTGATCTGTGTGCATTCTGCATTTGCGAGAACATTCGCATGATGGCGTCCGAAAGGAGCAGATCTCAAAGACAGGAATGGGTACGCTTGTCAGAACACTATTCACAATTTTTACACCATTATCGATATCTAGTCACACAACTAATACACATGCATATTGATCTCCTTCATAACAGTTCAAAGAGGTGCGGGACAAGCTCCTAGAAACGGAGCGCGTAGAAGCACTTCAAGAGGAAATAGCGGGATTTTTGCTCGACCAGGTCATAAATCCGAAGGGAGAATACTATTACCCGCTACCGCCCCCATGAACCACTTCCAATTGTCATCGTGCTCCGAAGGCACCAATTAGGCTAATGCCACTGGCTCCGAAGGCAACATGCATATGTAGGAGAAATTGTATATAGCTATACATGTGTGTATGTGTGAATTAATATGGTTTGTGAGACATTGATGATATATATATGATTAGTTCTACTAGAAATTCTATTTATATATATATATATATGCATAACGTGTACAATGTGTAGTACCGTAAAATACAAGCAAACGAAAAAGAATTAAAATGGAAAACACAAAATTAAATGAAAAAGAAATCATAAAACCAAAAACCCCCCAAACATTTTAGTACCGGTTGGTGTTACCAACCGGTACTAAAGGGCTCCCGCCCCCCGGAGCTGGCTCGTGCCACGTGGTTGCCCTTTAGCACCGGTTCGTGCTGAACCGGTACTAAAGGGGGGGGGGCTTTAGTGCCGAAACGTTAGTGCCGGTTCCTAAACCGGCACTAAAGGGCCTTACGAACCGGTGCTATTGCCCGGTTCTGCACTAGTGCCAAACGTCACAACGCAGCTGGGTGATTATAAAGGAGCATTACAGGTGTCTCCGAAGGTACATGTTGGGTTGGCGTATTTCGATTAGGATTTGTCACTCCGATTGTCGGAGAGGTATCTCTGGGCCCTCTCGGTAATACACATCACCTAAGCCTTGCAAGCACTGCAACTAATAAGTTGGTTGCGAGATGATGTATTACAGAATGAGTAAAGACTTGCCGGTAATGAGATTGAACTAGGTATTGAGATACCGACGATCGAATCTCAGGCAAGTAACATACCGATGACAAAGGGAACAACGTATGTTGTTATGCGGTCTGACCGATAAAGATCTTCGTAGAATATGTGGGAGCCAATATGAGCATCCAGGTTCCGCTATTGGTTATTGACCGGAGACATGTCTCGGTCATGTCTACATTATTCTCGAACCCGTAGGGTCTGCACGCTTAAGGTTACGATGACAGTTTCATTATGAGTTTATATATTTTGATGTACCGAAGGTTGTTCGGAGTCCCGGATCTGATCACGGACATGACGAGGAGTCTCGAAATGGTCGAGACATAAAGATTGATATATTGGACGACTATATTCGGACACCGGAAGTGTTCCGGGTGATTTCGGAGAAAACCGGAGTGCCGGAGGGTTACCGGAACCCCCCGGGAGATGTAATGGGCCTTATGGGCCTTAGTGGAGAGAGAGAGGGGCGGCCAGGGTGGGCCGCGCGGCCCCT
>NC_041388.1:44684590-44745162 GCF_002162155.2 Triticum dicoccoides | reverse complement strand
CCCCTTCCTTTCCCCCTCCTAGTAGGAGTAGGAAAGAGGGGAGTCCTACTCCTACTAGGAGGAGGACTCCTCCTCCTGGCGCGCCTAGCTAGGGCTGGCCGGCCTCCCCCTCCACTCCTTTATATACGGGGGTGGGGGGCACCCCATAGACACACAAGTTGATCTTCGTGATCGATCTCTTAGCCGTGTGCGGTGCCCCCCTTCACGATAATCCTCGATAATATTGTAGCGGTGCTTAGGTGAAGTCCTGCGATGGTAGAACATCAAGATCATCACCACGGCGTCGTGCTGACGAAACTCATCCCCGACACTTTGCTGGATCGGAGTCCGGGGATCGTCATCGAGCTGAACGTGTGCTCGAACTCGGAGGTGCCGTAGTTTCGGTGCTTGATCGGTCGGATCGGGAAGACGTACGACTACTTCCTCTATGTTGCATCAACACTTCCGTTGCCGGTCTACGAGGGTACGTAGACATCACTCTCCCCTCTCGTTGCTATGCATCACCATGATCTTGCGTGTGCGTAGAATTTTTTTTGAAATTACTACGTTCCCCAACAGTGGCATCAGAGCCTGGTTTTATGCGTTGATGTTGTGCACGAGTAGAACACAAGTGAGTTGTGGGCGATATAAGTCATACTGCTTACCAGCATGTCGTACTTTGGTTCGGCGGTATTGTTGGATTGAAGCGGCCCGGACCGACATTACGCATACGCTTACGCGAGACTGGTTCTACCGACGTGCTTTGCACACAGGTGGCTGGCGGGTGTCAGTTTCTCCAACTTTAGTTGAACCGAGTATGGCTACGCCCGCTCCTTGCGAAGGTTAAAACAGCACCAGCTTGACAAACTATCGTTGTGGTTTTTAATGCGTAGGTAAGAACGGTTCTTGCTAAGCCCGTAGCAGCCATGTAAAACTTGCAACAACAAAGTAGAGGACGTCTAACTTGTTTTTGCAGGGCATGTTGTGATGTGATTGGTCAAGGCATGATGCTAAATTTTATTGTATGAGATGATCATGTTTTGTAACCGAAGTTATCGGCAACTGGCAGGAGCCATATGGTTGTCGCTTTATTGTATGCAATGCAATCGCCCTATAATGCTTTACTTTATCACTGAGCGGTAGCGATAGTCGTAGAAGCATAAGATCGGCGAGACGACAACGATGCTACGATGGAGATCAAGGTGTCGCGCCGGTGACCATGGTGATCATGACGGTGCTTTGAAGATGGAGATCACAAGCACAAGATGATGATGGCCATATCATATCACTTATATTGATTGCATGTGATGTTTATCTTTTATGCATCTTATCTTGCTTTGATTGACGGTAGCATTATTAGATGTTCCCTTACTAATTATCAAGATAAGTGTTCTCCCTGAGTATGCACCATTGCAAAAGTTCTTCGTGCTGAGACACCACGTGATGATCGGGTGTGATAGGCTCTACGTTCAAATACAACGGGTGCAAAACAGTTGCACACGCGGAATACTCAGGTTAAACTTGACGAGCCTAGCATATAACAGATATGGCCTCGGAACACGGAGACCGAAAGGTCGAGCATGAACCATATAGTAGATATGATCAACATATTGATGTTCACCGTTGAAACTGCTCCATCTCACGTGATGATCGGACATGGTGTGGTTGATATGGATCACGTAATCACTTAGAGGATTAGAGGGATGTCTATCTAAGTGGGAGTTCTTTAATAATTTGATTAATTGAACTTAAATTTATCATGAACTTAGTACCTGATAGTTTCTTGCTTATCTATGTTGTTGTAGATAGATGGCTCGTGCTGTTGTTCCGTTGAATTTTAATGCGTTCCTTGAGAAAGCAAAGTTGAAAGATGATGGTAGCAATTACACAGACTGGGTCCGTAACTTGAGGATTATCCTCATTGCTGCATGGAAGAATTATGTCCTGGAAGCACCGCTGGGTGCCAGGCCTGTTGCTGATGCAACACCAGATGTTTTGAACACCTGGCAGAGCAAAGCTGATGACCACTCAATAGTTCAGTGTGCCATGCTTTACGGCTTAGAACCGGGTCTTCAACGATGTTTTGAACGTCATGGAGCATATGAGATGTTTCAGGAGTTGAAGTTAATATTTCAAGCAAATGCCCGGATTGAGAGATATGAAGTCTCCAATAAGTTCTACAGCTGCAAGATGGAGGAGAATAGTTCTGTCAGTGAGCATATACTCAAAATGTCTGGGTATAATAATCACTTGATTCAACTGGGAGTTAATCTTCTGGATGATTGCGTCATTGACAGAATTCTCCAATCACTGCCACCAAGCTACAAGAGCTTCGTGATGAACTATAACATGCAAGGGATGGACAAGACTATTCCCGAGCTCTTCACAATGCTAAAGGCCGCGGAAGTGGAAATCAAAAAGGAGCATCAAGTGTTGATGGTTAACAAAACCACTAGTTTCAAGAAAAAGGGCAAAGGGAAGAAGAAGGGGAACTTCAAGAATAACGGCAAGCAAGTTGCCGCTCAGGAGAAGAAACCCAAGTCTGGACCTAAGGCTGAAACTGAGTGCTTCTACTGCAAGCAAGCTGGTCACTGGAAGCGGAACTGCCCCAAGTATTTGGCGGACAAGAAGGATGGCAAGGTGAACAAAGGTATACGTGATATACATGTTATTGATGTGTACCTTACTAATGCTCGCAGTAGCACCTGGGTATTTGATACTGGTTCTGTTGCTAATATTTGCAACTCGAAACAGGGACTACGGATTAAGCGAAGATTAGCTAAGGACGAGGTGACGATGCACGTGGGAAATGGTTCCAAATTCGATGTGATCGCGGTCGGCACACTACCTCTACATCTACCTTCGGGATTAGTATTAGACCTAAATAATTGTTATTTGGTGCCAGCGTTGAGTATGAACATTATATCTGGATCTTGTTTGATGCGAGACGGTTATTCATTTAAATCAGAGAATAATGGTTGTTCTATTTATATGAGTAATATCTTTTATGGTCATGCACCCTTGAAGAATGGTCTATTCTTATTGAATCTCGATAGTAGTGACACACATATTCATAATGTTGAAGCCAAAAGATTCAGAGTTGATAATGATAGTGCAACTTATTTGTGGCACTGCCATTTAGGTCATATCGGTGTAAAGCGCATGAAGAAACTCCATACTGATGGACTTTTGGAGCCACTTGATTATGAATCACTTGGCACTTGCGAACCGTGCCTTATGGGCAAGATGACCAAAACGCCGTTCTCCGGTACTATGGAGAGAGCAACAGATTTATTGGAAATCATACATACTGATGTATGTGGTCCAATGAATGTTGAGGCTCGTGGCGGATATCGTTATTTTCTCACCTTCATAGATGATTTAAGCAGATATGGGTATATCTACTTAATGAAACATAAGTCTGAAACATTTGAAAAGTTCAAAGAATTTCAGAGTGAAGTTGAAAATCATCGTAACAAGAAAATAAAGTTTCTATGATCTGATCGTGGAGGAGAATATTTGAGTTACGAGTTTGGTGTACATTTGAAACAATGCGGAATAGTTTCGCAACTCACGCCACCCAGAACACCACAGCGTAATGGTGTATCCGAACGTCGTAATCGTACTTTACTTGATATGGTGCGATCTATGATGTCCCTTACAAATTTACCGCTATCATTTTGGGGTTATGCTTTAGAGACGGCTGCATTCACGTTAAATAGGGCACCATCGAAATCCGTTGAGACGACGCCTTATGAACTGTGGTTTGGCAATAAACCAAAGTTGTCGTTTCTTAAAGTTTGGGGCTGCGATGCTTATGGGAAAAAGCTTCAACCTGATAAGCTCGAACCCAAATCGGAGAAATGTGTCTTCATAGGATACCCAAAGGAGACTGTTGGGTACACCTTCTATCACAGATCCGAAGGCAAGACTTTTGTTGCTAAAGTCGGAAACTTTCTAGAGAAGGAGTTTCTCTCGAAAGAAGTGAGTGGGAGGAAAGTAGAACTTGATGAGATAACTGTATCTACTCCCTTATTGGAAAGTAGTACATCACAGAAACCGGTTTCTGTGACACCTACACCAATTAGTGAGGAAGCTTATGATGATGATCATGAAACTTCAGATCAATTTACTACCGAACCTCGTAGATCAACCAGAGTAAGATCCGCACCAGAGTGGTACGGTAATCCTATTCTGGAAGTCATGTTACTAGACCATGATGAACCTACGAACTATGAAGAAGCAATGGTGAGCCCAGATTCCGCAAAATGGCTTGAAGCCATGAAATCTGAGATGGGATCCATGTATGAGAACAAAGTATGGACTTTGGTTTACTTGCCCGATGATCGGCAAGCAATTGAGAATAAATGGATCTTCAAGAAGAAGATTGATGCTGACGGTAATATTACTGTCTACAAAGCTCGATTTGTTGCAAAAGGTTTTCGACAAGTTCAAGGGATTGACTACGATGAGACTTTCTCACCCGTAGCGATGCTTAAGTCTGTCCAAATCATGTTAACAATTTCCGCATTTTATGATTATGAAATTTGGCAGATGGATGTCAAAACTGCATTCCTGAATGGATTTCTGGAAGAAGAGTTGTATATGATGCAACCAGAAGGTTTTGTCGATCCAAAGGGAGCTAACAAAGTGTGCAAGCTCCAGCGATCCATTTATGGACTGGTGCAAGCCTCTCGGAGTTGGAATAAACGCTTTGATAGTGTGATCAAAGCATTTGGTTTTATACAAACTTTGGAGAAGCCTGTATTTACAAGAAAGTGAGTGGGAGCTCTGTAGCATTTCTGATATTATATGTGGATGACGTATTACTAATCGGAAATAATATAGAATTTCTGGATAGCATAAAAGGATACTTGAATAAGAGTTTTTCAATGAAAGACCTCGGTGAAGCTGCTTACATATTGGGCATTAAGATCTATAGAGATAGATCAAAACGCTTAATTGGACTTTCACAAAGCACATACCTTGACAAAGTTTTGAAAAGGTTCAAAATGGATCAAGCAAAGAAAGAATTCTTGCCTATGTTACAAGGTGTGAAGTTGAGTAAGACTCAATGCCCGACCACTGCAGAAGATAGAGATAAAATGAAAGAAGTTCCCTATGCTTCAGCCATAGGCTCTATCATGTATGCAATGCTGTGTACCCGACCTGATGTGTGCCTTGCTATAAGTCTAGCAGGGAGGTACCAAAGTAATCCAGGTGTGGAGCACTGGACAGCAGTCAAGAACATCCTGAAGTACCTGAAAAGGACCAAGGATATGTTTCTCATTTATGGAGGTGACAAAGAGCTCATCGTAAACGGTTACGTCGATGCAAGTTTTGACACTGATCCGGACAATTCTAAATCGCAAACCGGATACGTGTTTATATTGAATGGTGGAGCTGTCAGTTGGTGCAGTTCTAAACAAAGCGTTGTGGCGGGATCTACATGTGAAGCGGAGTACATAGCTGCTTCGAAAGCAGCAAACGAAGGAGTCTGGATGAAGGAGTTCATATCCGATCTAGGTGTCATACCTAGTGCATCGGGTCCAATGAAAATCTTTTGTGACAATACTGGTGCAATTGCCTTGGCAAAGGAATCCAGATTTCACAAGAGAACCAAGCACATCAAGAGACGCTTCAACTCCATCCGGGATCTAGTCCAGGTGGGAGACATAGAGATTTGCAAGATACATACAGATCTGAATGTTGCAGACCCGTTGACTAAGCCTCTTCCACGAGCAAAACATGATCAGCACCAAGACTCCATGGATGTTAGAATCATTACTGTGTAATGTATATTATTGACTCTAGTGCAAGTGGGAGACTAAAGGAAATATGCCCTAGAGGCAATAATAAAGTTATTATTTATTTCCTTATATCATGATAAATGTTTATTATTCATACTAGGATTGTATTAACCGGAAACATAATACTTGTGTGAATACATAGACAAACATAGTGTCACTAGTATGCCTCTACTTGACTAGCTCGTTAATCAAAGATGGTTATGTTTCCTGACCATAGACATGAGTTGTCATTTGATTAGCGGGATCACATCGTTAGGAGAAATGATGCGATTGACTTGACCCATTTCGTTAGCTTAGCACTTGATCGTTTAGTATGTTGCTATTGCTTTCTTCATGACTTATACATGTTCCTATGACTATGAGATTATGCAACTCCCATTTGCCGGAGGAACACTTCGGGTGCTACCAAACGTCACAACATAACTGGATGATTATAAAGGAGCATTACAGGTGTCTCCGAAGGTACATGTTGGGTTGGCGTATTTCGAGATTAGGATTTGTCACTCCGATTGTCGGAGAGGTATCTCTGGGCCCTCTCGGTAATACACATCACCTAAGCCTTGCAAGCACTGCAACTAATAAGTTGGTTGCGAGATGATGTATTACGGAACGAGTAAAGACTTGCCGGTAACGAGATTGAACTAGGTATTGAGATACCGATGATCGAATCTCGGGCAAGTAACATATCGATGATAAAGGGAACAACGTATGTTGTTATGCAGCCTGACCGATAAAGATCTTCGTAGAATATGTGGGAGCCAATATGAGCATCCAGGTTCCGCTATTGGTTATTGACCGGAGACGTGTCTCAGTCATGTCTACATTGTTCTCGAACCCGTAGGGTCCGCATGCTTAAGGTTATGATGATAGTTTCATTACGAGTTTATATATTTTGATGTACCGAAGGTTGTTCAAAGTCCCGGATGTGATCACGGACATGACGAGGAGTCTCGAAATGGTCGAGACATAAAGATTGATATATTGGACGACTATATTCGGACACCGGAAGTGTTCCGGGTGATTTCAGAGAAAACATGAGTGCCGGAGGGTTACCGGAACCCCCCGGGAGATGTAATGGGCCTTATGGGCCTTAGTGGAGAGAGAGAGGGGCGGCCAGGGTGGGCCGCACGCCCCCTCCCCCTCTGGTCCGAATTGGACTAGAGAGGGGGGGCGGCGCCCCCCTTTCCTTCTCCCTCTCCCCCTTCCTTTCCCCCTCCTAGTAGGAGTAGGAAAGAGGGGAGTCCTACTCCTACTAGGAGGAGGACTCCTCCTCCTGGCGTGCCTAGCTAGGGCCGGCCGGCCTCCCCCTCCACTCCTTTATATACGGGGGTGGGGGGCACCCCATAGACACACAAGTTGATCTTCGTGATCGATCTCTTAGCCGTGTGCGGTGCCCCCCTTCACGATAATCCTCGATAATATTGTAGCGGTGCTTAGGAGAAGCCCTGCGACGGTAGAACATCAAGATCGTCACCACACCGTCGTGCTGACGGAACTCATCCCCGACACTTTGCTGGATCGGAGTCCGGGGATCGTCATCGAGCTGAACGTGTGCTCGAACTCGGAGGTGCCGTAGTTTTGGTGCTTGATCGGTCGGATCGGGAAGACGTACGACTACTTCCTCTACGCTGCGTCAACGCTTTCGTTGCCGGTCTACGAGGGTACGTAGACAACACTCTCCCCTCTCGTTGCTATGCATCACCATGATCTTGCGTGTGCGTAGGAATTTTTTTGAAATTACTATGTTCCCCAACATGAACTACTCCCTCCTCGTCATGGAGAGCGCCGGGATGATGAAGATGGCCACCAGTGAGGGATCCCCCCCCTCCGGCAGGGTGCCGGAACAGGGTCCCGATTGAATTTTGGTGGCTACAGAGGCTTGCGGCGGCGGAACTCCCGATCTATTTTGTTTTGGAAGTTTTAGGGTATATGGGTATATATGGGTGAAAGAAGTACGTCGGTGGAGCTTTGGGGGGCCCACGAGGCAGGGGGCGCGCCCTAGGGGGGTGGGCGCCCCCCCGCCCTCGTGGCCACCTCCCTTCTCTCCTGACTTGCATTCCAAGCTTTTCCGGTAGCTTTCCTTCCAAAAATAACTTCTCCAGTTGATTTCATTCCGTTTCGACTCCGTTTGATATTCCTTTTCTTCGAAATACTGAAATAGGCAAAAAACAGCAAATCTAGGCTGGGCCTCCGGTTAATAGGTTAGTCCCAAAAGTAATATAAAAGTGGAAAATAAAGCCCGATATTGCCCAAAACTGTAAATAATATAGCATGGAGCAATCAAAAATTATAGATACGTTGGAGACGTATCAATCATTCCGACCGAAGAATCTGCTAAAGAAGTCATTCCAGAACGTGAAGAACGTCATGCTGATGCACCTGAGGAAAATGATGCTGAAGAAAATGCTGGTCAAATTCCTCAATGACAACCAACTCATCCTCGCGTTGCAAATGAAGTGCAGATTGAGAAAATCATCAGCGACATTAACATTCCAGGTCCTCCTACACGCTCAAGAGCTTCACATTTATCTAACTTTTGCGGGCATTTTGCTTTTGTCTCTATCTCAGAGCCCACTAAGGTAGATGAAGCATTTCTGGAGCCTGAGTGGATTCAAGCTATGCAAGAGGAATTACATCAATTTGAGCTCAACAACGTCTGGGAACTGGTCAAATGTCTAGACTGATGGGCTGTGAAGATGCGAAGATTGAAGACTCCACCCGTATCCAGATGGGACTCTCCTTGGCGTGGAAGGCAAGCTCGGCAATTGAATACGAAGATTATTTTCCCTGTGAACCGACCTTATGTAACCCTAGATCCCCCCGGTGTCTATATAAACTAGAGGGTTAGGTCTGTAGAGCCGAAGACAGATAGCCATAGTCAAACAGGCTAGACTTCTAGGGTTTTAGCCATTACGATCTCGTGGTAGATGAACTCTTGTAATACTCATATTCATCAAGATCAATCAAGCATGAAGTAGGGTATTACCTCCATAGAGAGGGCCCGAACCTGGGTAAACATTGTGTCCCCTGTCTCCTGTTACCATCGACCTTAGATGCATAGTTCGGGACCCCCTACCCGAGATCCGCTGGTTTTGACACCGACATTGGTGCTTTCATTGAGAGTTCCACTATGAAGTCAAAGATAGGATCGATGGGTCGCCTTGTTCTCAAGGACAATATCACCTCCGGAGGAGCACTGGCCCCCGGCAAAACCCTCCGGCTGGGCGGCTTTACCATGACCGCCCATTCGGCCATTAAGCTGACGATGACCTCTCGGGTCATTAAAAATCCCCTTCGTATCGACTCCAAACACTCCAAGCAGATGGATCCGACGGAGCTTTCGTCTTTAAACGAGCTCCTAGATCGCATCGCCGCCCTGGGGGTCGCTACAGACTATGATCGAATTGGGCTTAAACCCGATCAGAGAGAAATCAAATCTCCACCGATCACCCACCAGATAGCGGTAGTCGAGGAGCGAGACAACAACTTGTCCTCCATACTAAGGACGGACTGTGTCCGGATCTCCGACCTCGAAGAGCCGGACACCCACCTGTGAAGAGATGCATCCTGCCCTCCGAACATAGAATCGGACGACGGGCCTAAGAAGTCAGTGGATATCTTGGAGCCTGATCTGTTAATTTCAGAAGACCTTCAGACCCTGGATCCAAAATTGGGCCAGGGTTCGGATTTAAAACCACCCACCCACCCAAATATAAGTGCTCTCATGAGCATACAACAGCAGTCTCAGGAAACGGTCCACCACTTCTGGGCCAGATTCCTTCTTGTCAAAGACAAGATTAAAGATTGCAGTTATGAGTAAGCAATCTCAGCATTCCGCAACAATTGCATGGACGAAGGAATCCTCAACGCCATCAACCGCCATCACATATTACACTTCGCTGAATTGGCAACTATCATAGAGAAGTACAACGCAATGGAAAGCGCCTGGAAAACTCAGGCTGCCCGTTGGGAACCATCCGTCCCCACTCAACCCCTCGTTCAGGCGAAAAGGGCGCACCCTCATGGCACGCTCGGTCCAATAATAAAGAAATATAAGCCCATTACGGGGCGCGGAACCGTTCTGGAAGGATGGCTCGATGGGCCATGCAAAATACATACAACACCGGATAACATACCAACCCACAACCTTAGAGCATGTTGGATACTCCGGCAAGTTGCCAAGAGCGGCGAGGATATCCTCACCAAGAACACCCCAGAACAACACCCCTCAGAAGACGACGACCCTGGAGTACTGACGGTCTTTGAGACATTCACTTCAAACAACAAGCGCAAAAGGGCACTCCACGAACTCGCCGAAGTCTGCCAAATTGCAGCAATAAACCCTTGGAACGACACGGCTATAACTTCTAATGCCAATGACGAACCCAAATATAGGACAGTCCGGGCACCAGCCGCCTTGGTCCTCAGTCCAATCGTGGACGACTTTCGGCTCACCAAGGTTCTCATGGACGATGGCAGCGGACTAAAACTCATCTATGAGGATACACTCCACAAAATGGAAATAGACAGGAGCCGCATCGAGCAAAGCAGCACAACCTTCTGAGGAATCATTCCCAGTCGGGAGGCGCGGTGTGCGGGAAAAATCACACTTGACGTGGTATTTAGCACGCCGGAGAATTATCAGTCCGAAGAGATAACCTTCCAAGTGCCCCCTTTCAACAGTGGATATCACGCCCTCTTGGGGCGAGAGGCATTTACATGCTTCCAAGCTATACCTTGCTACCTCTTGAGCATTGCGTTGGTTTTCCCTTGAAGAGGAAAGGGTGATGCAGCAAAGTAGCGTAAGTATTTCCCTCAGTTTTTTAGAACCAATGTATCAATCCAGTAGGAGGCCACACGCAAGTCCCTTGTACCTACACAAACAAATAAGAACCCTGCAACCAACGTGATAAAGGGGTTGTCAATCCCTTCAGGGCCACTTGCAAAAGTGAGATCTGATAGAGATGATAAGATAATATTTTTGGTATTTTTATGATAAAGATTAAAAGTAAAGATTGCAAAGTAAACAAAGATAGAAATAGCTTGTTGACGGGAGATTAATAGGATGGAAAATAGAACCGGGGGCCATAGGTTTCACTAGTGGCTTCTCTCAAGATAGCATAAGTATTACGGTGGGTGAACGAATTACCATCGAGCAATTGATATAAAAATGCATAATTATGAGAATATCTAGGTATGATCATGTATATAGGCATCACGTCCGTGACAAGTAGACCGACTCCTGCCTGCATCTACTACTATTACCCCACACATCGACCGCTATCCAGCATGCATCTAGAGTATTAAGTTCATAAGAATGGAGTAACGCTTTAAGCAAGATGACATGATGTAGAGGGATAAACTCATGCAATATGATATAAACCCCATCCTTTTATCCTCGATGGCAACAATACAATACGTGTCATTTCCCCTACTGTCACTGGGATCGAGCACCGCAAGATTGAACCCAAAGCTAAGCACTTCTCCCATTGCAAGAAAGATCAATCTAGTAGGCCAAACCAAATTGATAATTTGAAGAGACTTGCAAAGATAACCAATCATACATAAAAGAATTCAGAGAAGATTCAAATATTGTTCATAGATAATCTTGATCATAAACCCACAATTCATCGGATCTCAACAAACACACCGCAAAAGAGGATTACATCGAATAGATCTCCAAGAGAATCAAGGAGAACTTTGTATTGAGATCCAAAGAGAGAGAAGAAGCCATCTAGCTAATAACTATGGACCCGAAGGTCTGAGGTAAACTACTCACATCATCAGAGAGGCTAAGGTGTTGATGTAGAATCCCTCCATGATCAATGCCCCCTTCGGTGGAGCACCGGAAAAGGCCCCAAGATGGGATCTCACGGGTATAGAAGGTTGCGGCGGTGGAATTAGGTTTTCGTGGTGCTCCCCGATGGTTTGGGGGTACGCAGGTATATATAGGAGGAAGAAGTAGGTCGGTGGAGCCACGAGGGGCCCACGAGGGTGGAGGGCGCGCCTAGGGGGGTAGGCGCGCCCCTGCCTCGTGGCCTCCTCGACGATTTCTTGATGTCCACTGCAAGTCCTCTGGATCACGTTTGTTCCAAAAATAACTCTCTGAAGGTTTCATTCCATTTGGACTCCGTTTGATATTCCTTTTCTGCGAAACACTGAAATAGGCAAAAAACAACAATTTGGGCTGGGCCTCCGGTTAATAGGTTAGTCCCAAAAATAATATAAAAGTGTATAAATAAGCCCATTAAACATCCAAAACATAATATATAATAGCATGGAGCAATCAAAAATTATAGATACATTGGAGACGTATCAAGCATCCCCAAGCTTAATTCATGCTCGTCCTCGAGTAGGTAAATGATAAAAACAGAATTTTGATGTGGAATGCTACTTAGCATATTCTTCAATGTATTTCTCTCTATTGTGGCATGAATGTTCAGATCCGAAAGATTCAAGATAAAAGTTTAATATTAACATGAAAATAATAATACTTCAAGCATACTAACAAAGCAATCATGTCTTCTCAAAATAACATGGCCAAAGAAAGTTATCCCTACAAAATCATATAGTCTGGCTATGCTCTATCTTCACCACACAAAGTATTTAAATCATGCACAACCCCGATGACAAGCCAAGCAATTGTTTCATACTTTTGATGTTCTCAAACTTTTTAGATCTTCACGCAATATATGAGCGTGAGCTATGGGCATAACACTATAGGTGGAATAGAATGGTGGTTGTGGAGAAGACAAAAAGGAGAAGATAGTCTCACATCAACTAGGCGTATCAACGGGCTATGGAGATGCCCATCAATAGATATCAATGTGATTGAGTAGGGATTGCCATGCAACAGATGCACTAGAGCTATAAGTGTATGAAAGCTCAACAAAAGAAACTAAGTGGGTGTGCATCCAACTCGCTTGCTCACGAAGACCTAGGGCATTTTTGAGGAAGCCCATCATTGGAATATACAAGCCAAGTTCTATAATGTAAAATTCGCACTAGTATATGAAAATGACAACATAGGAGACTCTCTATCATGAAGATCATGGTGCTATTTTGAAGCACAAGTGTGGAAAAAGGATAGTAACATTGTCCCTTGTCTCTTTTTCTCTCCTTATTTTTTCTCTTTTTTTATTTGGGCCTTCTTTTTGGCCTCTTTTTTTTCTTTTTTTTTCGTCCGGAGTCTCATCCCGACTTATGGGGGAATCATAGTCTCCATCATCCTTTCCTCACATGGGACAATGCTCTAATAATGATCATCACACTTTATTTACTTACAACTCAAGAATTACAACTCAATACTTAGAACAAAATATGACTCTATGTGAATGCCTCCGGCGGTGTACCGGGATATGCAATGAATCAAGAGTGACATGTATGAAAGAATTATGAAGGTGGCTTTGCCACAAATACGATGTCAACTACATGATCATGCAAAGCAATATGACAATGATGAAGCGTGTCATAATAAATGGAACGGTGGTAAGTTGCATGGCAATATATCTCAGAATGGCTATGGAAATGCCATAATAGGTAGGTATGGTGGCTGTTTTGAGGAAGGTATATGGTGGGTATATGATATCGGCGAAAGGTGCACGGTATTAAAGAGGCTAGCAATGGTGGAAGGATGAGAGTGCGTATAATCTCGGAGTGGCTTTGAAAGTAGTGTTAGGTGTGAAGGCAGCTTGGGAACTGGCCAGTTCCGGAGCAAACGAATGAGTAACTCGTTGAGATGCTGGTACAGTTGAAGCGGATGCTGCAGCTGGTGGAGCAGGTGATACTGTGTTTGTAGATTTAGCCGGTGGACTTGGACCTTCTACTGCACTATAAGTACCAGCAGAATCTGGACGGCAGATCCTTTTCTGTTTCACTTGATGAGTAACACCACTCCCTACTATATTATTTTCCTTGCTCTTTTTCGACTTTGCCATGTCAAGCCGTACCCACAACACAAAAGAATAAAATCGCTCTTCAGAACTCATTGATGCATGATACCGACAAGCAATACTTTGATGTAAGACAACCGTATGAGGATGGAATATGTAAGAAAAACAGGACGGCATGACATATTCACAGCTACAATGTGTAAACTAAGCAGAAGGATTTCCAAGAAAATAGAAGTAATGCAAGCTAGACACCATATGAAAGATGCAACCAATATTACTCTGCCAAGTTAAAAGTGTCTTGTCATAAGTGGAAATTCAAAAAATTAGAAGCAGTACAACGTAGAAATCAATGCAAGATGCAACCTCTATCAAACTGCCATGTTAAAAGTGTCCAATCATGAGTGACTGATGCGGGATACACAACAACAGTACTTTGATGTAAGAACATGGTATGATAGATAGATGCAGTGTATTCTAGACACAGAACGCCATGTCATATGCACATGTATAACGTATGAACTCAACAGGTGCAATTTAATCAAAATAGAAGAAATATAGGCTAGACAACATATGCAACATGAAACTAATTATCACACCGTCAACTTAGAGCAAGCACCTGCGATGGTGGAGTACGGGAGATGAACTCATCATGTGGACTTGGGACTTCAACTTCATTAGCAGTAGCAGTGGAAAATCTAGAGAGTCTCTGTTTGCGTCGGTGCGGAGAACCACCAACATCCCCTAACTTACTCTTTTCCTTCCTATTCTCTGATATTGCCTTACGAAGTCAAAACCACAAGAATATGAATAAAATTAGCTCTGCATAACTGGTTGATGCATGATACAGATGAACACTACTTTGATGTAAGGCAAGCGCAGGATAGGAGGATGGAATATATACAAAAAAGACATCGTTTCATATTCACACGTACGATAGGAGGATTGAATATGTATGAAAAAACAATAAGCGGAAGGCATTTCAACAAAATTAGAAGAAATGAAAGCTAGGCACCATATGAACATGCAACCAATATCACTCTATCAGGTAAAAAGTGTCTCGTCGTAAGTGCCATTTCAAGAAATTAGAAGCAGTACAAGCTAGAAGACAGTGCAAGATGCAACCTACATCACAATCCCAAGTTAAATGTGTCTTATGGGTAAGTGACCGTTGCAGGTATAAGTTGTAAGCTACGCAGATGCAATTCAACATAATCAAAAGCAATACAAACTAGACATCATACGGAAAATGCAACCACATATAATAGTTCCAAGTTAGAGCAAGCACCTGTGATGGTGGAGTAGGGGAGATGTGCTCATTGTCGGCGTTCTGGGAATGGGGGTCCCCAGACTTGCCTGCCTGCGGCCTGCGGCGTGGCTCAAGAGGGGGCCCAGCGCGGCCCATCTTCATCAACTCAGGCTCAACACCCTCACGAGGGGCCAAGCCTCACGGGGCGGACAACAGGAAGCTTCCTCAGAGGCAGCCTCATCAGGCAGGCTCGCGAGGAGGCGGAGAGATCAAGGCAGGGGTACCTCACGAGGAGCCCGTGACGCAAGCCATGACGATCGAGACCAGGCGCGCGCCGGCCTGCGCAGTGTCCTTGTTTCCCTTTCGGTGCAAAGGGGGCAAGCACAAGCCAAGGCATCAGGAAAAGGTTACCATTCCGGTGCAACGAGACCAAGACCAGCCGAGCGGCAGGACGGAGGTCACCGTGGAGCCCAAGACGGCGTCACCACCAGTGCTTTTGGCAGCCGAAGACACCCTTTGGTCAGGATAACTTGTACTAGATGTTCCCCTTCAAAATGGCCAATTGTTGGCGTCCTTCCCGCTCAATATTTGGGGAGAGGCCCAGGGCCTCTATAAATAGGGCTAGCCACCACAGAGTAGAGGTGACCCGACCAAAATCTGACCAGATCAGACAGAGCCCTACCAGAGAGAGAAAGAGAGAGGCGATCGAACTCACCCAAGCAGTTCATCGCACCAGTTCAAGAACACCCCTCGCGAGGCTGTTCTTCCTCTGTACTGTTCATCTTCAGCCCCTGAGGCAATCCACCACACCACACACTGGAGTAGGGTATTACACCACAACGGTGGCCCAAACCAGTATAAATCTCGTGTCCTTTGTGTTGTTCATCATTTACAGCTTAGATCGCACGAGGAGATCGGACGTAGATCGGTAGGGGAGAGATCTCCGCGCGCACCCCAGTGTTCGAACCTCAAGGGTCTGCCGGAATCAGAAATCCGACATTTGGCGCGCCAGGTAGGGGTGCGCCAGAATCTTTCTTCCGCTGTTCGCGTGTGATCTTCCGTCGAGTCCACGGCTGACGCTCGTCGGGCTTGCGCCGAGCGCCAGGCTGCTCTCGCCACCCGCGTCGCCCAGACGGCGCCCGTTGGCGGACGCCCTCGTCGTTCCCCGTCGCCTGCCGCCAACGCCGCCACCGGCCCGGCGGGGAATGGTAGCATGCCTCATCCCAGCATCCTTCGATGCGGCGGGATGGCCGCACCGCCACCCCGTCGCTGACTCCAGGTGGTTCGTCGTCCCACGCCCGTCGCGCCCCCCACGGACGCACACGCCGCGCTTCTCCTGGCAAGAGAGCTCCTGCACTACCACCCCATCGACGACCTCTACGAGGACTGGCTGGCCCGCATCACCGAGCTCGTCAGCACCGCAGGGGGCTCCCCCTTGCCATCCCTCTCGATGCCTTGCCCTCCATTCCGCGCAAGGGGCGAGGACCAGGAGGTGCCTCCGCCACCTCCTCCCCAAGAAGGTGCCTTGGCTCCAAGGCGCGTGGTCCCAGGGCGAGATCCTCCATGTCCGGCGCCTGCACGACAAGAAGGGAGCTGCCAGGAGATCCCTCGCCCCCAAGAAGGTGCTCGCGTGCTCCCAGCGCTGGCGCGCCAAGATCGCGTCCCTCCGCCTCCACGCCAAGACCCCGCGCTGCTCCAAGCGGCGGTGCGTGGTAATCCCCAGGAGCAAGCCCAGCACCAGCAAAGGGCGCCGGTGGCCACAGCAGGCTGCCGCGCCTTCACCCCTGAGCTACGCGGCATCGCATGGCCAGGCAAGTTCAAGCCCGACCTACCCCCTCGCTACGATGGCATGGCGGACCCCACAGAATACCTGCAGCTTTACGAGCTGGGCATCAAAGCGGCCAACAGAGACGAAAAGATCATGGTGAATTGGTTTCCCATGGCGCTCAAGGACGGCGCCCGCACCTGGCTCCTGAACCTGGCTCCCGGCACGATCTCCTCCTGGGACGAGATGCGCACCCGCTTCATCGCCAACTTCCAGGGCACTCGCGATCGGCCCCGGTCATGAGCGACTTGCGCCGCATCAAGCAACAGCCAGGGGAAACCCTACAGAAGTACATCCAGCGCTTCAACAACGCTCATCTCAAGATCCCCAAGGTGACTGATGAAGGAGGAGCTGGCGATCCATGAAGACCTGTGCACATCCCTGGAGCTGTTCAACTTGGCGACCAAGTGTGCCAGGGATGAGGAAGGGCGCCTCTCCCTCCTCGAGCTCCCGGCAGCCGATCTAGAAGAGAAGAAGCTCAAGGCCAAGGACGTGAAGCGCAAGGGGGCTGTCGTGCTTGCAGTGGAACCAGACACCAAGCGAGGCAGGGATCAGCCTGAGTCATCCAAGGGCAGCCGATACTGCGTGTACCACGACCTCCACACCCACAACACCAATGAATGTCAAGAGCTCAGGGCCGTGCGAGATGGGCGAGTCGGCCTACGCCCCGAGCGCAACGACAGGGGCTATGGTCGAGGAGGAGGAAGAGGTGGCAGACGATGGGAAGACCGTGGCCCTCGCCAAGGGTGGCGTGACCGACCTCGCGAGGATAGCTGGCAGGACCAGCCTCGTGAGGGAGGCTGGAGGGATCAGCCTCCTGAGGATCGTCCCCACAGCAACGCCGGCCTTCCTCCTCTGCCACCACCGCCAAGGAGGAACGAAGACCAACATCAAGACGATGGGACTGGGGGCTTCCAGGAGCCGCGCGCAATCGCTTGCATCTTGGGTGGCGCTCAGGCCCCAGCCTCACAGCGCATCTTCAAGCAGTTTGTTCGCGAGGTGAATGCAGTCCTCCCCAAGCTTGAGGCCACACACCCTCTCAGGTGGTCTACGTGCGCTATCACGTTTAGCTCAGCGGATCAGCTCAAGTGCGCGGCAACGGCCGGAGTCCTCCCGATGCTTTGCTCCCCAGTCATCAGCAATGTGCAGGTCACCAGGACTCTCATCGATGGCGGAGCAGGGCTCAACGTCCTGTCCGTCGAAACGTTTGACAATCTTCAAGTGTCGTACGATCAGCTTCAGCCGACCAAGCCTTTCTCAGGAGTCACTGATGGTTCCACTGTTCCAATAGGGCAGGTTCGCCTTCCAGTCACCTTCAGGCAGCGCAACAACTACCACACCGAGCTCATCGACTTCGACGTCGCTCACATTCTCCTGCCGTACAACGCCATCCTCGGGTATCCGGCTCTAGCCAAGTTCATGGTAGTGACTCACCATGGCTACAATGTCCTCAAGATGCCAGGAAGCGGTGGAGTCATTACCGTACCCTGTGAAGAAAGGGACGCAGTGTGTTCGCTTGAGCGCGCGTTCCAAGCCACAACAATCGAAGACCCAGATCACAGGAGCGGGAGACTCCCCGAGGCGACCCCCAAGAAGAAGAAGGCTTCGCCTAGCTCAAGCTACAAGGAGGCAGGCGCCTCCGGAGGTGTCGTGTCAGGGTTTGCGCATAGGAAGGCGCGCCCGGCGCCCTCCTCAGGCAGGGCTCGGGGGCTTTTTCTTGGAGAGCCAGCGACTTTGCCAAGGTCGTGAGGGAGGCGCTCGGGCACCACTTGGAGGGGTGCTTCCAGGCACGTTTCCCTTAGGAAGATACAAGGCAAGGAAGACCAAACCCTCAGGAGTTCATCGCAAGGAATACCCAGGAGCTACAGGATTCGAGAGTCATGCGCGGCAGCCGCCGCTTGCCCGCCGTGGCCCCACATCCAGGCGAGGATGGTGGGCTGCGCGTCTGCATCGACGTACCAGGGCTCAACCGAGCCGTGTCTCAGGAGCGCCTTTGGCCTTCACACGTGGGGCGCTGCGAGGGGCCACCTCACAGCTACGTTTGCATGCCATTAGGCCTGCCGAACGCGGCCGCCACTCATCAGCGCCTGCTGAGGAGTATTCTGGAGGCTCAGGAGGTCAGGCATCGCGCGGTCCTGGCACAGCTGGAGATGGTCCTCGAAGACCCACCTGTGCCCCTGGAGCCTCCCGAGGCTCCTGGGCCAGGGGGCTCGCGAGGACCGACGCCTTCACCGCGCATCACCAGCTTCTTCAGCGTCACTTCATCCTCGACGGCACCAGGTGACATCTTTCTAAGTTCCATTTTTAGCTGGGTGCGCCCACAGGGCCGCATCATTCCCAGGCCGCGTGGATCCGTCCCCGCTGCATGTATCTGTTTTGCTTATGCTCTTTACCTACCTTGTTAGGGGTGCTCCTCGGGCTGCATCATCCTCAAGCTGCTCGGGTCTGACCCAACGGCGTTTGCTTTTCCTGCATCTACCTGAATGAATTTACTCTTTCCCATGATTGTCACCTGTTGCTTATCGCGGACTTCTCCGCTCTCATGCAAAGCGCTTGCACGTTAAAAGGGGGGGGGGTACCTGAGCATCGCGGCTCATGGGCTCCTACTGGCTCTCCAGCCCTCACCCCCTGGCCTTGACCCACGGCATCGTGACCTGTCATACCAGCGGCGGCTGAGCTCGCTCGAGGGCCGGGACCTGAGGACGTAGAGCATTTGCATTCTAACCACCCTACATGAACACACCATTGATAAAGGCCCAGAGCCAGGCGCAACCCGCCTTGAGGTAGGGCCTCGTGAGTCCCGTGCTGGCTCACGAGTGGCCAGATACACCTCTCCTAGCCCTACCGTGCCGGCCACGTGTCAGGGTGGGGCTGTACACGCCCCGGGGGCTCCTCCCAGAGGGGATCCCCCTCCCACGTACCAGTGGAAGCACCATGCTCCGTGCTGGCTGACGACACTGCCGAGGAGCGGCTATGCTCGTACACATACAGAAGCACTATGCTCCGCGCTGGTGATAAACAACTGAGGGCGGCCCACGGCCGTACCAAGCTCAGGGAGCCCAGTGCTCAGTGTCCAGCACTGTCGCAACGCCTCCCCTCGGGAGCACCGCGTGAGGGGCTGGACACGGGGGCTACGCCCGGGCCTCGCCCGAGCGCACGCCACCCAGCCAGGTCCCTCGGACCTGGTCATCGTGCGCCCTCCCCGAGCGGAGCCAAGGTATGAAGACCTGTTTGAGCGTCAAGGGGGACTCCTGAGCATCGTGACTCAGGAGCCTAACTGGTCACATAGCCCCTCACTCCTTAGTCCCGTCCTGGTTTCCGGTCGGGGCTAACGCTGGGTGAGGTACGCGCGGGGCTGGCCCCTGCCGACGCAGAATGATCAATCCACTCCTCACTCCCCCTTCCCTACTTGTTGCTCGCGCGTCAAGGGGGACTCTTGAGCATCACGACTCAGGAGCCTAACTTGCCACGTAGCCCCTCACTCCTTAGTCCCATCCTGGTTTCCGGTCGGGGCTAACGCTGGGTGAGGTACGCGTGGGGCCGGGCCCTGCCGATGTAGAGCGCAAGCAAGTAGGAGAGGAAAATGCAAATTCCAGGAAATTCAAAGCAAATATTACAAGCCATAGATTGTTTCACAACGCCAAACACAAGTTTAAACGCCTCCACGAGGCATGGTGCATGTTGCAGGGATAAAAACAGGATAGAAGCTGCGAAGGGATCACTCTCCAGTGGCGTTGCCGCCTGTGGTGGAGTCATGTTGGGCGACTCTGCCTCCTGAGGCCGAGGAGCTGGCGGCACCGCGCCCGGGCAAGATGCTGAAGGAGTGGAACTTCCCCAGCAAAACCTCGGCTCAGCCTTTCACGGCCTCAGCGGCAGCGGCGGCACAGTCGCCGCTCATGGGCTCCAACAGGCTGTCGAAGTCGACGTTGGGGTCGCGCAGATAGACATGGTTGAGGACATGCGTCAGCGCCATGGAAGACAGAGCATGCGCCTCGGCCTCGACTGTGGGGCCAAGGCCGTCCGCGACATCTTCAAGCGCATCGACCAGGAAGGGGAGCAGCTTGGCGAGGCCGTCCTCCGCACCAGCCAACGGCTCCTCCAAGCCGCTCTCGTAAAGCGTCTTCAGTATGGTGCGAGCCTTCTTCTCCAGCTTCTCGAAGGCAACCCGATCCTCCGGCAGGACCTTCGCCTTGGCGTCCAGCTCGGTCCTCTCCACCTTCAGTGACTGCTCCAGCGTCTCCAATCGGCCGTGGCGGTCATCAAGCTTGGCATCCCGGTCCTTGACGGTAGCCTCCTGAGCCTTCATCTCCTTCTCCTTCTCCTGGCGGCCGTGCACCTCCTTGGCGAGCTCGTCGCGCAGACCTTGCAGCTCGACCTCCAGTGCCTTGCAGCGGCTCTGGGCGGCCGCAGCGTCGCCCAGGGCAGCGTCGCGAGCGGCCTTGGCTTGGCTGGCGGCCTACTTCTCCCCATCGGATGCCGACACGGCCTGGCTTAGCGCTGCTCGGATGGAGGCGGTAGACCGGGCCCAGCCAGAAACTTGCTCCAGGCACCCGACCACTAGGCGAGGGTCCGCGCTCAGAAGATCCTCCCGCAGCTGGCTCAGTTTGTTGGCGGCCTGGTCCAGGATGGCGGCAGAGGGAGCAGAAGAAACAGGAACCAGTGGAGCGGGCGGAGAGGACGACAGCATGATCACGGCTTGGAAAGGAGGAACCCCCTGGGCCTTGGCTGCCCCAGTCGCAGCGCCAAGCGCAGTCGACTCCAGGGTCAGCGGGGCCATGGGGGCTGACTTCTCACCAAGGTGTCCTAGTTGGCCTCGCGAAGATGATCAGGCAGGAGAGGTGCAAGCCTCGCCGTCCTCTTCCCTAGCAGATGAAGGTGCCGCCCCGGTAGGTGGACTTGCCCCAAGCAGGGCCCAGAAGCCCCTCTCAACTTCTTCACAGCGGGCGCCGTCCTAGCAAAAGAATACGGACATCAAGCCTCGGTGGCAGAAACCAAGGAAAGCACGAATCAAGCACTTACTGGTCGTCGTTCGTGGACTCAAGCAACCTCTGGCCGAACTTGAAGCCCGAAAGCCTGCAGCTGGGTTCGGCCTTGGGAGGCCCGAAAGCAGAAGGCACGTCAGGAGGGCCAGAGCTGGCCCCGGACCGCTCAGGGACCAGAGCAGACCCTGGGGGAATCAGGCTCGACCTTCCCCTCTTTGTGATCAAGGGAGAATCCTCCCCTCCTCGCCCGGCTCCGGCCTCGTCGTTGTCCGGCATGCAGCGGAGGGCCTGGGTCCTGCACCGAGGGAAGGACTCCCTCGACTCCTCGCTAGTCGCTTCAGAGTCGGACTCTTCCTCCTCCGCCTCTTCTTCCCCCTTACTCCCGCTGGAGCTGCCGAAGGACACGTGCACCATCGCCAGCATCGCCAGATCCTCGGGAGCCTCCGTGGGCACCAGCCCCTCACCATTGAAGGTGGGCATGGCGTTCACCACCTGCTCCCAGTCGTCGCGAAGGAACAGGAGGACGGGGGCGCCCACCGGGCTCGCCACGTCTCCCCCAACCAAGGATTGGAGGGCCACGACCAGATTATCGCCAGTCAGGGCCTCGGAGCTCAGGCACAGGGCGGCGTCCGCTTCTCCAAGCCTCCACAGTGGGAGCGAGTGCTCCTGGAGTGGAGCCACCCGGTGCTCCAAGAACTCCCTCAGGAGCGTGGCCCCGGTCAACTTTGCCGCCCCCAAGTTGCTTGGCCCTAGGTCCGTGTTCATCCTCTTCAGCACCGCCTTCGCACGGGGCCGACGAGCTCCACGCGGGACCACACGTCAATAGCCTTGGGTTGCCCCGTGGGCAACACCAGTCGGGGGTGGATGCGCCCGACATCCGCCATGATCCACTTGCTCCGGAAGCCTTCGATCCTCTTCCCAGGCTTCGAGATAGCATTGGAGTTGGAGTACACGATGAAGCTCGCGCACGCGGAGACATGGGCGCCAGAAACCCGGAGGGAGAAATAGTGGCGCAGCAAGGCCACTGAGGGCTCTACCCCAACGTGAGCCTCGCAATAGTAAGCAAAAATCGCCAGGAGAAGAACATAGTTGGGATGGAGATGCAGAGTCTGCAAGTTGTATTGGCGGAGAACAGCAAAGAAGAACTCAGAGAAAGGAGGCAACAGACCGGCGATGATGGCGCTCACGAAGAGCGGGTAGAAGGTGCTCCCCTTGCCCTTAGGCTGGTCGGAGCCAGCCTTGAGCACGGTCGCCCCCTAGCGGCCCTGCGCCACCGTCATTAGGCGCGTGAGGGCGAGATTCTTCTCCGACAGGTTCGGGGAATCCAGAGCCGGTGAGTACCAGGCCTCGGTCGGAGACTTGCGAGGCGCCATGGCGTACCAAAGGAGAAGGATTGAGACAGATCTGGAGGATTTCGGGAGCAGGAAGGAGAAGAGCGAGAAAGGGGATCTGGGGCGAGACAAACGAAAACAAAGCAAGTAAGTCTGGCCCGGGCACCTCTTTTGTCAGATGGATAGTTGCCGAGCCGTCGTGGGAAGTGCAGACGCCCACGTCCAATAAATCGCCACGCGGCGCCCAAGGCCGCAGGCTATTGGGGCCCGCGGCGCTTCGCGCTTGCCCCTTTGCTTCTCTGCTAAGCCAAGCCCGGGCGCGCCTTGGGCCCGGGGGCTACTGTCGGCATTCTGGGAACGGGGGTCCCAAGACTTGCCTGCCTGCGGCCTGCGGCGTGGCTCAAGAGGGGGCCCAGCGTGGCCCATCTTCATCAACTCAGGCTCAAGACCCTCGCGAGGGGCCAAGCCTCACGGGGCGGACGACACGAAGCTTCCTCAGAGGCAGCCTCATCAGGCAGGCTCGCGAGGAGGCAGAGAGATCAAGGCAGGGGTACCTCGCGAGGAGCCCGTGACGCAAGCCATGACGATCGAGACCAGGCGGGCACTAGGCGGGCGCCGGCCTGCGCAGTGTCCTTGTTTCCCTTTCGGTGCAAAGGGGGCAAGCACAAGCCAAGGCATCAGGAAAAGGTTACCATTCCGGTGCAACGAGACCAAGACCAGCCGAGCGGCAGGACGGAGGTCACCGTGGAGCCCAAGACGGCGTCACCACCAGTGCTTTTGGCAGCCGAAGACCACCTTTGGTCAGGATAACTTGTACTAGATGTTCCCCTTCAAAATGGCCAATTGTTGGCGCCCTTCCCGCTTAATATTTGGGGAGAGGCCCATGGCCTCTATAATAGGGCTAGCCACCATAGAGTAGAGGCGACCTGACCAAAATCTGACCAGATCAGACAGAGCCCTACCAGAGAGAGAAAGAGAGAGGCGATTGAACTCATCCAAGCAGTTCATCGCACCAGTTCAGGAACACCCCTCGCGAGGCTGTTCTTCCTCTGTACTGTTCATCTTCAGCCCCTGAGGCAATCCACCACACCCACACTGGAGTAGGGTATTACACCACAACGGTGGCCCGAACCAGTATAAATCTCGTGTCCTTTGTGGTGTTCATCATTTCCAGCTTAGATCGCACGAGGAGATCGGACGTAGATCGGTAGGGGAGAGATCTCCGCGCGCACCCCAGTTTTGAAACCTCAAGGGTCTGCCGGAACCTGAAATCCAACACTCATCATGTACACATATGTTCTAGAAATAGGGACACGTGTCATATTCACAGGCATTATGTGTAAAGTAAGCAGATGCAATTCAACAAAGTTAGAAGCAATACAAGCTAGACATCATACGCAAGATGCAACCACATATAATAGTGCCAAGTTAGAGAAAGACCTGTTGTTGAGGCATATCTCTCTCGATGTGGTTTTGATGATTGATGACAACATGTTTGCGGACTAATCGTGTGCCTTGAGCATTTCAGAGATCCATCTTTGGCACGAGACGATTTCTTTCCCTCGGAGTGTCATTCTAGACGGTGTAGCTCTTTCGTTTCTTTTTCGGTGGACTAGTTTCGTAGAGGGCACCGTACTATCAAGAGGGGGTCCGCTTTGGTAAGGCTAGGGTGGAATCAACACGTACACATCCTTTTCACACCCTCTGAGCCTTTCCGCTTCAATGGAGAGCTCTTCCCTCCTTCTTTGGGCTTTGTCTGGTCCCAGCGGTAGTACCGCGATACCCAGCGGTAGTACCGCTTAGGGGTCACAGGCGGCAGTACTGCTCCGCAGCGGTAGTACCGCTGGTGGGTCCTCAGCCATAGTACCGCTACGGTACTAGGCCCCTACCACGTCGATTCGAGGGGGTCGATTCTTGTGTCGGATTGTGCGGTACTTTGCAGCGGCAGTAGAGCGGCAGTACCGCTCATGAGCGGTAGTACCACCCTACCACCGCGACAATATTGCTCGGGTCCCTTTCTCCCCTGCCTTCCAGACTGCGCGGCAGTACCGCCAGGGGTAGCGGGAGTACCGCTGGGCCCAGCGGTAGTACCGCTGCCTCCTGCGGTAGTACCGCCCTCTGCGGGGCTGCTTTGGGGGGTAACGGCTGGATTGTTCCCCCCACTATATAAGGGGGTCTTCTTCCCCAAAGTTGACCTACCTCTTCCCCCAAAAGCTCCATTGTTGCTCCAAGCTCCATTTTCACCCGATCTCTCTCCCTAGCCAATCAAACTTGTTGATTTGCTCGGGATTGGTTGAGAAGGCCTCGATCTACACTTCCACCAAGAGAAATTTGATTCCCGCAACTAATCCCTAGCGGATCTTGTTACTCTTGGGTGTTTGAGCACCCTAGACGGTTGAGGTCACCGTGGAGCCATAGTCCATTGTGGTGAAGCTTCGTGGTGTCGTTGGGAGCCTCCAATTAAGTTGTGGAGATTGCCCTAACCTTGTTTGTAAAGGTTCAGTTGCCACCTCCAAGGGCACCAATAGTGGAATCACGGCATCTCGCATTGTGTGAGGGCGTGAGGAGAATATGGTGGCCCTAGTGGCTTCTTGGGGAGCATTGTGCCTCCACACCGCTCTAACAGAGACGTACTTCCCCTCAAAAGGAAGGAACTTCGGTAACACATCCTCGTCTCCACCGGCTCCACTTTTGGTTATCTCATCCCTTTACTTGTGCAAGCTTATTTGTGTTATATCCTTTGCTTGCTTGTGGGCTTATGGTTGTTGCATCATATAGGTTGTCCACCTAGTTGCATATCTAGACAACTTACTTTGATGCAAAGTTTAATTTGATAAAGAAAAGCTAAAAATTGTTAGTTGCCTATTCACCCCCCTCTAGTCAACCATATCGATCCTTTCAATTGGTATTAGATCCTCGTCTATTTATTAAGGACTTTGCCATCCGAAGAGTATGGTTGACACTGTAGACGCAGTGGAGGAGCACTCTGGTGTGAATCCAATCTCGTCTACGGCCGATGGGGAAACCTCGATCTCTCGTGAGGAATTCAATGTGGCTTTGGACACATTGAAGACCTCCATGACGACCGAGGTTGAAAGCATGTTTAATAAATTCATAGAAGGGATTAAACTTTCCACCGCACCGTTGAAAGTGGGTGATGCTGCTAACAAGGTGACGGATGCTAACCCCGACAAGGGGGAAGATACTAGTGAGAAAGCTCCTTATTCTAGTGGTAAGAATGGCATCGACATCTTTGCCCATGTGGAACCTCCACCCGTTTATGGTGGACCGATTCCTTCTACTCACTTGAATCATGCCGGTCCTCCCCCAAGATTGATAAAAGGGAGGAATTTGATTCTTGGGTCTTTCATTTTAAGCGTCATTTAAATCATGTGAATACTAATCTTTGGAGAATCATTGAGGAAGGGTTTTATCCACACGACCGAAGCAACTTCACTCCTAGAGAAGCCGCGGATAATCAATTCAATGAGAGTGCTCTCTTCATCATCCAAGATGCAATTCCACCCGAAGATCTTCCTCACCTCTGGCCCTACGCCATGGCCAAAGATGCATGGCTCCAAGTTGTGTCCCTCTATCGAGGAAGCGCAAGCATTCAACGCTCCAACTATGAAGTGGTGCAAGATGAAGCCGGCGATTTTGCAATGAAAGAGGATGAAGAACCTCGTGAGCTTTATCGGAGAGTAACCAAACTCGTGGTTTCACTCCGAGATCATGGGAGCAAGGACACGGATGACAATTGGATCAAGCGAAAATTCCTCAAGGCAATGATGCCTTACCACAAGGCCATGTCCTCTGTCATTCGTCAAAGGCCGGACTTCCACACCTTGACCTCAAGTGAGGTGATGTATGAGTTTGCGGCAATGAGCATATTGGACAAGACCGCCGACAATGCGATACTTCGCTCACAAAGAGCAAAGAAGCCCAACCTTGCATTGAAGGCCAAGGTTTGTGTTGAAGAAGAGGAAGATGAGGAGAGCAACCCCGAAGACACAAAGTATGACTATCATGAACACATGGCCCTTGCTTCTAGGCAATTTTGGAACAAGAAGAACTCAAGACCCAACTTCAACAAGAGCAACTCAAGTGGCGCTAAGGTCAAGCAACATGTGAGAATTTGCTATAATTGTGGCAATGTGAGTCACTTTGTTGCGGAGTGCCCTTATGAGAAGAGGGAAGACAATGGTGGCAAGCTCATCTGGAAGGACAAGGCCAAGTCCTTCCCCAACAAGAGCAACTTCACCAAGAAGACTCATCACAAGGCGTTGGTGGTACAAGAAGAGTACAATTAGGATGATGATGAAGATGGTGGGTCGGTTCCCATGGCCTCTGTTGCCATTGCGACGACTCCATGGGTGTCTCTCTTCGATTCTCCTAACGAGAGCATCGCCGCCAAGTGCCTCATGGCTAAAGCCACTAACAAGGTAACCCCCAACATCAAAACTACCTTCATTGATCATCCTTCTTTGACGGATAGCATTGATGAACATGAGGGAACAAATGTGGAGGAGAATGAGTTTGAGACCTTTATGAGTAAACTCAAGGGTAAATCCAAGAAGCACTCTGTTGCTCTCTTGGAATAACTTGGTGAAGCCAATAACTTGACCGAGGCTCACGAAGATACCATCTCTAGGATGGAGGGGCATAGTCGTGACTATGCCGATGAGATCTCGGATCTTTCCAATGCTCTTGAGGAAGAGCGTGGTCTTCGTTTGGCTCTTGAGGAGTCACACAACGATGATCATGCTAAGTTAAAGAAAGACCTTGATCATGCTCTTGTTGTTTCTCGTGTGCTAAATTCCGAGAAGGCCAAACTTGGGGTTGATCTTGACTCAAGGAGGAGTTTGATATACTTGACAAGGCTCACAAGGCCTTGAAAGGTATTCATGCTAGCCTAAAGGAGTCTCATGATCAACTCCAAGTGAAGCTAACTAAGGAGAAAGCCACTTTTCCTCATATGGTTTTAATTGATAATGCAAATGCTATTAACCCATGTTGTGAGCATGTGCATCTTATTGAGGAAAATGCTAAGTTGAAGGAGCAACTTGAGAAAGTCCTTGTGTCATGCATACAAGGTGAGAAGAACCTCAATGACCTTTTGAGCAATCAAAAGGAAGTTGTGGCCAAGGAGGGGATTGGGTTCGCACCCAAGCCCAGGAGCAAGAAGAAGAATGACAAGACCAAATGACCTCCTCCTCTCAAGCAAACCTTTGTGAAATAGGGAGAAGGTGCTTCCAAGGATAAGAAGAACAATGCGAAGGGTGATAGTGTCAAGAAGGGAAATACTATTCTTCCCAACAAAGCCGGCGACTTTAACCCTTCCTATGTGTTGTGCCATGCTAGTGATGGGCATGTTTATGCCAAATTTTTTGGTTCTCCTTATGAGTACATTGAATGGTCTATTTGGGTTCCTAAGACCCTTGTCACTAACTTCAAAGGACCCATTACAAAATGGGTACCTAAAACCAATCATTGATCTCTTATAGGTTTTTGCTTCCGGTGGGGGATCATGGTTGCTCGATAGTGGAGCTACAAATCACATGACCGGAAGCAAGGACTTGGTGGTGGACGTACTCAAGACTCCATCTATGCCCACCAATGTCGAGTGGGGTGATGCCTCATCTTCTAAGGTATTGGGACTCGGCAAGGTTGCCATTTCTAATGATCTCACGATCGATAAAGTCATGCTCATTGAGTCCCTTGCATACAATTTACTTTCCGTTCGTCAACTTGCAATCATGGGCTTTGCCACTTTCTTTGATATCAATACCGTGGCCCTCTTGTGGAGCAAGACTCTGAAAGTAGCCTTGTTGGGCATGTCGAGAACGGTCTATATGTGATTAAATTTTCAGAGCGACCCACTAAGACTGTGACATGCCTAATGGCTAAAGTTGACGTAGGATGGCTTTGGCATCGCCGCCTAGCCCATGTCAATATGAGATCTTTGCAAAGTCTTCTCAAGGGGGACTGTCGGTGTCAAAACCGGCGGATCTCGGGTAGGGGGTCCCGAACTGTGCATCTAGGCAGATGGTAACAGGAGACAAGGGACACGATGTTTTTACCCAGGTTCGGGCCCTCTCGATGGAGCTAAAACCCTACTCCTGCTTGATTGATATTGATGATATAGGTATTACAAGAGTTGATCTACCACGAGATTAGAGAGGCTAAACCCTAGAAGCTAGCCTATGGTATGATTGTTGTTGTTGGTCCTACGGACTAAACCCTCCGGTTTAAATAGACACCGGAGGGGGCTAGGGTTACACAAAGTCAGTTACAAGGAAGGAGATCTACATATCCATATCGCCAAGCTTGCCTTCCACGCCAAGGAGAGTCCAATCCGGACACGAGACGAAGTCTTCAATCTTGTATCTTCATAGTCCAACAGTCCGGCCAAAGGTTATAGTCCGGCTGTCCGGATACCCCCTAATCCAGGACTCCCTCAGTAGCCCCTGAACCAGGCTTCAATGACGATGAGTCCGACGCGCAGATTGTCTTCGGCATTGCAAGGCGGGTTCCTCCTCCGAATACTTCATAGAAGATTTTGAACACGAGGATCGTGTCCGGCTCTGCAAAACAAGTTCCACATACCACCATAGAGAGAATAATATTTTCACAAGTCTAATCTGCTGACGCATTCCATAGCATGACATCACACCACAGCCAAGCCTTTAGTCGAATCGTTTTTTACACCCCACCTCAGTGCGTTTTGCGAGGCGGTTTCCTTGCCACGTCTTGTCGAAGCAGAGATCGTGTCCCCTTTATTTACGGGATTCTCATCAACGCGGACGCGGGTAACCCAATCATGCCCGTTGGTATGTCCCCTCGATCAAAGGTAAGTCCCAAACGGTCACAAGGAGGGCTCTTGATATTCAACCTCTTTATAAAGAGACCATGGCCTTACTCTTTTCTTTCGATCTCAATCGAATCCGCCTCCCGCCTCGAGTTCCAACACCCGAAGCTTCAGATTCAGGCGCTTCGGACCTTCGATTATGTCCGGATCCAACCTTCAAGGTCAATGGATGCCTTCCTCCATCACGGAGGAAGACATAATAAAGCTATGGGAGGCCAGGTACTTGACCGGCGAAATCCCGCATAGGCTGCCTGCTCAAGGGCAGGTTATTCCCACTCCTAAGCCCGGTGAGAGCGTCGTGTTCGTATCTCACTTCCTCCGAGGGCTAGGCTTCACGCCGGATCCCTTCGTGAGGGGGCTCATGTTCTATTATGGGCTGGACTTCCACGACTTAGCTCCGGAGTCTATCCTCCACATCTCATCGTTCATCGTCGTGTGCGAAGCTTTCCTCCGCATTACCCCTCACTTCGGACTGTGGCTCAAGACCTTCAAAGTGGAGCCGAAGATGATCGAGGGGCAGCACGCAGAGTGCGGAGGCGCTGTAATAAGCAAAAATGCTGACGCCCCATGGCCCGAGGGATCTTTCCAGGAGGAGCGCAGCCTATGGCAAAAAGAGTGGTTTTATATCACGGCTCCCAGGGGTACCAAGTGGGTGGCTCCACCTGTCTTTCGCTCGGGTCCCCCGCCACGACTAACGTCATGGGTCAACAAGGGGCTAGGCTGGGGGCCAGTAAAGGATGTGCCCGTATTGCAGAGCCGCATCCGAGATCTCCTAGAGAGAGATGTCAGTCTGGTCGTGGTGACGCAAGTTATGTTACTTCATCGAGTCCTGCCCTGCAAACGTCGCCCCCTCCCCTGTGGGAGTTTAACCCGGAGGGACCGCGACTCTTCAACATTTCCTTGGCATGACGCCCGTGGAGATGTACAAATTGTTCTTCGGACCACAAGCCATGTGTCCAGATTCCACTGAGGATGCAGGTCTGAGCTGCAATCGTCCGGATACCCAAGTAAGTAGCCCCGCATCCGAACACTCCATCTGCTCATTTATCGCAACATTGCCCTTTAAAAAAGCCGCTCTTTAACCAGGAGTGGATAGCGAAGGCAAAGTTGATCAGGTGTCCGGCCCCCCTCCCTGAGACCTCGCTAGACCCTGTGTTAACCAGGATGCTGGAGATCGCGCCTTATCCAGTGCCTTCAGGAGAAGATAAAGGGGGAAACAAGGAAGCTACTGCCTCCGAGGAGGAGGTTAGCTGGAAGGGAGGAATCGAAACTTCCTCTCCCCAGGGAAAGAAGAGGACCACCTCTGAGGACCCGGAGACAATGGTCTCAAAACGGGGGAAGAAATCTTCGCCAGAGGGTCCTGCACCGGGGGATACCCTCGCCGCACTATGCCCCCAAGGGGATCAGCCCTCTATCGAGCTGTAAGTAAAAGGGTACTAAATAATGAGAGAGAACCTTGCTCTACCTCTGAGGTAAATAACCGAAGCCTTTATCTTTACAGTTCGGATCTTAGCCCTTCCCAGCAGAGCTCGTCTTCAGGGGGTCTTCTACCGGAGATGATGGAGAGCGGAACGCCTCCCCCTGCCATACCACCTCATGGGCGGGCGACCCCGAAGTGTCGTCGCGGAGGGTTTCTCCTAATCCGGCAAGGCCAGAAGGTAGTCATATGGCCACCAGAAGCCCTTAGTATCTGGTTTTTGAGGAAAGTAATCAAAAGAGTCCGACACCACCTGGTGTGTGGTCAGACATACTAAGGAATCTGCTGGAGCGAGCAGTTATCTCAGGGGAGCACCACACGTTAATGGGTACGGTAATTGAAAGGATTTCGTCCGTGGAAAGCGGGTTGCATGAAGCTGTCATGAGTCTACTGACGGGTTTTGAGGTACGTGAAGTGATGCACCTTTTTGACAGTACCGCATATTTTTAAGATGCGCCCTGTATAGGTAGTAGCCCCTGAGACTCTGGGTACTGTCGTAGACGACAGCACGCAGAGGATCATAGTCCCAGGTATGATTTTGCCGCCTTCATGTGCAGGTGGCGAAGTGTCCGGTGGCCAGCCGGACTATTGAATTTGCCGAGTTAAAGCGGCAACTTGACATGGCAGATGCCGACATCGTGCTTGTCAACAAGCGGCTTGACGAGGCACAAGGTATGTGATTTCTTCGGAGACACATGGTAAGAGGAGCATGATGCCAGTATCTATAACATGCGTGTTTAATGCAGATGGAGCTGCGGCTGTGGAGAAGCTGCGGGTAGAACTTGCCCGAGCCAAGGAACAAGCCAGAAAAAGCGATGCGGCTGCCCTAAAGGCAATCGAGGAGCTGAAAGCCGAACAGGCTGCTCACTGCCAAAGCAAGGAGGAAATGGCCAAGATGGCTGTGGAATTAAAGAACACCGCTGACCGTTGCAAGCTTCTTGAAAAGGAAGATCAAGCGAAGAGGACAAACCTGGAGAAGGCCACGATGGCAGCCAAGGATACTCGCTCTGCAATGAGAGCGATGAAGGAGGAGCTGCGTCAAGCCGGAGATATCGCGGCTGGGAAGTCTTTTATGCCGCGGAGGAAGTTCGGAGATCCTAAATATGCTCCTTTGGACCAGCTTTGGAGTTCTACGGACAAATATCTGGATTTAGCAGCGAGTGCGGCCGATGCGGCCGAACACTTCCGAGATAAAAAAGATCGCGAGGTGGAAAAGCTGTTCTGATCACAATTTAACAATCCAGAGCGTTCACTTCCATTGACAGATCGGCTGGCTGAATGGGCCGAGCTGAATAGGCTATCCGGACTTGCCATGAGGTATGTCGTGGATCATCTGTGGCCGGAAAGACCAAATCCGAACAGTTATTTTAGCTTGGTGCAGCAGTTCCTTGGTGCAGTGCCACATATCAATGCGATGAAGAGGTCGGCATGCGTAGAGGGTGTGCGGATGGCCCTTGCCCGTGTGAAGACATACTGGGCGGAGATGGAGGCCACCGTCGTTGCAGCCCAAGATTCGGACGAAAGCCGAGTACCTGCCGAGCACTACTTTCAAGAAGTTCTTGAGGGCTCTCGTTCAATAGAGGCGCAATGCTCGAAGAATATTATGTTCTAATGACATGTATTCCCATTGAAAACAAAGTTTTGCTGAAATGTAAAGGCTATTTTATACTTGTGCCTGCAAGAATTATAGTACCTCCTGTGCGACCGTTTATGTATATATGTATATAACCTGAAAGATGGCAGTCGTCGGCTTCAGCCCCCACGCATATAATGCAGGGTGTTCGCAGAAGACGCATGTTCACACTTGATCCAATGTCTTGGTCCATTAAGGAGGTGATAGTGCAGCAAACTAGGCAATCAGACTATAATGCTTTATCACTTTCACTTAGCCATAGGAGTTTGACAGTGGGGCTACTATATAGCCCCTGGTGGCTCCGCGCTCATCCGAATTCGGGGCGCGTACATGCCTAGCCGGGAAGCGGCCCTTCGTTAAGGCGGAGGAATCCCGAAGATTCTGCTAGGTCATCGAGTGGTTGACCAGTCTCATGCTATATCATGACATTCAGTTTTCGGCTTTCTCTACTGAGGTGCTCGCCTGGCTGAACCGGGGCACAATCGCAGTAGTTCTCCTGGTGCCGCCTTAGCCAATAGAGCGGAACATAAGACAGCAAAACACAGGAGCCGGGAAAACCCAACATTTGACCAAAGACATGATTCGGAGCTGATGCATATAAGGCCAAACTCGCGATGCCAAACACTCCCTAAGGTATTCGGTCTTTGTGATTTTAAACGGGCTGAACAGTGCCCTTTGTAATAAGCCCCTAGTGTCCAGGTACGTGCAATATTCTGACGTGGCCACATGCCAAGACGCCAGCCTCCTTCTCAGTTGTGCTGAGAATCCGGGGGATGTGTATCAACAAAAGACAGTAAAAAAGGTTTAAGCAGGGTCTTAATCTAAAAAGAATCCTTGGAACGGGTCCCTGCTGCACGTCTGCGCCTATGTCTCCGTTGTGCCGTATCCTGGATGGGTGTAGCACGATGGTCATCTGTAGAAGAGAGGAACTCAGTTGAAAAAGTAGTCGTGCAAAATGTGTGTTATACTAAATAAACAAAGTATAATTCAAGATGGGTAAAATTGAGCCTTATTGTCGCTTGTTTACATGCGCGGAGCCCCTTGTATAGTCATCAAACCTTTATCAATTATATTGTTATGCCGGACTCGTCTAGCCGTGTCCGTGGTCTTAACGACCTGTTAGATGCTCTGGTTGGTGAGGCCATTTAGTGTGTGGCTGCCAAGGCAGCCGCACAGTCTTCCGCGCGCAAGGAGCGCTCAATATTTCCCTTTACTGAAATGATGCCACGTGGACCGGGCATCTTAAGCATGAGAGACACATAATGCGGTATTGCGTTAAAGCGAGCAAAAGCTTCGCGTCCCAGTAGTGCTTGATAACCACTTTTAAACGAAGCGATGTGGAAGGTTAGCTTTTCGCTACGGAAGTTATCAGGGAAGCCGAATATAACCTCTAGTAGGAGGGAGCCCGTGCAATGGGCTTCTGGGCCTGGCGTTACTCCTTTAAGGGAAGTATTGCTATGGCTAATTTTTGTTGGGTCCATCCCCATTTTGCGGACTGTGTCCTGATATATCAGGTTTAAACTACTGCCGCCATCCATCAGGACTTGTGTAAAGTGGTATCCGTCAATTATCGGGTCTAACACCAAGGCAGCCCATCCTTCGTGCTGGATACTTGCAAAGTAATCCTGATGGTCGAAGGTGATCGATTTGGATGACCAGTGGCGGAACTCCATTGTGATAGGCCCTGGGGCACATATCTCTATGGGTGCCGTTATTTTCTCCCCTTTGTCACGTGTAACACGTTTACCGTTTTGACTTCTGGTGGGAATTTCTTCCGTTCCCCAGTGCTTTGTTTGCGGGGTTCGTCATTGTCTTCGCTTGGTGTATCTAGCCCCTTGTGTTCAGTGTTGAGTTTACCGGATTGCTTGAAGACCCAACATAATTCTCTATGGGTATGATTTGCAGGTTTATCAGGGGTGCTGTGGATTTGACATATCTTGTCCAGAATCTTGTTTAGGCTGGACAGTTCGTCCCTGTTGCCTTTGAGGGGTAGCTTTTGCTGACCCCGCCGAGAGCTTTTGAATCTGGCGTTTACTGCCATGCTCTTCGGGCTGTCTTCTTTATTCCGGCGCTTGTTTGTGCTGCGTCGTGGCTTCCCGTTTCCGTCCCTGACTTCGGATGTACTTGGGTCGCTGGTGCTACATCGGGCTAACTAGCTGTCCTTGCCCACGCAAAAGCAGGTCATGAGGCTTGTTAATGCAACCATTGTTCTCGGCTTTTCTTAGACGAGGTGTCTAGCGAGCCATTTGTCTCGAATGCTGTGTTTGAAAGCTGCTAGGGCTTCAGCACCCGGACTGTCTACTATTTGATTCTTTTTAGTAAGAAACCTGTTCCAAAGTTTTTGGGCGGACTCTCCGGGCTGTTGAGTTATATGACTTAACTCGTCTGCATCCGGTGGTCGGACATAAGTCCCTTGAAAATTTGCCCGAAAAGCGTTCTCGAGCTCTTCCCAACTTCCAATGGTGTTTTCGGGAAGGCCTTTAAGCCAATGCCGGGCTGGCCCATTGAGCTTGAGGGGTAGTACTTTATGGCATGGAGATCGTCTCCTCTAGCCATGTGGATATGGAGGATATAGTCCTCAATCCAGACCCCAGGGTCTGTCGTTCCGTCGTATGCCTCTATGTTTACGGGTTTGAATCCCTCTAGAAATTCATGGTCCAGCACCTCATCGGTGAAACATAGGGGGTGTGCGGCACCCCTGTACTTGGGTGTGCCGTGGTGTTCGGAATTTTGTAGTATTGTATTGCATGTTTGAGCGCACTTTCTTGGCCCGTATATGGATCTAGTTGCGCCATCCTTTTGGTGCGAGTTTTCGCGTGGACCGCGTACTGGCTTGTGTGCGACATTGCTTGCCGCTCTATGTTGGCCGTGGGGTCGTCTATCCGACCGGATGGCTGTTTTGTTTTTTGATTGCGGGGGCTCTAAGGCCTCCTCACCGAATTCAGGTAGTAGCTTTCGCTTCGGGTAGCTCTTTGTGTGGCGGCTGCCACCATACTTGTCTGCGGTGTTGAGTACTTTACCCCATCTGAGTTTGAGTGCATCTTCCGCAGTCTTGAGCTTCCGCTTCTGCTTTTTCAGGCTCCGCGCAGTGGCGACGAGCCTTTTATGGAGGTTCTTCTGCTCCCGGAGCATATCCGGCGTGATGTCTTCCGGACTGTTATCTTCGCCGGAGACGGGTTGTTCGGTTCGATTCTCCGTGTTGCCACCGTCGGACGATTGTTCAATGCCGTGTGCGTCGTCCGCTGGCTCACCTTGCTCCATTGTTGGGTCTGTATGCCCGCTATTTCTGTCGAGGCGAGGTTTTGAGCGGCGCTTACGCCGCCGCTTTGACTGCTTTTCGAGGGAATGATCCTTTGCTGCGTCCTCGTCGTCGTTTTCTTTGGGTGTGTCCACCATGTATACATCATGGGATGAGGTGGCTGTCCAGTGCCCTGTGGGAAGTGGTTCCTGTTCGTATCCTGCATCGTCGTCTATACCGTCGATGTCTTCGGAGTCGAAGTCGAGCATGTCGGTCATATCATCGATAGTGGTTACTAAGTGGGTGGTGGGTGGGCGGCGAATTTCTTCGTCATCCACATCCCAATCCTGCCGGACGTAGTCCGGCAAGGACTCTCCTGACAAGGAGAGAGACCTTAGTGAGTTTAGTATGTCGCCAAGGGGTGAGTGTAAAAAGATATCTGCGGAGGTGAACTCCATGATCGGTGACCAATCGGATTAGATTGGCACGGGCGCTGGCAGTTCGGAGTCCGTGGCCGGAGAAGAATCCGGCATCTTGGATTCACGGCTCTCATGAAGGGTGAGATCGGTATTCGGCTCGATCGCCGCTGAGACTGCGGCCTCCGGTGCGGGGTCTAGCCACCCGTCCACAGATGGCGCAATTGGCTCCAAGTTGAAGGTCAGAGCGGTGGTTGGTGCGATCTCCTGAATACTGTCCGACGGCAGAGCTAACTCATGCTCATCGAGACCATGCGACGCACTCGATAGGGGCTCGAATCCGTCGAAGATCAAGTCCCCGCGGATGTCGGCCGTGTAGCTTAAGCTTCCAAACCTGACCTGATGGCCAGGGGCGTAACTTTCAATCTGCTCCAGATGGCCAAACGAATTGGCCCGCAGTGCAAAGCCGCCGAATACAAAAATCTGACCGGGGAGAAAAGTCTCACCCTGGGCTGCATCGCTAATGATGATCGAAGGAGCCATCAAGCCTAATGATGACGAAGCAGAGGAACTCTCAATGAAAGCACCAATGTCGGTGTCAAAACCGGTGGATCTCGGGTAGGGGGTCTCGAACTGTGCGTCTAGGCGGATGGTAATAGGAGACAAGGGACACGATGTTTTTACCCAGGTTTGGGCCCTCTCGATGGAGGTAAAACCCTACTCCTGCTTGATTGATATTTATGATATAGGTATTACAAGAGTTGATCTACCACGAGATTAGAGAGGCTAAACCCTAGAAGCTAGCCTATGGTATGATTGTTGTTGTTGGTCCTACGGACTTAACCCTCTGGTTTATATAGACACCGGAGGGGGCTAGGGTTACACAGAGTCGGTTACAAGGAAGGAGATCTACATATCCATATCGCCAAGCTTTCCTTCCACGCCAAGGAGAGTCCCATCCGGACACGAGACGAAGTCTTCAATCTTGTATCTTCATAGTCCAATAGTCCGGCCAAAGGTTATAGTCCGACTGTCCGGATACCCCCTAATCCAGGACTCCCTCAGGGACCATGTCCGTGGACTAACGAATGTTAGTTTTGCTAAAGATCGTGCTTGCAGTGCTTGTATCGAAGGAGAGCTACATGAGAAGGCTCACCCTCCCACGACTATCATTTACTCGAAGAGGCCTTTGGAGCTCCTTCATTTGGACCTCTTTGGGCCTCCATCCTTTGATAGTCTTGGGGGGAGGAAGTATTGCTTGGTGATTGTGGATGATTATTCAAGATACACTTGGGTGTATTTCTTCAATAGGAAGAGCGAGACCCAACAAACCGTCATTGACTTTGCAAATGAAGCCCAACGTCAACACAATGCAAAGATCTTGACAATAAGAAGTGACAACGGCACCGAGTTCAAGAACTACACCTTGGATGAGTTTCTTAGTGATGAGGGGATCAAGCATCAATATTCTGCACCTTACACCCCTCAACAAAATGGTGTTGCGGAGAGGAAGAACCGGACGTTGATGGATGCAGCAAGGACCATGATGGCGGAGTTCAAGTCTCCCTACAACTTTTGGGCCGAAGCCATCAACACCGCGTGTCATGCTTCAAACCAGCTCTATCTCCGCAAAGGCTTGAACAAGACTCCATATGAGATACTCACCTGTAACAAGCCCAACCTCAAGTACTTTCGAGTGTTCGGGTGTAAGTGTTTCATTCTCAAGAAATGTGTTCGTTTGTCTAAATTTGAGGCTAGAGTGTCGGTGTCAAAACCGGCGGATCTCGGGTAGGGGTCCCTAGGCGGATGGTAACAGGAGACAAGGGACACGATGTTTTTACCCAGGTTCGAGCCCTCTCGATGGAGGTAAAACCCTACTCCTGCTTGATTAATATTGATGATATGGGTATTACAAGAGTTGATCTACCACGAGATCAGAGAGGCTAAACCCTAGAAGCTAGCCTATGGTATGATTGTTGTTATTCCTACGGACTAAACCCTCCAGTTTATATAGACACCGGAGGGGGCTAGGGTCACACAGAGTCGGTTACAAGGAAGGAGATCTACATATCCATATCGCCAAGCTTGCCTTCCATGCAAAGGAGAGTCCCATCCGGACACGAGACGAAGTCTTTAATCTTGTATCTTCATAGTCCAACAGTCCGGCCAAAGGTTATAGTCCGGTTGTCCGGATACCCCCTAATCCAGGACTCCCTCAGTAGCCCCTGAACCAGGCTTCAATGACGATGAGTCTGGCGCGCAGATTGTCCTCGCCATTGCAAGGCGGGTTCCTCCTCCAATACTTCATAGAAGATTTTGAACACGAGGATCGTGTCCGGCTCTGCAAAACAAGTTCCACATACCACCATAGAGAGAATAATATTTTCACAAATCTAATCTGCTGACGTATTCCGTAGTGCGACATCACATCACACCACAGCCAAGCCTTTTTCCGAATTGTTTTTTACACCCCACCTCAGCGTGTTTCACGAGGCGGTTTCCTTGGCACGTCTTGTCGAAGCAGAGATCGTGTCCCCTTATCACGGGATTCTCATCAATACGAACGTGGGTAACCCAATCGCGCCATTGATTACGGCGCTTGGGGGATAAGCGAGTTTTACCAGGCTGGTGGGGGCGCATAGTTTTGTCCGCCCATATAAAGGGATAAGGATTCACCTTTTTCTACCCACGCCTTCTTCCTCCTTGCTCATCCATTCTCGTGCACTCGAGCTCCAGCGCCCAAGTCCACATTCTCATCCTCAACCTTCTCTAACAATGTCCGGAGCGGGAGGCAAGTGGATGGTCTCCTCCGTCACAGAGGGAGACGTCAAAAAGCTGAGGGGAGCCGGATACCTGTCCGAGGATATCGCACACGGGCTCCCTGATGTGGGGCAGATCATACCCACCCCAAGGCCCCATGAGAGGGTTGTATTCCTTACCCACTTCCTCCGCGGACTGGGATTTCCCCTTCACCCATTCGTCCGTGGGCTCATGTTCTATTACGGCCTGTTTTTTCACGATCTGGCCCCGAATTTCATCCTCAATATCTCGGCATTTATCGTCGTGTGTGAGGCTTTCCTCCGCATCAAGCCCCACTTCGGCTTATGGCTGAAGACTTTTAATGTCAAATCAAAGGTGGTGAGTGGATAGCAGGCGGAGTGCGGAGGCGCCATGGTGGACAAGATGCCCAATGTCACATGGCTTGAGGGCTCCTATGTGGAGACCATAAAGGAGTGGCAATCGGGGTGGTTCTACATCACTGAGCCACGCGACACCAAATGGGCGGCAACCCCCGAATTCCGATCCGGGATCCCCACGCGGCTCACCTCCTGGAAAGAGAAGGGCCTGCCCTGGGGTAATCTGGTAGAGCTGACCGGGCTCCAGACCTGTATCCAAAATATGATAAACAGGAAGCTCAAGCTTGTTAACATAGTCCAGGTCATGCTCATCCGTCGGATCCTCCCGTGTCAACAACGGGTGTTCAATCTGTGGGAGTTCGACCCAGCCCAGCACCAAACTCTAAAGGAGCTCTTCGACACGACGCACAAGGACGTCTGGAAGGTGCTGTTCAAGAGGGTCGAGGTTCCCCCACCCCTCACCGAGGATCGCGGACTCAGCGCGCAGCGTCAAGCCAGCGCGGTAAGCTCTTTTATCAGTTATAGGGTATTGATTTTCCCCAGTATAACCATATGCGGGATCTAAGCTCCCATACCTTTGATAGGAATGGCTGGAGATGGCCGAACAGATTGACTGTCCGACTCCTTTGCCCGAAGACCCAGCAGATGCTCGCTTAGCAGAGATGCTGGTTCCGGCGCCTTACGTGGTGCCGGAGAAGAAGGCCAAGAAGAAGGCCACTGGAACCCGAAAGAGTTCCCGACGCCCGGTGGTATTGGACTCATCGTCCGATGACTCCGAGACGCACTCCTCCCACGAAGATGGGGAGGAGGAAAAAGAAGCTTCTTCCCCTCCAGCTGGGGGAGAAAAGAAAAGAAAGGCCGCCCCAATCGGGGAGGCCGGAGGGTCCAAGAGGGGAAGGACTCTCCTTCCGGACCATTCTACCACCGCCGCCGACAGCGAATATGAGTGGCCACCCAGGGCCAAGCCCCTGGCGAAGTCGTAAGTGTTCGGATGCCAGAGTAACTCATAGCGTTCCTTTATTGCACAGCTTCTCTGACGCCGAATATAATCATGCAGTCCGCCCCGAGACCGCATCGACGTATCATCGAGCGGCTCCTTAGATTCGTCGGATGTGAATAGCTTTTCACTTCTGACCGCCTCCTCTCCTTGCCCTATGGACAACGCCGAGGTATTGTCTCAAGGGGGTCCAAACCGAGGGGAGGTAGTCCTGGGGGCGCCTCAAGGCGACATCCCGGACTCCAGGCGCAAGGGGAGCAAGGCTCCCAAGGGCTCCAAGTCCGGCCCTCCGCCGAACATCACGCTGGAACCTCCAGTGGTTCCGGACTCCGTCAGGCAACCCCCTTCCAAGAGGGGCAAGCCACCCATGCCAGTGACCTCCGTCCATCCGGAGGCACCGAACAATTTGCTGGAAGTGCTTGGAGGTGCTTCCATCGACGAGGAGCACCGCACTATTATGAGTGCGGTGATCAAGAAGGTTCAGTCCGCCAAGAGCAGACTGACTAAAGCCTGTGCTAGCCTTCTAACAGGCTTTGAGGTAAGTATTAAATATAGGAAAATATTACTGCATAGACAGTAGCCCCTGATGCTCTGTTTGGTGTTCGCTAAGAAAATCTGAATAGAGGATCAAATAATATCTGCAGGAGTCTAATACAAGTATGTCTATATGCGTATGCAGGCTTCGCTGCTGACCTCTGCCGCACTGACTGCGGAGGTCGCCGCACTGAAGCAGAACCTCGAGCGGTCCGAGAAAGAGCTCGGCCTTGCCAAGAAGCAGCTCGAGGAGAACAAAGGTAAGTAATACCTTGTGTATATATATAAAAAAGATGTAGTTGCAAAAAATGACAGGATCATTGTGGATATACCAGGGGCCACGACCGAGGTGGCGACCCTGAAGCAAGTGTTGTCCGAGGCCGAAAACAAAGCGGCCACAGACCGCACTAAGCGGGGGAAACGAGAGGCGCGGGTTGCGGAGGTGCAGCAAGAGCTCCAGGCTCTCGTGAAAAAACACGAGAGTTTGGAACTTGACTCGAAGACGCGAGAGTCCGAGCTTGCCTCGGCCCTTGAGAGCGCCAAGAATGCCAAGGCCGAAGCCCAAAACGCCCTCCAGGAAATTGAGGAAATGAAGACGATAGCGGTGGGTAAGGCATTCATTATGCAAAGCAAGCACATGAAAGTGAATTACTTATTACTTACCCGAGTCCGGAGCTCTCCAGGAGCATTCACAGATTTGCCCCAGAGTGTGTCGGATGCCGCAAAGCACTACCGAGCCGAGGAGGGGAGCTCGACGGAGAAGGTGTTTTGGTCTCAGTATACTGAGGCCGAACATCTGGTGCCCTTAAGCGACCAACTGAAGCAATTGGTCGAGCTCCATAAGGTGGCCGAACAGGCCATGAAGGGTCTGATAGTCCGGCTGTGGCCTGGAGAGGCCATGCTAGGGAGCTACTTCGGGCTGGTGAAGCGGCTTGTGGATGCCTGTCCTTGGCTTGAGGTCATCAAGCGCTTCGTCTGCATCGAGGGCGCCCGCAGGGCGCTTGCTCGTGTTAAAGTACACTGGGGCAAGACGGACGCTGAGAAGCTGGTGAAGGATGGGCCACCGCAGGGCAAGGAGCATTGCCACCCTGAAATGTACTATGAGGGCGTCTTGAAGGGTGCCCGCCTTTTGGCAGATGAATGTTCCAAAGATGTAATTTTTGAGTGAACTCGCATGTGTGATCCTGTACGCTGAAAACTTGTTCATATGCGCTATGCAACACTTGTTTGAATTTAAAATATTACCTTCTATGCGGCCTTTTATGAAATCTGAGAGATGGCGAGTCATCGGCTTCTGCCCCCATGCCACGAGTGCTGGGGTGTTCGGGATAAACCTGAGCACTCTTTTTCCCATTCTTGGGTCCTTCGAGGGAGGTGCTCAGCACAACGAACAAGGCAATCGGACTATAATGCTTTATCACTCTCACTTAGCCAGAGAATTCTATAATTTTAAATTTTTGGCGAAGCCCCTGGTATTCGGAAGGCCTAATTCGGGGCGCTATACACGCCTAGGTCGGACAAGGCCGACTCCTCGCTCTAAGCGGCATAAGTCTTTAGGGACTCGAGACCTCTCGAATAGCGACCAACTCTCGCCTTATTATGACAGTCAGTTTTAGATTTCTTTACTGAGGTGCTTAGCCTAGCTGAACCGGGGCACAATCGTAGTAGTTCTCCCAGTGCAACCTTAGCCGATATAGCGGAACATAAGGTACCAAAACATGGGAGCCGGGAAAACCCAACTATTGACCCAAGACATGATTCGGAGCCGATTCACATAATGCTATAAGTTCGGGGTGCCGCACTTGTGAAAGTGTTTGGACTTCTCACGCCGTATTATGGGGTATTTAAGCCCCTGGCGTATTGGCCGTACCAAAGTGTACGGGTGCTAAATGTCATGAATGAACATATATACATAAAAAGGGACAGAATAGAGAATGCGAAAATAGACTAGTGCTAAGCATTGTTTATTCAAAAAAGGGTGCATTAAAGCAGGACGATACAAGCAGTGCGATAAGAAAAAAATGGGACTATTTGACATGTCTCCTCCAAGGGTAAGCTGCGGAATGGTATTTAAAGCAGGTATTTCGCTCGTTATAGAGACCACCTGGGAGTTCCATGATGCGACGTAGCTTTCGCCCCCCCTGGTCCTTGTATCATGTGTTCGGCAATTATACTGCCGGACAGGGCTTCCAGAGAGTAAAGTCCTGAAAGAGAGAAAGAATAACAAAGTGGAAAGCCCCTAGTGCGGTTGAGCCGCGTTTTGGGGCGTGCCGTAGTCGTGCCCCTCCCCTATGCCCATGGTATTTTCAATGCGTAATTATGTACGCGTGGCACGTATGTCGCCGTTTAGCTGGGGCTGGCATAGGGGCCGCATTGCTATGCGAGCTCGGAATGTGCCAGGAGGTCTTGTTGCAGATTACTCCGGGCGCGCTTGAAGGCGTTCGGGCGTTTGGTCGCCGGACTGGAGAATTGCCTTGAGAGGCTGCTTTGTACTTCTGCTGCGAGGGCCGCAGTGTGCTCCTCCGTTCGGAGAGAGCGCTCTGTGTTTCCATTGACTGTGATGACCCCCCGAGGTCCTGGCATCTTGAGCTTGAGGTATGCATAGCGCGGTGATGTCTACTACACAACCTTCTTCTTGTAGACGTTGTTGGGCCTCCAAGTGTAGAGGTTTGTAGGACAGTAGCAAATTTCCCTCAAGTGGATGACCTAAGGTTTATCAATCCATGGGAGGCGTAGGATGAAGATGGTTTCTCTCAAACAACCCTGCAACCAAATAACAAAGAGTCTCTTGTGTCCCCAACACACCCAATACAATGGTAAATTGTATAGGTGCACTAGTTTGGCGAAGAGATGGTGATACAAGTGCAATATGGATGGTAGATATAGGTTTTTGTAATCTGAAACTATAAAAACAGCAAGGTAACGGACGGTAAAAGTGAGCATAAACGGTATTGCAATGCTAGGAAACAAGGCCTAGGGTTCATACTTTCACTAGTGCAAGTTCTCTCAACAATAATAACATAGTTGGATCATATAACTATCCCTCAACATGCAACAAAGAGTCAATCCAAAGTCACTAATAGCGGAGAACAAACGAAGAGATTATGGTAGGGTACGGAACCACCTCAAAGTTATTCTTTCCAATCAATCTATTGGGCTATTCCTATAAGTGTCACAAACAGCCCTAGAGTTCGTACTAGAGTAACACCTTAAGATACAAATCAACCAAAATCCCAATGTCACCTAGATACTCCATTGTCACCTCAAGTATCTGTGGGCATGATTATACAATATGCATCACACAATCTCAATTCATCTATTCAACCAACACATAGAACCTCAAAGAGTGCCCAAAGTTTCTACCGGAGAATCACGATGAAAACGTGTGCCAACCCCTATGCATTAGTTCATGGGCGGAACCAGCAAGTTGATCACCAAAACATACATCAAGTGGCACATGATATCCCATTGTCACCACAGATACGCACGGCAAGACATACATCAAGTGTTCTCAAATATTTAAAGACTCAATCTGATAAGATTATTTCAAAGGGGAAACTCAATTTATTACAAGAGAGAAGAGGGGGAGAAGAAACATAGGATCCAACTATAATAGCAAAGCTCGTGATACATCAAGATCGTGCCAAATCAAGAACACGAGAGAGAGAGAGAGATCAAACACATAGCTACTGGTACATACTCTCAGCCCCGAGGGTGAACTACTCCCTCCTCGTCATGGAGAGCGCCGGGATGATGAAGAAGGCCACCGGTGAGGGTTCCCCCCTCCGGAGGGTGCCGGAACAGGGTCCCGATTGACTTTTGGTGGCTACAGAGGCTTGCGGCGGCGGAACTCCTGATCTATGTTCTCCTCTGGAAGTTTTAGGGTATATGGGAATATATAGGAGCCGGAAGTACGTCGGGAGAGTCATGGGGGCCCCACGAGGTAGGGGGCGCGCCCCCCACCCTCGTGGGCAGCTCCCGTATCTTCTGACGTGCACTCCAAGTTTCCTGTGTTGCTTTCCTTCCGAAAATAACTTCTCCAGTTGATTTCGTTCCGTTTCGAGTCCGTCTGATATTCCTTTTCTTCGAAACACTGAAATAGGCATAAAACAACAAATCTAGGCTGGGCCTCCGGTTAATAGGTTAGTCCCAAAAGTAATATAAAAGTGGATAATAAAGCCCAATATTGCCCAAAACAGTAGATAATATAGCCTGGAGCAATCAAAAATTATAGATACGTTGGAGACGTATCAAGCATCCCCAAGCTTAATTCATGCTCGTCCTCGAGTAGGTAAATGATAAAAAAAAGAATTTTTGATGCGGAGTGCTACTTGGCATAATTTCAATGTAATTCTTCTTAATTGTGGTATGAATATTCAGATCTATAAGATTCAAGACAAAAGTTCATATTGACATAAAAATAATAATACTTCAAGCATACTAATAAAGCAATCATGTCTTCTCAAAATAACAAGGCCAAAGAAAGTTATTCCTACAAAATCATATAGTCTGGCTATGCTCTATCTTCACCACACAAAGTATTTAAATCATGCACAACCTCGATGACAAGCCAAGCAATTGTTTCATACTTTAGAATTTTCAAACTTTTTCAATCTTCACGCAATACATGAGTGTGAGCCATGGACATAGCACTATATGTGGAATAGAATGGTGGTTGTGGAGAAGACAAAAAGGGAGAAGATAGTCTCACATCAACTAGGCGTATCAACGGGCTATGGAGATGCCCATCAAGAGATATTAATGTGAGTGAGTAGGGATTGCCATGCAACGGATGCACTAGAGCTATAAGTATATGAAAGCTCAACAAAAGAAACTAAGTGGGTGTGCATCCAACTCGCTTGCTCACAAAGACCTAGGGCAATTTGAGGAAGCCCATCATTTGAATATACAAGCCAAGTTCTATAATGAAAAATTCCCACTAGTATATGAAAGTGAAAGCATAGGATACTCTCTCTATGAAGAACATGGTTCTACTTTGAAGCACAAGTGTGGTAAAAGGATAGTAACATTGCCCCTTCTCTCCTTTTCTCTCATTTTTATATTATTTTTTCTTTCTTTTTTTTGTTGGGCATCTTTGCCCTCCTTTTTTTATTCGGGCTTCTTTGGCCTCTTTTATTTTTTTGTAAAGTCCGGAGTCTCATCCCGACTTGTGGGGGAATCATAGTCTCCATCATCCTTTCCTCACTGGGGCAATACTCTAATAATGATGGTCATCACACTTTTATTTACTTACAACTCAATATTACAACTCGATATCTAGAACAAAGATATGACTCTATATGAATGCCTCCAGCGGTGTACCGGGATGTGCAATGATCTAGCGTAGCAATGACATCAAAAAATGGACAAGCCATGAAAACATCATCCTAGCTATCTTACGACCATGCAAAGCAATATGACAATGAATGCTCAAGTCATGTATATGATGATGATGGAAGTTGCATGGCAATATATCTCGCAATGGCTATGGAAATGCCATGATAGGTAGGTATGGTGGCTGTTTTGAGGAAGATATAATGAGGCTTATGTGTGATAGAGCGTATCGTATCACGGGTTTGGATGCACCGGCGAAATTTGCACCAACTCTCGAGGTGAGAAAGGGCAATGCACGGTACCGAAGAGGCTAGCAATGATGGAAGGGTAAGAGTGCGTATAATCCATGGACTCAACATTAGTCATAAAGAACTCACATACTTATTGCAAAAATTAGTCATCGAAACAAAGTACTACGTGCATGCTCCTAGGGGGATAGATTGGTAGGAAAAGACCATCGCTCGTACCCGACCGCCACTCATAAGGAAGGCAATCAATAAATAAATCATGCTCCGACTTCATCACATAACGGTTCACCATACGTGCATGCTACGGGAATCACAAACTTCAACACAAGTATTTCTACAATCCACAACTACCCACTAGCATGACTCTAATATCACCATCTTTATATCGCAAAACTATTGCAAGGAATCAAACATATCATATTCAGTGATCTACAAGTTTTATGTAGGATTTTATGACTAACCATGTGAATGACCAGTTCCTGTCATCTCTCTAAATAGATATAAGTGAAGCAAGAGAGTTTAATTCTTTCTAGAAAATATATGCCCACGCTCTAACAAATATAAGTGAAGCAAAAAAGCATTCTACAAATGGCGATTGTCTAAGTAAAGAGAAACAGGCAATCCAAACTTCAAATGATGTAAGTGAAGCACATGAAGCATTCTATAAAGCCATACTCAAAAGATATAAGTGCAGTGCAAAGAGCGTTCTATAAATCAACCAAGGACTATCTCATACCAGCATGGTGCATAAAAGAAAAATGAAATGAAATGCAAAAGACGCTCCAAGATTGCACATATCGCATGAACGAAACGAATCCGAAAACATACCGATACTTGTTGAAGAAAGAGGGGATACCTTCCCAGCATCCCCAAGCTTAGACTCTTGAGTCTCCTTGAATATTTACTTGGGGTGCCTCGGGCATCCTCAAGCTTGAGCTCTTGCCTCTCTTCCTTCTTCTCACATCGAGACCTTCTCGATCATCGAACACTTCATCCACACAAAACTTCAACAGAAAACTCGGTAAGATCCGTTAGTATAATAAAGCAAATCACTACTCTAAGTACTGTTGCAAACCAATTCATATTTTGTTTTTGCATTGTGTCTACTGTAATATAACTTTTTCATGGCTTAATCCGCTAATATAAATTGATAGTTTCATCAAAACAAGCAAACTATGCATCAAAAACAGAATCTGTCACAAACAGAACAATCTGTAGCAATCTGAACATTAACCATACTTATGATACTGAAAAATTCTGCCAACATTAGGAAAAATAAACAATTTGTACACAAAGACAATGCAAAAAGAATCAGAACCATTTGACGTTCCAGTAAAAAAATGAAAAATCGCGCACTACAGCCAAAGTTTCTGTCCTGCACCGCACAAACCAACAAGCATTGTAAACATCCTAAAGGCAAACCTTGGTACATTATTTTTATAATACAATGGAATTGTACAAGGGGATAATTATTTTTATTGAAAAGTTTCTGTAATCAAGATTCACGAAGTTTGTGTGAGCATGAACAAAGTTCAAGGCTAGCTCCCACTTCAACAATGCTTGTCTCTCTCACTTTCGCTTTTCTTTTTGAAAAAGTTTTGGGTTCCCCTCTTTATTTTTGTTGTTTTTAAACTATATGAAAGCACTCAACAGAAATAAATGACTCTCTAAAACTTCCGGGTTGTCTCCCTGGCAGCGCTTTCTTTAAAGCCATTAAGCTAGGCATATAGTGCTCAAGTAGTGAATCCACCCGGATCCCAAGGTATATCAAAGCCAATTTTAATTAACAATGATTTGGCATTTAGTAGTGAGCACAAAGCAACATATATCATGCAACAATGAAGTCTAACTCTCTTCCTATGCATCGACATGTCATAAAAGAACAATTCATGCACACATAGTAAAGGCCAATTCATAATATAAACAGTTTCTTGCAATTTTATCATATTGGAAACATAGAGAGGTGGAGATATAGTTCCTCTCTCATAATAATTGCAAGTAGGAGCAGAAAGCACATGCATATTATATTCATCAAAATCATCATGTGCAATGGTAAAAGGCAACCCATCAATATAATCCTTAATAAGTGCAAACTTCTCCGATATAGTGTAGTCGGGAGAATTCAAGAAGATAATAGGACTATCATGCGTGGGTGCAATAGCAACAATTTCATGTTTAACATAAGGAACTATAGCAAGTTCATCTCCATAAGCATAATTAATATTGGCATCTTGGCCACAAGCATAGCAAGCATCATCAAAAAGGGATATTTCAAGAGAATCAATGGGATCATAACAATCATCATAGCAATCATCCTTCGGTAAGCACGAAGGGAAATTAAACAATGTATGAGTTGGAGGGTTACTCTCATTAGAAGGTGGGCACAAGTGATCAATCCGCTCTTCCTCCTTTTGTTCTTCGCTCTCCTCCTCATCTTTTTCATCCAATGAGCTCACAGTTTCATCAAATTTCTTCTTCCATAGATTCCTGCAAAATATTAGTCTCTTCTTGGACAGCGGAGACTTTCTCAATTAGTGCATTAATTTTGGCATTGTATTCATAATTATCATAGCAATATTTGAGGATAGCTAAATTTTCAGATCTATAAACAGCATCATCAAAATCTTCAAACTCTTTACACATAGATTCAATTTCATAAGCACCCATAAAAGCAACAAATTCTTCTATTTGTTCCACATCATAGTAATCATATATACCATTAGCATAAGAAGCTAAGGTTTTATTATCATTAAATTTGCATGAAAAGGGAAGGTGTGGAGCATTCATCCTAGAGCAACAAGTATAATCATAACTCACACATAGTTGCCAAGCATACCACTTCAATATATGAATTTGATCCCATAATAGTTTCCCTTTTTGTGTTAAGCCATAATCCCTAAAGTATTCACGTTGATCCAACGTTACTCCCATTACATAATTGAATGAGGTTTTCTCAGGATTATTAAAGTAGTACATAATATCTTTCACATAACCAGCATCGAGGGTTGTAGGAGGTTCCCCATCTCCATGAGCAGCAAGTACACCTAATTTTTTTGGTATTTCATGTTCCATATCCATAACTAAAGATAAAGAACAACTAAGAACAGCAAATAAAAATTACTTAGTGATAAAGGAAACAAGCACACACGAGAATATTCACCCCATGCTATTGCTCCCCGGCAACGGCGCCAGAAAAAAGCTTGATGTCTACTACACAATCTTCTTCTTGTAGACGTTGTTGGGCCTCCAAGTGCAGAGGTTTATAGGACAGTAGCAAATTTCCCTCAAGTGGATGACCTAAGGTTTATCAATCCGTGGGAGGCGTAGGATGAAGATGGTCTCTCTCAAACAACCCTGCAACCAAATAACAAAGAGTCTCTTGTGTCCCCAACACACCCAATACAATGGTAAATTGTATAGGTGCACTAGTTCGGCGAAGAGATGGTGATACAAGTGCAATATGGAAGGTAGATATAGGTTTTTGTAATCTGAAACTATAAAAACAGCAAGGTAACAAACGGTAAAAGTGAGCGTAAACGGTATTGCAATGCTAGGAAACAAGACCTAGGGTTCATACTTTCACTAGTGCAAGTTCTCTCAACAATAATAACATAGTTGGATCATATAACTATCCCTCCACATGCAACAAAGAGTCAATCTAAAGTCACTAATAGCGGAGAACAAACGAAGAGATTATGGTAGGGTACGAAACCACCTCAAAGTTATTCTTTCCAATCAATCTATTGGGCTATTCCTATAAGTGTCACAAACAGCCCTAGAGTTCATACTAGAATAACACCTTAAGATACAAATCAACCAAAACCCTAATGTCACCTAGATACTCCATTGTCACCTCAAGTATCCGTGGGCATGATCATACGATATGCATCACACAATCTCAATTCATCTATTCAACCAACACATAGAACCTCAAAGAGTGCCCAAAGTTTCTACCGGAGAATCACGACGAAAACGTGTGCCAACCCCTATGCATTAGTTCATGGGTGGAACCAGCAAGTTGATGACCAAAACATACATCAACTGGCACGTGATATCCCATTGTCACCACAGATACGCACGGCAGGACATACACCAAGTGTTCTCAAATCTTTAAAGACTCAATCCAATAAGATTACTTCAAAGGGGAAACTCAATTCATTACAAGAGAGAAGAGGGGGAGAAGAAACATAGGATCCAACTATAATAGCAAAGCTTGCGATACATCAAGATCGTGCCAAATCAAGAACACGAGAGAGAGAGAGAGAGATCAAACACATAGCTACTGGTACATACCCTTAGCCCCGAGGGTGAACTACTCCCTCCTCGTCATGGAGAGTGCCGGGATGATGAAGAAGGCCACCGGTGAGGATTCCCCCCCTCTGGCAGGGTGCTGGAACAGGGTCCCGATTGACTTTTGGTGGCTACAGAGGCTTGCGGCGGCGGAACTCCCGATCTATGTTCTCCTATGGAAGTTTTAGGGTATATGGGAATATATAGGAGCCGGAAGTACGTCGGGGGAGCCACGGGGGCCCCACGAGGCAGGGGGGCGCGCCCTAGGGGGGTGGGCGCGCCCCCACCCTCGTGGGCAGCTCCCGTATCTTCTGACATGCACTCCAAGTTTCCTGGGTTGCTTTCCTTCCAAAAATAACTACTCCAATTGATTTCTTTCCGTTTCGAGTCCGTCTGATATTCCTTTTCTTCGAAACACTAAAATAGGCATAAAACAACAAATCTGGGTTGGGCCTCCGGTTAATAGGTTAGTCGCAAAAGTAATATAAAAGTGGATAATAAAGCTCAATATTGCCCAAAACAGTAGATAATATAGCATGGAGCAATAAAAAATTATAGATACGTTGGAGACGTATCATGCGGCACCGCATTGAATTTTGCAAATGCGGTTCGCCCGAGCAGTGCATGATAGCCACTGCGGAATGGGACTATATCGAAGATTAACTCCTCGCTTCGGAAATTATCCGGGGATCCGAAGACCACTTCTAGTGTGACTGAGCCTGTGCAATGGGCCTCTACACCTGGTATGACGACTTTAATGGTCATTTTTGTGGGTTTAATCCTTGAGGGATCTATACCCATTTTTCGCACTGTGTCCTGATAAAGAAGGTTCAGGCAGCTGCCGCCGTCCATAAGGACTTGAGTGAGGTGAAATCCGTCAATGATTGGGTCTAGGACCAATGCGGCAAATCCGCCGTGGCGGATACTAGTGGGATGGTCCCTACGATCGAAAGTGATCGGACAGGAGGACCATGGGTTGAACTTTGGGGCGACTGGCTCCAACGCGTATACGTCCCTTAACGCACGCTTCCGCTCCCTCTTGGGGATGTGGGTTGTGTATATCATGTTCATCGTCCACACTTGTGGGGGAAACCCCTTCTGTCCTCCGGTGTTTGGCGGTCGGGGCTCCTCCTCGTCGTGGCTATGTAGCCCCTTGTCTTTGTTTTCGGCATTTAACTTGCCGGCCTGCTTGAACACCCAACAATCCCTGTTGGTGTGGTTGGCTGGCTTGTGGGGGGTGCCATGTATCTGACACGAGCGATCGAGTATACGGTCCAAACTGGACGGGCCCAGAGTACTTCGTTTAAATGGCTTTTTCCGCTGACCGGGCTTGGAGCCTCTGAATCCGGCATTGATTGCCGTATCCTCTGTATTGTTGCTGTTGATGCAGCGCTTGTGTTTGTTGCGACGTGACCTACCGTTGCCGTCCTTGGTATCCGAAGTACCAGGGTTCTTTGATATGTTATTGCTGCGAGCCAGCCAGCTGTCCTCTCCTGCACAAAAGCGGGTCATGAGCGTCGTGAGGGCTGCCATAGTTTTTGGCTTTTCCTGGCCAAGGTGCCTGGCAAGCCACTCGTCGCGGATGATATGCTTGAAAGCTTCTAGGGCCTCTGCATCCGGACAGTTGACGATTTGATTTTTCTTGGTTAGGAACCGTGTCCAGAATTGCCTGGCCGATTCCTCTGGCTGTTGAATTATGTGGCTCAAGTCATCGGCATCTGGCGGTCGCACATAAGTGCCCTGGAAGTTGTCAAGGAATGCGGCTTCCAGATATTCCCAACAGCTAATGGATTCTGCTGGCAGGCTGTTGAGCCAATGCCGAGCTGGTCCTTTAAGCTTGAGTGGGAGGTATTTGATGGCGTGTAGATCATCACCATGGGCCATGTGGATATGCAGGACGTAGTCCTCAATCCATACCACAGGATCTGTTGTACCATCGTATGATTCAATAGTTATGGGTTAAAAACCCTCTGGGATTTGATGATCCATTACTTCATCTGTGAAGCATAGGGGGTGCGCGGCGCCTCTATACTGGGCTATGTCACGATGCAGCTTGATGAAGCCATGTACCTAGGGTAGGGGCACGGACCTGTCCAAGGAGCCCTACCCTAGGACATCCCTAGGAGAAGTCACCTTTCAATCGACTTGAAGGTATCCCACTCGACGGATTCAAGACACTCGACCAGAAAGCTATCACTCGACCATGAAGCCAACCACTCGACCGCCAAGAGACCTGTAGTCACTCCGCAGGCAAACGGTCAGCTGTTAAGTAGTCTTTATGGTCATTATAGCACTTTATTAGGGGCGTTACCAGTAATGCCCAACCTTAAATGTACCTTAAACCCTGCATTACTGAGGGCATGAGGGGGCCGGCGAACTCTATATAAGCCACCCCCCTCCTCAGTATGAAGGGTTCGCACCCCTGTTATTCACACGCTAGTAATCCAGTCGACCGCCTCCGGGCACCGAGACGTAGGGCTGTTACTTCCTCCGCGAAGGGCCTGAACTCATACATCTTGGTGTGTTTACAACTTCCCAATAGCTGAGATCTAGCCTCTCCATACATACCCCCCTACATCACTGTCAGAGTTAGAACCACGATAGTTGGCGCCCACCATGGGGCAGGAATCTTTGCGCCCGGTTGGAGAAGTTGCGATTTTTCCGATCCCTTTGGTCATGGTTTCGTGCGGAGTTTTGGTGGAGGGCCGCGAGATCCGCCTCGGCGCGCTCACGTTCATCGCCGACGACTCCGCCTGGCTTTAAGAGGCGCCACTCGACATCGACGCGCTCCCCGTCCGCGGTGCGACGCATTTCCGCGCATGCGTTCGTGGCGTCCTCCTGCGGCAGCCGTCGACCCAGTATCGGTCGGCCCCCGTATCATCTCCCCGCTCTGTCTCCCACCGGCGCAAGCGCTCCGGTCGGTCGAGACTTCAGAGGTGGGTGAGGCATGCCGTCGCCAGTCGGCCGCCCCGCAAGTCACGGCGATCGAGCTCGACGAATCCCTCTGCGGCCTATTCGACCTGTCGACTCGCTCCGCGGAGACCGCATCCGAGTGCGACAGCAGCGATCCAGCGGCTGAAATTCTGGCGGTCGATGGAACGCACAGTCCTCCCGGTTTCCCTCGCGCTAATGGAGGCGCAGGTTGGGGCGACCCGCCGCATCCCCATGATGAGTATCTCCCCGAACCTCTCACGTCATTACAGTGGGAGGAGCTTCGCCGTCGGAACATGGACGCACTCTGCACTCCTATCGTCGGAGAGACCCCCGAGGCCCGGGCCTTGGAGGACACGCGCTTGGCTAACTTGGCCGAGCGCACTCGACTGGAGAATCTCCAGCGAGCACTCGACGAGCAAGCACGTCAGCAGGCTCTCGAGTCTAGTCGACGCCAGCTCTTCCCGCCGACGCAGGTATATCGAACCCCAGTTCAGAATTTGGCCGCCGTGGCCCGTATAGCAGAATCGATTCAGCCCTCCCAGTCGGAGGCTGGCAGGGGCTTGTTGCAGATCAGAGCGTTGCTCCGGGCGGCGGGAAACCAGTATTCCGCTGTTTCTCAGCCGCGGAACAGGATCCACAGTCGATCCGTTGCGACAGATACAGTCCAGTCGACTCACAGCCCGAGGTCGCGCCCAAGGCGTGAGGGACGTAGTGACCGGCATGATCAGTACAGAAGGAATGAGCAGTATGATCACCGATCCGATCGTGATTATCAACGTCGAGTGCCAACCCCTCCCCCGAGGAGTGGGTCATATGCGCCTCGACATCGAGATGACAGGCGCCCTCATAGCGTTGGGCAGAGGATTCCAGTCGACCCCAGGGACCCAGGCTTTGACGCAAGATCTGTCCTCGTTCAAGGCTTGGTTGACAGCAACAGGGCCCATCGGGAAGGCCAGAACAGAGATGCGCCCGCCAGCAGCAGAGTACGTGTTTCGGGGCCAGAGTGTTTCAGTCGAGCCATCAGGGCCGCGGTGATTCCTCCCAACTTTCGGTTGGCGACTGGAGTCAGCAAGTTCACCGGTGAGTCTAATCCTGACACTTGGCTCGAAGATTACCGAGTGGCTGTACAGATTGGCGGTGGCAATGATGAGGTGGCCATGAAGCATTTGCCTCTCCTGTTAGAGGGCTCAGCCAGAGCGTGGTTGAATCAGTTAGCACCCAGCAGCATCTACACTTGGGAGGATCTCTCTCGAGTGTTTGTCACAACCTTTGAGGGAACATGCAAGCGACCCGCAGGCCTTACAGAATTGCGGTCTTGCGTGCAGAAACCGAGTGAAACTCTGAGGGATTACATCCAAAGGTGGATCACTTTGCATCACACAGTCGAGAACATACCGGATCACCAAGCAGTTTGTGCCTTTAAAGAAGGCGTCAAGAACAGAGAGTTGAACCTGAAGTTCGGTCGGACCGGAGAAATGTCCCTGAATCGGATGATGGAAATTGCCACCAAATACGCTAACGGAGAAGATGAAGATCGACTCCGGAGTGGCAAGCAGAAAGCAGTCGCCCAGGAAACGGGTGGCAATTCCAGTCGGAAGCAGAAGCGGAAGGCCGAGCCAGCCGCCCCTGGGGAGGCCCTGGCCGCAACCCAGGGAAATTTCAAGGGAAAACCCAAAGGCCCCTGGAAGCCCAAGAAAGTCAAGGATCAAGATGGAAATGATGTTTTGGATCTGCCATGTCACATCCACACCAAGAAAGATGAAGAGGGTAATTTCATTTACCCAAAGCATACCACTCGACAGTGCCGGCTCCTGATCCAGCAGTTTCAGGGCAAACAACCCAAAGATAAGGAAAAAGAGTCAGACAGAGTCGAGGACAAGGAAGATAGCAACGACGGATACCCCCAAATCAATTCCACCCTAATGATTTTTGCTGATGTCGAAAGCAAAAGTCGACTGAAAGTCATTAACCGTGAGGTGAATATGGTTGCTCCGACGACACCCAGTTATCTGAATTGGTCTCAGACCGCCATCACATTCGACCAGTTTGATCACCCTACGCACATTGCCACCCCTGGGAGGCAAGCTTTGGTGGTCGACCCAGTTGTCGAAGGCACTCGACTGACCAAAGTCCTGATGGATGGTGGTAGTGGCCTGAACATATTGTATGCTGAAACATTGAAAGGGATGGGCATCCCGATGTCCAGGCTCAGCACCAGCAACATGAGCTTCCATGGAGTCATTCCTGGAAAGAAAGCCGAGTCACTCAGCCAGATTGCTCTCGACGTGGTTTTCGGTGATTCAGAGAATTACCGCAAGGAAAAGTTGACATTTGAGGTTGTGGACTTCCAAAGTGCTTATCATGCTATTTTGGGCCGGCCAGCTTATGCACGCTTCATGGCTCGACCGTGCTACGTGTATCTCAAGTTGAAGATGCCCGGCCCCAGAGGTGTGATCACCGTTACCGGCAATCGGAAGAAAGCAGAGGAGTGTTTTCAGAAAGGATCGAAGATTGCTGACGCTCAGATGGTAGTTGTTGAGCTACAAGAATACCAGAAGACTGCTGATCCGAGTGAATTGCTATGAGCCAAGAAGCCTGCTTTAGAATCTGCTTTTCAGTCATCCGGTGAAACTAAGACAGCTCACATTCACCCGACCGACCCCGACGCTGCTCCGACTCACATCTCGACGACGCTCAACTCCAAATAGGAAGAAGCGCTCATCCAGTTCCTCCGTGAGAACTGGGACGTCTTCGCATGGAAGCCTTCTGACATGCCTGGAGTTCCCAGGGGGCTGGCTGAGCACCGTCTACGAGTCGACCCAAAGTTCAAGCCTGTGAAAGAACATCTTCGACGGTCCGCCGTCCAGAAGAGGAAAGCTATTGGTGAGGAGGTGGCTCGGCTCTTAGCAGCGGAGTTCATCCGAGAGATTTACCACTCCGAGTGGCTCGCCAATGTTGTCATGGTCCCCAAGAAGGACAAGTCACTTCACATGTGCATTAACTTCAAACACATCAATCGGGCCTGCCCGAAAGATCATTTCACTCTCCCCCGCATCGACCAGGTAGTGGACTCGACCGCGGGGTGTGAGCGTTTGTCTTTTCTAGATGCTTATTCAGGGTACCATCAGATCCGTCTGTATGGACCCGACGAGATCAAAACGGCTTTCATCACCCCATTTGGGTGCTTCTGTTATGTCACCATGCCCTTCGGCCTCAAGAATGCTGGAGCCATGTTCATGAGGATGATTCAGAAGTGTTTGCTCACTCAGATTAGTCGGAACATAGAAGCATACATGGATGATATTGTGGTTAAGTCACGGAAAGGTTCCGACCTACTGACTGACCTTGCCGAAACCTTTGCTAACCTCAGGAGATATGATATCATGCTCAATCCATCAAAGTGCACATTCGGAGTTCCAGGTGGAAAGTTACTCGGTTTTCTCGTTTCTGAACGAGGAATCGACGCAAATCCCGAGAAAGTTGGCACCATACTCCGGATGAAGCGCCCTGTGCGTGTACACAATGTCCAGAAGCTTACAGGTTGCTTGGCCGCTCTAAGTCGATTCATTTCTCGTCTCGGTGAAAAGGCGTTGCCTCTTTACCGACTGATGAAGAAGTCTGACAAGTTCGAGTGGACTCCACCCAGCCGGTGCTTGCTGCCCCAATCAGTAAAGAGCCTCTGCTGCTGTGCATCGCGGCCACGGGACAAGTTGTCAGTACAGTACTCACGGTCGAGCGGGAAGAAGAAGGAAAGGCCTTCAGAGTTCAGCGCCCAGTCTATTATGTGTCTGAAGTTTTGACCCCTTCGAAGCAAAGATATCCCCATTACCAGAAGCTTGTATATGGGATCTACATGACCACGAAGAAGGTTGCACACTACTTCTCTGACCATTCCATTACAGTCGTCAGCGACGCTCCAGTGTCAGAGATCTTGCACAACAGAGATGCAACTGGTCGAGTGGCTAAGTGGGCGATTGAACTCCTTCCCCTAGATATCAAGTTCGAAGCAAAGAAGGCTATCAAGTCCCAAGCAATCGCAGATTTCGTCGCCGAGTGGATTGAACAACAACTTCCGACTCAAGTTCACTCGGAGCACTGGACCATGTTCTTCGATGGATCTAAGATGCTGAATGGTTCCGGTGCTGGGGTAGTATTGGTCTCCCCTCGAGGAGATAAGCTCAGATACGTCCTCCAGATTCACTTCGATTCCTCCAACAATGAAGCAGAATATGAAGCACTCTTGTACGGGTTGCGCATGGCCATTTCACTCGGCGTCCGGCGCCTCATGGTCTACGGCGACTCAGATTTGGTGGTCAATCAGGTGATGAAGGAGTGGGACGTCAGAAGCCCAGCTATGACTGGCTATTGCAACGCAGTAAGAAAGCTAGAAAAGAAATTCGAGGGGTTAGAGCTTCATCACATCCCCCGACTGAAAAATCAAGCAGGAGATGATCTGGAAAAGATAGGCTCCAAGATAGAAGCCATCCCCAGCAATGTGTTTTTGGAGCACATCCGCTCGCCGTCAGTCCAGGAGGATCCTTTCACAGAAGAAGCCCCACAACCGAAAAGTGCCACAGATCCGACTGAAGTCGAAATTCCTGCTATGGTCGACCTAGTCATGGAGGTCTTGGCTATCACTCCCGACTGGACGGTACCATACATCGCGTATATCTTGAGGAAAGAACTCCCGGAGGACGAGGAAGAGGCTCGACAGATTGTCCGCCGATCCAAGGCCTTCACAGTCATAAAGGGACAGTTGTATAGGGAGAGCGCGACTGGAATCGGTCAGAAATGCATAACACCAGAAGAGGGTCAGATGATCCTTAATGATATCCACTCAGGGACCTGTGGTCACCATGCGTCTTCTCGGACCATTGTGGCTAAAGCATACCGAGCAGGGTTTTACTGGCCAAGAGCAAATGAGATGGCAAAAGAGATAGTCGACAAGTGTGGAGGTTGCCAGTTCTACTCCAACATGTCACACAAGCCTGCATCAGCCCTGAAGACCATTCCACTCGTCTAGCCCTTTGCTGTCTGGGGACTGGACATGGTCGGTCCACTGAGGACAGGCAGGAGCGGATTCACGCATGTGCTTGTGGCAGTCGACAAGTTCACCAAATGGATTGAAGCCAAGCCTATCAAGAATCTCGATGCTTGCACTGCTATCGGTTTCGTCAGAGGGCTAACATTCAGATATGGAGTCCCGCATAGCATCATCACTGACAATGGGTCAAACTTCGATTCGGACAAGTTCAGAGCTTTTTGCGCCTCTCAAGGCACTCGAGTCGACTACGCATCGGTCGCCCATCCCCAGTCGAATGGACAAGCTGAAAGAGCAAATGGTCTGATTCTCAAAGGACTAAAGCCTCGACTGATGCGCGATCTCAAGCATGCGGCAGGTGCTTGGGTCGACGAGCTTCCGTCAGTTCTATGGGGATTGAGGACCACCCCTAACCAGTCAACTGGAAGAACTCCATTTTTTCTGGTTTATGGAGCCGAAGCAGTTCTGCCAAGTGATCTTCTTCACAACGCGCCCCGAGTCGAGCTTTACACCGAGGATGAAGCAGAACAGGCCCGGCAAGACGCAGTCGACCTCCTAGAAGAAGAGAGGGAGATGGCCATGATCAGATCGACCATTTATCAGCAAGACTTGCGTCGATTCCACGCCCGGAATGTGAAGAGCCGAGCCTTCCAGGAAGGAGATTTGGTCCTCCGAGTGGATCAACAGAAACCGCACAAACTTGCTCCTACTTGGGAAGGCCCCTTCATCGTCACCAGAGTCCTCCACAAAGGAGCATATCACCTCTACAATGTTGATCACCAGATCGACGAGCCACGAGCTTGGAATGCGGAACTACTCCGCCCATTTTACACTTGAGTTCTCCCTTGGACGGGATGTAATAAGAAAAAAAATTCCCACAGTTCTTTTTTATCAAAGACAAGAGTGTTCCAATAATTGCTTTCACTTTTGTTTGCGTGCGAAATCCCTCAGTGGGTGGCTTAGCTGCGAATCCGTTTCGCCTAAGTTTGAAAAATCCTACCGAGTGGAGAGCCAGACTCCCACTCGGGGGCTTAGCTGCAGCCCAGTGCTTGCCTAAGTGTTTAAAATCCTACCGAGTGGAGAGCAAACCTCCCACTCGGGGGCTTAGCTGCAGTCCAGCACTCGCCTAAGTTCTCTCACTTAGAGACTTAGCTGCAGTCCGGCACTCGCCTAAGTTTGAAAAAATCCTACCGAGTGGAGAGCGATCCTCCCACTCGGGGGCTTAGCTGCAGTCCAATACTCGCCTAAGTTCTCTCACTTAGAGGCTTAGCTGCAGTCAAGCGCTCGCCTAAGTTCGAAAAAATCCTACCGAGTGGAGAGCAATCCTCCCACTCGGGGGCTTAGCTGCAGTCCAGTACTC